>NC_058130.1:77109110-77164005 GCF_016433145.1 Gracilinanus agilis
GGGGTGAAGGGGAAAGTAGGGGCATAAAGTATGTAAACAGATTTAAAACGAATATTAATAAATGTCTAAAAAATGTATTATTGGATGTGGCTCTAACTTTTGCACTCTCTTTATTCAGTTTCAATGTTGGGATAAAATGATACATTCACAAGTAACTGAAGAGTAAGCAAAAGGGGTTTTACTTTGTACTAACAGGAAAGATATACAAGGATACAGTGGCATTTAGTTTCTCTAGATTTGATTCTCCTTATATCCATATGGAATTGCAACTTGTTATATCTGGGAAAGATATGATGAAGGACCTGTGTAATATAGTATTTTTAACCTTGCTATGTTGGTTTAGGGCAACCTGTGAGTTGCCCTAGATGGAATGTTGGTGGTGGCATGAGATATAGGGCAAAGCACCAACTGCCAGTTGAGCAAAGAGTATAAAGAGCCCTGGAGACCCAGGGCTGGGTTCTGTTCTTACCTGACCTCTTCCCTAATCACTCACATATCCCTTACCCCCCTCCCCCTCCTTGGGCCCCGGGTTGGTGGGAGTGAGAACATGGGTAGCTTAGGCCTAGAATAGAATAGAGTAGGGTTTAAGACCTATCTTCTAGAGCAACACAATAATATTATTATCATCATTGGCAACATTTTACTCCAAGAACAACTCTATCAACCAGAGACTGCATCACTCTGACCCAGGGCTACTTGCCCTGGGTCAGCAAAAGACCATCCAGATAGGATCCATAGTAGCCTTTAGTCAGATAATCTCTCACCATCAGATTGCAGTATTTCCTAACCCTCTTTCACTGCCTTGTTCCCTTACTCTGTTATCAATAAACCCCTTAGTCTTAACTAGAGAATTCTGTGGTTATTTGCCTACCAACTAAGGCCAAGGAGAACAGGCAACAGGAAGGGTTCTGAGCAGTTTGGGCTGGAACAAACTCCATTGCTGAAGGGCAGGAAGTTCAAGCAATGAGGTTTCTCTGGATGCTCAGTTACCTGGATTGGATCCTTGTTACATTTATAAACAAGTTTCAAGCACAGCCTGGGTATAGCTCACTCCATCCTTACAACCAGCACCATGCTCCTGGTAGCCTTATTACCAGCATAAGGCCCCTTAACCCATTTATTAATTATACCTGGTGACTCAAATGGTCTTCAGAAATCTACCATGTCTGAGAGATATAGATTCTGTGTAATTCTTTATGCATTAGGTAGCCAGGAAGCTGTATCAGAGAAGCTGAGAACTCATAAAGTTCTACTGGCAGCTTTGTGTCCTTTTTAGTGAAAGTTAATTCTTGACTCAGAGGGAAGAAGAAAGGACCTATTTTTTTTCTATGTTGTGGTTGTTGTGGTTGGGAAGAAAGAAGCTACATCTGGAAAACACTAAAAAATATTGGTCCTAACACATGCATAGTTTTTTTTTAAGATTTATTTTTTACTATTTGTACAACCCAGTGGAATTGATTGTCGGCTCTGGGAGCAGTGAGGGAAAGAAAACGAATCATGTAAACATGGAAAAATGTTTTAAAATAAAAATTAATTTAAAAAATACAGAAAAAATAATAAAAGTTTGTTTACTGAAAACAAGACATCATAACCTCCTTCTACACTACCCTTCTCCAGGTGCTTCTCTCAGTCCTTCCTTCTTACACTGCACTTCTTCAGGGCAGCTTTCCCCAATTCCCACTCATGTTGGTTGAACAGATGTCCCCTGCTACTGCTCCCTTGGGGTTCTAGGAATAATTCTAAGGGAGTAGAGGTTTCTCTAGGACTTTTGTTTATAAGATTTCATCCAGTGGCTTCCCTAATATCAACTAGCCAGCCAGAACTAATTACATCTTAGGAAAAGATATTTACTGAAATGCAGTAAAACAGTCAACAGTAAGAGAAGTAGGTACAAAAATATCCATCCAAAAGTCTGGTATTCATTCTAGCACAAGTACATTTGGAGCTTAAGGGAAAGTAGGCTTGAGCCATGTGACAAAGGGGCAAATCACATCTTGTGTGTTGTATGAAAGTCCTTTCTCTCTTCCTGGAGTTCTTGTGAAATTGCCTTGAGGAGTATGCCTCGGTATCAAGTCCCCTGAAGGGTCCGGAAGGGACATTTCTTTCTGTTCAGTATAGTTCCCACTCCCTAAATGTATGTTTCTTCAGTGTGTCTGCTTTTTCTTGTCTTATTTCCCTGCTCGATGCATTGTCTGTTACTGGTCCCCTCCAATAACAAGGTCAGAAGTAGAAAGTAAGAAATGGTTTGTGTAAAAATATAATCTGCCTCTGCTCTCACTCCACCTTCCCCTCCTTGCCCTCTGGTTTTAGGGGAAAAGGTCTGGCTTCTCAAAATATTTCCAAAGTGCTTTACTGCTCAAATATCTTCTCTGATATACCTAGGCCCAGAGATGGGTCTAGTTTTTTCAACCGATCTCAATAAGATTTGTCATCTGTTTTCTTCCAATGGCATAGACATTTCTTATTTGTACTTAGTTTATTGATTGGTTGATTTCATAAAGATGTCTAGGAATTTGAATGATTCTGAACATATTTAATCATTGATTCTGAACATTTAAGAGATATTCTCTACTTATAAAGGTATGAATGAGGTAGAATATACTGTTAGTTAGCAATAATTTGAGTTGCAGCCAGGAGCAAGAAGACTATGCAACTGGTAATTGTGCCATCATCACCCAGGTACTTAAGAAGGAGGAAGGGTTGTTACTATTGTTATTGTTTATCTTTCATTTCTGAAGAGGTATCATCACAATGATATCAGTGATATCAGAAAGGTTATGTCTTGTGCATGAACTGGATTTAAGTGAAGCAGAGTTGCACAGTCATCAGCCTCACTCTGTCCTCCAGGGTCATTGAGGTCCAATAGCAAGACAAAAGTCAAGATGACTAGAAATGCAGTGGATGACTTTGGCATCTTCAGTCCCAAGCTTTAAAAACTCCACAATGCCTACTTTGACCTACTTCATGACCACTGGAACAAATTGTTATTATCTGTCCATTCCACAAGAAAGTCTTCACATGCTTGGGGTAGACATCCTCCTAACTCACTGACAGGTTTGAGGCCTATTGGTTTCTACTTTCTGATAGAATATAAGGCCAATTTCAACCCTGTTTTCTGAGTATATTTGACTATCATCAGAGAGAGGGGGGATCAGGAATGGTAACAGCCATGTTATCTAAGGATATTATAAGGATATCCGTATAAGGATAAGGTCTCTAAGGAATTTCCCCTCATTTAGACATTTTTCTGGGTATCCTGTCCCATAATGAACTAACCTTAGCAAAGTCAGCCAAATGAGGAGAATGGAGTTGCAATTATGTTATATCTGTGACTTCTTTCCTCTGGTGGATATCTTATGAACTGCAATTGTGCTTGACATTTAATTGAAACATGAAGGGCAAGTTACAATGGAAGATATATCTGTGATGATAAAGCAATGGAGATATAGCTTAGTCCACATATCTGGGATTCCCACCTCCCCCATCATTCTAGGGGCAAATTGGAGTTTGAACATGACATTATCTCTGTCCTCAGCACTATTACTTGGCCTTATGCTCAGGTAAAGGAGTCCGTCACCTTCTTGGTATAATTTTATGGTTTGGGAAAGGCTAAATGATGCTAATAAACAACAACAACAACAAAAACTCTCTTCTTCTGATTAATGCCTAAAGATACACCTCCATACTCTAAAGCTTTGATTCCCTAAAATACCCTAGAGAAGGATAACGTTAAATTCTATCAGTCATTTGTAACAGTATAAGTGAGTTTCAAATCCTTTCCTATGATCAAGTTTTGATATGAAGGAATATGGAAACAAGAGACTGGGGACTCAGAAAATAAACTTGCCTGCCTGACAATTTTTTTGAGAGTCAGCCTTTGTCAATGACACAGGATGTAGTAAACAATGTATGAAAGCTATCCACCATCATACAAGGAACTGATAGAGTCTGAACACAGATTGAAGATACTATTATTCTTCCCTTTATTTCTTATATTAATTTTTCTCAAGCGTAAATGATATGTGTCTTTTTTCACAATATGATGAACATGGAAATAGATATTGTTTGGTAACACATATACAACCTATATCATATTACCAGCCATCTTGGGGAGGAAGAGGGAGGAGGGAAGAAGGAGGAGAGAATATGGATCACAAACTGTCAGTAAATGATTATTTAAAAAATTGTATTAACATGGAAGAAGTGTATGAATATGTGTGAGCATTTGCAAGGTTACAGTATACTCCAAACCTTGTTAAAAGACCAGAAAAGTATAAGAATACAAGTAATTCCCCAGTTGACAAATGGTCAAAGGATATGCACAGGCAGTTTTCAGGTGAAGAAATCAAAGCTAAACAATAATCAAATGAAAAACGTTCTGTCACCCATGATTAGAAAAATGCAAATTAAAATAACTCTGAGGTGCCATCACATACCTATCATACTGGCCAATATAATAATAAAGGGAAGTGATAAATGTTGGTGGGGATGTGGCAAAATTGGGACACTAATGCACTGCTGCTGGATTTGTGAAGTAATCCAACCATTCTGGAAGGCAATTTGGAACTATGCCCAAAGGGCTATAAAACTGCATTCCCTTAGATCCATTATTACCACTACTTGGTCTGTGTCCCAGAAGAGATCAAAAAGAAGGGGAAAGGACATACTTCTGCAAAAATATTTATAACAGCTCTTTTTATGATAGCAAAGAATTGGAAATTGTCCATCAATTGATAAATGACTGAACAAATTGTGGTATAGGATGGTGATGGAATATTATTTTACTATAAGAAATGATGAGCAGGAAGATTTCAGAAAAAGTTGGAAAGATTTACATGAACTGATACAGAGTGACACAAGCAGAACCAGGAGAACATTTTGTGCAGTAACAACAAAATTGTGCAATTATCAGCTATAAAAGACTTAGCTACTTTCAGCAATACAATGATCCAGGACAGTTCTGAATTCTGAAGGACATATGACAAAGAATGCTATCCACCACCAGAGAAAGAACTGTTGAAATTAGATGCAGATTAAAGCATACTATTTTTCACTTTAATTTATTTGTGTTTTTATTTGGGAGTTTTGGTTTTAAATGAGTATTTTCTTACAACAATGACTAATATGGAAGTATGTTTTATATGATCATACACATATAACCCACATCAAATTGCTTATCATCTCTGGGAGTGGGAGGAGAGGGAGGAAATAAGACAATTTGGATTTTTTTATAAGTTCAGAAAACATATGCCAAAAATTTTTATTACATGTAATTTGGAAAATAAAATATTTTTAAATAATAAATAAATAAATGAAAGACCAAAAAAGTGAGTAGCAGCAGCTGCCTGATCCCTCTGAATCAATTATCTTTATGCCCCAAACCTGAAATCTGAAGGAAAAGAAACTATGTTTCACAAATGTGTTTGGTTGTTAATTCTTTGAGTCATTTATTCATTCAGCAAACAGACCTAATATGTGGAATGCAGAGATAAACAGAACTTGCTTGGTCTTCTTCAAAATTAGAAATTATAGAAATAATTGCTACTAGGCTGTGACACATCTACTGCCATTTTGGCATAAGTATAGAGATAGAACAGTGTAGTGAAAAGAGTACCATCTCTGGAATCAGAGTTCAAGTCCTACCTCCTCAAACCTTGGACAAATAATTTTATCCCTGTCGGTTTCAGTTTCCTCATCTCTAAAATGAGGGTTAGAGACCCATTGATTTCTAGATATATGTTACCTTAAACAAAAGTAGCATTTTTTGAGCAACTGTTAGAGTTGAAAGATATAGCTTCTCATATAAGTTCTGACAATTATTAGCTGTGTGCCACAATCATTTAATATCGCTGAGTCTCAATTCTCTCAACTGTAAAATGGACCCATTGATTTGCATTGCCTATAGAAGTGTTATGAAGAAAACACATTGTAAAGCTTTATAATTACATTTTTTCCTTTTATTTATCATCATTATTATGGAAGAAGGATAGAATGTTACAGTTCTACAGTGGGGGGGGGTCAAGAAGAGCTGGATTCAAATTTCACTGCTGAAATCACCAAATTCACTGAAATCAGCTGGATTTCACATCAGTCATTTACAAGTTGTGAAACCCTGGATGCAATCTTTATATATCTGGTGCAAACTCCCTAGGGTTTATGCATTAAGCCATAAATGGTTTAAGATCTGAGTTGAGAGGCAGATGAAAATTGTCATATATATTGTCATTATTAGAGGAACAGAGACAGAGATAGAGGAGAAAAGAAAAGAGAGAGAGAGTTGTGGATGGAGAGAAAGCAGGTCCTGAATTCAGGAAGACCATAAAGACTCTGAGTAAGTCCCTTAACTCTTCAGGGCTCTAGTAAATTCTCTAAGACTGTAAGGTACAGAGATTGTGCTGATCTGCATTTGTATGAGGGAAGGAGCTTACTCCTTGGGGATCCTATACCAATGAAGTCACAGATCTATTCTCTGTCCCTTTCTTCTCTTACTTGCCTTTTTTCTTTTCCTTTGTCTCTTCATATCTTTCTTTCATATTCTATTCCTCTCCTTCCATGTTCATGGACAAAAATGATTGAAAATTGGAGCAGAAGGAGATAATAATGTAACTCATTAATACAATCTGATATTTAATTGTCAATGCCAAAAGACATCATTTGGTTTTAGGGTCTGACCAGACACAGCCATTTCTATAGTCCCCTGACAAAGCTAATAAAGAAGATCATCAGTCTTTACTAATGGAGCTTTCTAATGGATGATGGAGAATAAATAAGTTGTGTATGTATGCCTTTAAGAGTGAGGCTTTTAAGTAAATTAGACACCAGGAGGGCTTTACTTAATTGTAAATTGAAGATTCATCTCCTTGATCTTCACCAAACTCTCATTTGAATTGACTTCTACTAATAAACCTTGGATAGGATTCTGTCAGAAAGTGCATTATATTTTCATTTTAATTTAGTTCTCCATATCCCAATCCAATGAGCTATAAGAACACATTAAGAAAAACAACAAAGAATGTTGACCTAAGTGGAATGCCCCTTCATTTGCTGTTCCCTCCTCCTTCAGAGATCACATAGCAAAGTGAAATATTTTACCCTCTTCACTTTGTTTTTGATATCCAAATAAACTGGTTAATATGAACCAGTGCTATCAAACCCAGATAGAAATGGGGGCCACTAAACTGTACATAAAGATCCCTCTGATCTTTCTAGAAAAACACATGTTAACATTTTCTGTGCTCTATTAAAGAACACAGAATTTCTTTTGTTAAATATTTTTCAATTACATTTTAATCTGATTTGGATGGTACTTATGAATTTTGCAGGCATTTCTGCTTATGGAACTCAACAAATGCCAAAAGGAATCAAATGGAGTAGAAGTCTTTAGACAGAGATGTAACTAGGGTGTGACATCTTGGAAGCTTGGCGTTTAGATCAAAATTCTATGGTATTTTTCTTAGTGTATTCTCATAGCTCAATGGATTAGGGTATCTAAGGACACCAATCCCCAACCTTGTGGCTTTTGATCCTTCACTGGCTTAAATTCTTGAGAGATTCAAGAAGGAAGGTATACTTGGAAGAAGGCAAAATAATGCAAAGATACTGGTACCAAAGACGGGGGAGATTAGTCACTTCTCTTCCTCAACAACTGACTCACAAGAAACTATTATTTTAGGCTTACTAGTTCCACCTCCTTTCATTTGTAAATCTTTTCCCCTTATTCTCTCTTCTCTTATTGTTATTACTCTCCAGTTCAGGTCTAGATATATGGTCAAGGAATATGAATAGGCAGTTTTCAGATAAAGAAATCAAAACTATCAATAATCATATGAATAAGTGTTCTACATCCCTCCTTAGAGAAAAATGCAAACCAAAACAACTCTGAAGTACATGAAACAGACTAGATGAACAAAAACCAGAATCAGTTGAAAATAATAACCCAGTGTGATTAAACACAAGAATATAAATTACTGGGAAAGGATTCCTTTTATCAAAACTTCTAGAAAAACTGTAAAACAATTTGACAAATTTAGGACATCTTACAACTTAACTCACAATAAGCTCCAAATGGGTATGGGATATGACCATAAAAGATTATATCATTTAAAAATTACAAGACAAAGAGAGGAAGTACCTTTTACTACTATGTAGGGTTAAGAGGGGAAAGGTTACACTCCATGAAGCATGTGTCTCTAAGGATCATCCCATGGAATGTACTCCACAGCTCCTCTGGCAACTTCCTAAGACTTGAATACATATTGCCCAATGCTGAAAGGGATATAACCATCAATGTGTTGGTAAATGTTTAACAACCAGGTATCTCCCTACCAAAAAAATGTTCTAATGGCACACTTTTCAGTTTAATCTGCATAATTAACATTTTCTCCATCACTTTCTTAACTTTAGAAAATCAGCAAAATGGTAAATCAAGTCCTGATTTATAACACTTGCTGATTTTCAAAATATAAATGCTCATTCTAAAAATTACTATAGGCTCCCACCTAGCTGGTTTGAGCTATGATACTTTATCCCCATGGGTGATGACTACCCTCAAAAAACCATTAAAATGCAACCAAAACAATGTGATTTAAGATAATGTTTTAAAATCACATAACTCATAAAAATGCTACTTCCCTCCATTTCAGAATTTGTAATAATAATAGGTCCACTAGAATATAAAGGTGTCTTTATTAGGCAGCAAGAATTCTGTTAAACCACCATCTTCAATTCTTCTTGAGCTTTAATGCTTCAGGTGGCAAATACTATCAAAATGCAATAAAGTTGTCTTTTTAAAATTAAATGAAGAAAAACATATGAGTCATTGTTTCAGAAAGAAGCTTGTGGTCATTAAAAGTGTTGCACAATTTCCCAAATATAGTCCACCCTGCTTTCTTCCTTTTATTCACTTCTGGACCCAATTCATTGTCCATCTGCAAATATCTGCCTAAGATATGTAAATAGACATGTGCATGTTAAAGAGAAGATGGATAAGAAAGCAGTCAGTCACTTTACTTTTTTTTTTTTTAAACTTTTACCTTCTGTCTTAGAATTGATATAAGGTATGAATTCAAAGACAGGAACAGTTAAGGGGTTAGGCAACTAGAATGAAGGGATTAGCCCAGGATCAAGGAGTGGCTTGACATTTCTTTCTCCAGCTCATTTGACAAAAGAGGAAATTGAGGCTAGGAAGTATCTGAGGCCACTTTTGAACCCAGGTCCTATCATCTCCAAGCCTGGCACTTTATAAGTGCTTACTACATACCAGACATTGTGCTAAATGCTGGAAATACCAGAATGGTTTAACAACAACAACCAACAACCACCACCACCACCAACAACAACAACTCTCCACTCTCAAAGCTTACATTTTCATGGGGAATACAAGATCTAAATAATTTTACACATATAAGGTATACACAGAATAGATGAAAAGTCATCTGAAAGGGAAGACATTAGCAGGTAGGTTGTCAGGAAAGGTTTCCTGCAGAAGATTTCTTGAAGGAAAGCAAGGAAAACAAGCGGAGAAGAAAGGGAGAACAGAAGAAAGAGTATTCCAGGAATGAGGAAAGCGAAGACATAGAGGGGGGAGTGTTCAGCTCCAGTGTTGGTTAAATTGACATTTCTGTCCTGAAAATAACTATATGTTTATATAACTGATAATTATCCTTATTTGAGACTTTTTGTGGAGCCTGGCAATATGATCAAATGTGCTTGTGTTTATTCATCAATTCCCAAGGTTAATTGCTGGGAGTCCTTTATAAAAAATCATAAAGGCACATAGCCTTTTAAAATATGCTGAGTCCCTAATAAACAAACCATTAGGCTGAATATGGGAGTACTGACATAGGCACAATCTACAATGTTCTGATCAGTGACCTTTGTGCAGCCTACATAATAATACAAATCCAAATGGAGAGGGTTTCACAGATACTTATATATCTATGGGTATGTATATGTTATGCAGCACAGTAGATAGAACACTTGGCCAAGAGTCAGGGAAACCTGATTTCTAATCTGACCTCAGACACTGTGTTTGTACAGAAGCTACATAACTCTGTTTGCCTCAGTTTCCTCACATGTCAAATGAACTGGAGAAGGAAATGTCAAACCACTCTAATATCTTTGCCAAGAAAACTCCAAATGGGGTCATGAAGAGTCGGACATGACTGAAGTGATTAAACAACAAATCCTGTGTTAGACCTAATGCTAAGATACATTCTTCTGGATTTCCCTTTTTATAACCATGGAGGACAAGTCAGATTATGAAAAATAAATCAAAACATATTCTTTACCTGAGACTGGAACAAAAACCTTGACAGAATCACAATATTTTAGCATTCAGAGGGGATTGAGAGATCATCTAGTACCATGTTGGCAAACCTATGGCACACTTGCCGGAGTGTGCTAGAGGGGGCTGCTCCTCTCTCCCCTCTCCACATGCACCTAAGGACATTTCTCACATCACCTGCCCCTCTGCCCAGCAGCCCAATGGGAGCACTTACTCCCTCAACTGTCTGGGGTAAGGTGGGAGGCTCACATGTGGCATGAGGGTTGCAGTTTGGACACTCAGTCTCTAAAATTGTCACCATCACTGATCTAGTACAACCTTCTTTAACAAATTAGGAAATTGAAGCTCAGAAAGATAAATATGCCCAAGGCCACAGAGATAGGACTAGACCCCAGATCTCACATCCTAAAATATGTAATACCTGTCTCTGGATTGTACCTCCATGCAAGGACTGGGTCAAAAAAAATCTTCATTTTTATCTGAAAGCAATAGACATGCACAGAGATTAAAATTTTAGGAGTAAATTTCTGGTGGTCTATCCTTCCACATGCCTGAAAACATTTACATTCAAGACATCTTAGGCTCAAAGTAAGTTGTATAAGCTGCATGTGCCTCAGCTCATTTATATAGTGCTTAATATTTAGTAGTAAATACAAATCCAGTGAACAAATTTCTTTATAAGACTTGTCCCAATAGAGTTTGTATGGTATTTGCATTAAAATCATCACACCACCCTCCAGGCAATAAGCCAGTGATCACTGGCCCTAGGTCTAGTCTAGAAGAGAAACTCATCATACTGGTTTGACTGTCTTAGGGTAAGTGGAAAACAGTGAAGTCAGAAGATTCTTCTAATCATTCAATTCAATCAAAATTTCTCATATGAGTGTTTATTTGTTTGTTTTACTAGACCTATAATTTCATCTTTGTAAAGGTTCCCCAGGCAGGAAATTGTTCCAATGAAGTTCAGTGCTTTCTCTGGAGAGTTTCAGAGAGTTACCTGGAGTCCCCATTGGATGGTTTGCCAAGGTCCCTAAACCAATAGATATCAAAAACAAAACACCTGGGCAGCTAGGTAGCCCAGTAGATAGAGCACCAGGCTTGGAGTCAGAAGGACCTGGGTTCAAATCTAGACTCAAATTCTTCCTGTGTGACCCTGGAAAAGTCACTTAATCCCAATAATCTAGCCCTTATTACTCTCCTGCCCTTGAATGACACATAGTATTGATTCTAAGACAGAAGGTAGGAGTTTCAAAAAAGAAAAAAGAAAAATAGCTCCAACACTCTATAGAGTTTCAATCCTACTGAAGGAGGTGGAAATTGAGCTCTGTTTAGAAGAAAGGAATTCTATTAGTTGGAAATTAATAGGACCATGCAAGACATGGGCTGTCTTCCTAGAAGTATGGTCTTCTATTTGGAGAGAGTTCATTATGTTCAGTTAGCCACAGAACCACCAGGCTGCTGGCCATCTTCATGCCCTTTTGCCATTCTCCCTTATTTGCCTCTGCCTTTGAGCTACAGGTCTCCCATCCACAACCTCTGCTTCCACCAGGAACAAAAATCATAATAGCCTTAAGATTCTTAGGAAAGACTGTCTACATAAGATCCTGTTTACTAATAGCACATTCTCATACATTTAGTGCTAGAAGAGACCTTTGAGGTTATTGAGTCCAATGCAATATTATAGGTGAGGAAATTGAGACCCAGAGACATGGCCATAGTCACATAGCTAATGATGACATGAAAAAGGATTAACCTCAATTATTCCTGACTCCTGTTCCAACACTTTAATCATTATCATCTCTCTCTTTAAAAAAAAACTCTTATCTTCTTCTTAGTATCAGATCTAAGACACCAGAGCACAAGAATGTTAAGTGACTTGTCCAGCATCACACAGCTAGAAAGAGTCTGAAGCCAGATTTGAACCCAGGTCATCCAGACTCTTGTCCTAAATCTCTATCCATCTAACCACCTGGCTGCACCCCCTTATATCTCTTTTAAAAAATTGTCCATTCCACTCATCATTCCTGTAACTTCCCAAATCATCAATCCATAGTCGCCACTCTTCTTTAAGTCTTGCCTTTTAGACAAGTCTTACCTTTCGGGCTCTTTTAGAATATAAACTTCTTGAAGGAAGAATCTGTTTTGCTTTTTGGGTTTACATTCTCAGTTCTTAACACAATGCCTGGTACATAGTAAGGACATAATTAATGCCTTTTAATGCTCTCTATAGGGAATAGTAGTTTGACAGAAATAGAGAATTTGGGAAGCGAAGGAATATGAGATAAAGTTGATGACAGCCAGATTGTGGAAAGCTTTAAAAGCAAGGCTGAGGAATTCATATTTCATTCTAAAGGCAATATATAAGAAGTCACTGAAGCTTTTTTTTGTATGTTGGAGTTGGCATAGTCATATCTGTATTTTAGGAATATCAATTTGGAGAATAGATTGGAGTGAGGGAGACTGGAGGCACAAAGGCCAATTAGGAAGCTTTTACAATAGTACAATTCATATTCAAGCTAAAATTTATTCAAGGAAGATGGAGAAGAGGGAGGAAAAAAATTGCTGCAAACTTTAAAAAAATCACTACAGAATCACTGACATATTGCATTTTCAACCTTTATAATATGCTGAGTCCCTTTTGACCCTTTTTTTGTACTTTTTTTGACTCTTCTGATCCAAATTGAGGAACTATATCCTAATGGTGTATATATATATACATATATATATATATATATATATATGCCAAGTACCGTGGTAGGTGCTGGGGATACACAACAGGCCTAGACCTCAAAAAGTTGCCTTCCACACAGGGAATACAACATGCATACAGAGAAGTAAATACAAGTTAATTTGAAGTAAGAAAGGACACTACTAAAAGAAAAAGGGAATTGTCTGCTCAAAAATATTCATAATTGCTTTAAAGAGCTGAAGGCTGGAAATAACCATGTTTATCCAATGTTTGGAAAATGGCTGGATATATGATGATATATTAATGTAATAGAGAACCTCTGTGCCTTATAGTTAAAGGCTCCAGTGTAATCTCCCAAGTCCTGTGCTTTTTTTTCCACTGCTCCCCCTCCCACCCCACTGCATGCTTTCTCCCTTGCCTAAGGAGCCTGCCTTTGGAGAACTTCCCAATTTACAAGCTTGGGGTCATAACCGAGCTAATCTGACAGAAAATCTCATCTTCCCTGAAACCTTTTCTCCAACCAGGCTCCTAATGCTAATGGAGTTCTGGAAAGGTTTCAAGTATTTTCCTGCACTCAAACCCAATTTCTTTTTCTGGAAGTTGGCCAAGACTCTGTGTCATCAGTTTCGTTACCTTTATTGGTTCACATTGAAAGGAAATGCATGTACTCAACCACCAAGGGGAGAATGGGGTGGGGAGCATAATCTATAAAATTAAATAATGATTTTTAGGCTTCTCATGTCATTTCAAACACCATAGCTTGATGGTGAGCTTTTCCATCACAAAATTGGTTCCTATCCAGTTTTCTGCCTACTGCCTCTCATGGAGGAGTCTGCTCTGTTGTTTATTACAGAATCAGGGAATCTCAGAGTAAGGAGGAAACCATGTGTCCAAAACTGAACAGAAACCACTTTCCACCACACTCCTGACAAGTATTCATCCAGTGTCTGTTTGAAAACTTCCAGTGATGCTAGATGTTACCAGTCTGTAAAATGAAAGGATTAGATCACATGATCGTTAATATTCTTCTGCTTTAAAAGCCATGATCAGCCAAGGCAAACCATTGTACTCTTGGACAAGTCTCATTGTTAAGAAGCTTTTCCTTTCATTAAGCCCAAAATCTTAACTTTCACATTTATCCCTGATGAAGATTTATCTCCTTAGAGTCAGCTTATCATTCTACTCTATAACAATTTTTTGAGATCTTGTATGTGTTGTCTACCATTAGTTACCCTGCCCAGCTTTGAGTTATTGGTAAATTCAATTAGGATGCTATCTATGTCTTTATCTATGACTATAATAAAAATATTGAATAGTACAGTGCCAAGTAGAGATCCTAAGGTTCTACACTACAGACATCCTTCCAGAATGATATCAACCAGTTAAGTACCACTCTTTGAGGCCAGTCATTCAATGAGTTCCAGATCCAAAAGTGCTAGCATCTAGATTATATTTTTCCGTATTGTCTACAAGGACACAGACAGAGATTTTAACTGGAAGGTTAATTAGAAGACACCTAGCCCAATCCTTTCATTTTATAAATGAGGAAACTGAGGCCCTAAATTATTAACCCAATTTCACATGAAAAATTAGTGCCAGGGAGCATTAGGCTATACATTCTTCAGGACACTGCAAGAGGAGAGAATCCATGATGGTCTAGTCCTTTTGGATTCATGCTTTGAAATGGATCTGGTGGTTCCAAAGTCAAGACAAGTTGCATTTTTCTGACAATTACAGAATTTCAACATCTTTTCAAGTGATTCAATTCAAGTTTTAAAATATCTTATAAACCATCTTCTTTGTGCCAGAAATTGTGATGGGGATATGTGATTAGAGAAACTCAGAAGTTTTATAGGAAAGGTTGGAATCCTGCACATGTGAGTATGATTGGTTCCCCACCCCTGAGGTCACAGGCAGAGAAATAGCAATCATTTGGGAAACTAGAAGTTTTTAGGTTAAAATAGATCATTCCAGATGCAGAAAATTTTGAGACAGGGTGTGACAGAAAGGGGTAGACGGTAGAAAAAAAAGGATCATGGCTAGTGAATAAAAAGTCTTTTTTAACAGAGAAAGACTAGGCCAAAAGAAATCAAAGATCTTTCCAATAACCATATTTCATTAGGTTATTGTACCATAATTCATTGCAGCAATGGAGTCATTGAACATGTAGGTTTCCTCTAATTTTTGCTATTTCAAATAAATCATCTGTGAATGTTTTTGAACAAATTGGTCTTTTGTTTCTTTTTCATATATATTTAAGGTCTAGCTTCAGAAATGTTATTCCTGCGTCTAAGGGTATAATCAGTTTGATTATTATTATGGCATACTGAAGATTACACTTAGAAGTTTAAAAAGGTCTAGAGTTATATAAACAATATAAAACAGTAGTTCCCCTCATTTTATTGTCATTTGGTCTTTTTTTAATCATATATGACTCCTTGTGATTTCTTTTGGGATTTTCTTGGCAAAGATACTAGAGCAATTTGCCATTTCTTTCTTCAGTTCACTTTATAAATGAGGAAACTGAGGCATATAGGGTTAAGGGATTTGCTCAGGGTCACATAGCTAACATCTGAGACCAGATTAGAACTCAGGTGTTCCTAACTCCAAGCCCAGCACTCTATCCACTGTGCCACATACTGCTCCATTTTCCCCTATAAATTCCTCACTGAATTCACATTTTTTTTCTGTTTTGGGCAATTTGAGAGTTATAAAATCAAATCTCAAAATAGTCTTGATTTAATTTTTTCTTATTATTATGGAATTTGTCCATCTTTGAATTGCTCTATGATTGAATTTCATTCAAAAAGATTTTATTAAGTGCCTACTAGATGCCTAGCACTGTGCCAGATGCTAGGCATAAAGAGACAAAAAAAAAAGCCCATTTGTAAAGGAACTTACATTCTACTAGGAGAATGTAAGACTCACATAGATAGGGGACTGGCCAATGAGGGCACAGCCCCAGGAATATGTGCAAAGACATCTGTGAGGCTGTCTAGTGAGTCTTCTGGAAATCTGTGATGGCATGGAATGCAGGGACCTACATCTCTACTTTAGAGCAGATGAGGATATTCTCTATTTTCTATCCATCTACTACATGATGAAGGAAAGACCTTCTGGTGACCTGCTGCTCCAGAATTGAGTGCCTGGACAAAAAGGCATTAACTAGCCAAATTAGTCTCTTTTTTTCCTGATACAGATTAAGGCAAAAAGTGTTGTATGCTCCTTCATGGAGAGAGAGAAAGGGGCAGTGACCTTCTTTTTCCACTTGAGTCAACATGTGTCCCTGAACATGCCACAGCTGTTTTTCTGCATCTGTTATTTATTCTTCTTTCTCTTTTAAGATGGCGGAGTGTTGGCAATGGAACCACCATCCTTGTGAACTTCAGAAAGGTGGGAAGAGCAACCAGAGGTCCAGAGACTTTTATACTTGAATTTATTGCTGGGAAAGTCCAGTTTATCCATGAGTTTTAATTGTTTAACGTAGCCTAGCAATAGATAAACACCAAGATGCTATGTCTAGCAAGTAGGAGAGTGACCCCATCCATAGGTAATGCCACATTTGGGAACTAACTTAGTAGAAGAAATATTTTGAATTTAGGTTTTCTCTTAAAGTTTGAGTCCACTCTCCCACAGGGACCAAGGTTCTAGAAAAGAGAATATGCTCCAGGTTTAAGACAAAAGAGAATTCCCTTATATTTCTTTTTGTGTTATATTTTCTCACTAAATATCCCTTTGTTAATTTGTAAACTTACATTGTTTAAATTGATTATAGATCCAAATTACTTGTATCAAACTATATTAAGAAGATATTAACTGTCAGTAGAGAGCACACTGGAATGGTATTAGAGCTGATAATATCATAAACCATATTCCTCTATCCCTTAGAACCCTGAAAGGAAAAGGTATAGATCAAGTCTGGAGACTTAAATTAGCAGTTAGTGGATGCTGGAATAAGGCCCCTCAGAGTCTGCATGGGCTACAACAAAAATATATGCAATAAATACTAAATAATGTTGATGGCAGCAGGCAACACAAACAACTTAGGGAATCAGAAAAAAACCTCAATAATTTGCATACTCCCCTTCAAAAATTAGGTAGCCATATCTTTTAATCATTTTTCCATTGGTGAGCCCATATTACTCTTCTACATATACACCAATTACCTATAAATTCTTAATTTCAGGCTTTTATCTGATAAGTCCACTGTGAATATTTCCCCACTCTATTTCTTTTCTTTTTTATGTTAGAAATGTTTTTGTTAATCTTTGCAGAAGCACCAATTTTACTATAACAATTTATTTTATTTGCTTGCTTGATTTTTAAAAAGTTCTTTCTTTTAACACTGAGAAAAGAATTTCATTTTCTTTTACTTTTAATAATTTTTTTCTATTTAGGTCACTGGCCATTAGATTTTATTGTAGTTTCACAGGGATCCAAAAAAAAAGTCAGCTTACACTCTACTGAGTGCCATGTGTCAGGCACATTCTTGTCCTACAGGATTCTATTTCCCAGGAGCCTATGGCACCTGAAGATTACATTGCAATGAAAAAGCAATGTGCAGACAGTGAGTGTCAGGAGAGCAATAGAAACTTCTGAGTTAAAGGAATAAGGGAAAATACATGGAGAAAGACTGCACTAGCAGCACTCAGTACAGAAAGAGGAACAGTAACAGCACTAATTTTATTTTTGTTTGTTAGCTGCTGAGACTTTACAAAAAGGAGTAAAAGGATCAAGCTGGAACAGACAGATAAGTGCAAACAGTTTCCTGCTCAGGCAGCAAGACTAACTGAATTGAACACTAGATTTTCCCCCCAAGTGTCACTTTTTCTTTGAATTGTTTTGTAGATTTTCTCAGTGGAGGTTAGGAAGGACCTGAAGCTAATGAAATTCAAGGATTTGTCAACTGAAGGCTACATGTGTGAGAGAGAGAGGCAAAAATAAATAGACAGAGACTGGGAGAACAAAGGAGAGAGACAGAAAGAAGAGAAAGAATGACAGAGAGACAAGGATAGAGCACTTTCAGAAATGGATTTTGATATTTTTTTATTCCTTTAATAATTGCTTGAGTATAAATTAAATACTTTAATTTTGAAATAAATGTCCTTTTTTTAATCTAGTGAGATACAAACTTGAGTTCAAATGCTTTCAGAAATGCTTTCCAGTTGGTCAAAGATGAAGGCTCAGGCCAATTAAGATTCATTTAATTGCAAAATTACTCTCAATTTGAACCTAGTAGTTCATATAAATACAGAGTTGAGGAATGAAGACTGTATAGTATATGGATAGGCATGAACTAAACTATTGTTTGCCATTCACCTACCCAGTTTTCCCAAAATAATTTTCATTGAATAATGGCTACTCTCCCAAACCATTTTCATTGAATAATGGCCCTGTTCTTCAGTTCTTTATAAACATTAGCCTAGGATACATTAATCTCTTATATATACCATTTTTGAGTTTTCTATTCTATTTAATTAGTCATTCTCTATTTTTCAAGTACCTGGCAATTTTTATAATTATTGATTTATGGCATTTAAAAATATGTCAAAGTGAGTGAGTTTCTCTTAAACTATTCTTTTAAAAATATTTTTCTTGATATTCTTGCTTCTTTTTTATATGAATTATGTTGTGCCTTTTAAAAAATTCTATAAAGTAGAATTCCATTAAATCTCTAACTTTATTTGAAAAGTCCTGACCTTTCACTTTATTTGTTCAGTCTAACGATAAACAGCAGTTATCCATCAATTTGTCCAGTTCTTCCTTGATTTCTGTCAAAACCATTTTGAAGATATCTTCATACAGATCTCTTCTGAGATTTGATAAGTTAATATCCAAATATCAGATCCATTTGTATTAGTGAAAACTATATTTCTCTTTCAATCAGTTTCTCAAAGCATTTGTTGTTGGTTTATGGAATTAAAAATTGTGTGTGTTTATCTGAAAGTTATTTTGTGAAGGTTATTATCTCAATTAATTTGTTTCATTCAATGTTTTAGATTTTTTTAAATAAAAATCACATCATATGAAAATAATTTTTACTTCTCCATTGCAAATCATTTTCATATTTCCAAATTAAGAAGACTTGGGTTTTCCCCAGTCAGAATTCAGTACCAAAACAAAAGGAATTTGCTTCTGAAAAATATATTTGTCTAGTGGTGACTACTGGAATTAAAAGAATAAGAAACCTAGGAGAGACTTTACACCCTGGCCCAGGGAGAACAGCATAATGATATCGTTAGAAGACAGAGGTGGTCCTGCAGCATCTGAGGTATAAGTTGCCCTCCATACACACATCCTGACCACACACATTTCCCATATATATATCCCTGAATTATGACTCTTGGATGTGCTTATTCTCTCCACAGTTGATATATGGAGGGACAGTGTGCCCTAGGTTTATGAGAGGAATGTTCCATTGTGCTAAATGACTTTGCTTTGAACTAATTTTGGTCTTTGGCTAAATAGAGAAAAAGCAAACCCAGCAAAAAATCTCATTTCCCTTACAAAATAATAGTCTCAGTTATTATTTTCTATTTGGATTGATTTGGTTTTTTTCTAGGGATGTTTTTTTTAAGTATAGTCTCTCTCTCTCTCTCTCTCTCTCTCTCTCTCTCTCACACACACACACACACACACACACACACACACACACGCACACACACATACATCATGTGTTTGTGTATTTATAATTACATATAATGTATCTTACCTTCAAATAAACTGTATTTAAGGAAAACAATAATGAAACCAAAATAGAAATTATAAATGACTGTACATGTAAACCTCTATAATTTGACATTTAACTCTAACTCAAAAGATGTGGACATAGAGATAGTAGTATCCCACATCATCCTTCTTTCCTTTATTATTTTTGGCCTGTTCTAGTTATTTAGGAGAAATTCATTGTTATTATTGTCTTTAATGAAAATATTTGTAGGTACTATATATATTATTCTTTTGGTCCTGTTTTCTTCATTCTACATTATTTCAAGTTGTTCTCAAAATCATTTGCATTTATGATCATAATTTCTGATTATATAATTCTGTTCAATTACATTTATATACTATATTTGTGAAGCCATTTTCCCAATCACTAGACATGTGATTAATAATTTATTACATCAGGGGGCAGCTGAGTAGCTCAGTGGATTGAGAGTCAGGCCTAGAGATGGGAGGTCCTAGGTTCAGATCCGGCCTCAGACACTTCCCAGCTGTGTGACCCTGGGAAAGTCACTTGACCCCCATTGCCCACCCTTACCACTCTTCCACCAAGGAGCCAATACACAGAAGTTAAAGGTTTAAAAAAAAGAATTTATTACATCCTTTTAGTTGCAAAAGCTAAAAAATTTTCATTTTCTTCTAGTTTTTAATTTAAAAAATTAGATTCTTGATCCATTTGGATTGTATTGTCATATATAAAGCAAGTTGCTAGTCTGTTTGATTTTTCAACATACTGGTATCCAGTTTTCCTAATGATTTTTGTTGAATAATGGATATTTCCCCCAATGTGTCATCAAGCTTGCTGATATTAGATTACAAGAGCATTGGGTTATAGCTCGTTATTATCTAATGTTTTCAATAGTTCTAATATTTTTCCAGTTTTTATCCAGTATCAGGTTATTTTGACAATTATGGTTTTGTGCCATAATTTAATATCTTATAATTAAGTCCCCCTTATTTGTTTTTCCTTTTCCATAATTTCCCTTAAAATTCTTGGTCTTTTGTTCTGACATAGGTACTGTTATTATTTTATCTAATTATTTGAAATTTAAGTGGATGTAGTATTAAAAAAACATAGATTAATTTGTATATAATTATTGTGTTTACCATATCAGTTCAGAAAAACATAAACATTGATCTCTTCTTAAATTATGTATTCCTTCATTTCTATTTCTGTAAAAATTATTTTTTATTTCTTCTTTATGTACTATATTTGTTTCTTAGTAGATTAACTCCCAGATACTTTACATATCTCATTACAATTTAAGCTAGTATTTTGCTATCAGTTCAGTTTTTTCTGATTTTATTGATATAGAAATGTCGATGGCTTTTATGTGGTCATATTCTATTTGTACATGACTTAGATTTAAGTGAAGCAGAGCTACATAAAGTCATCAGCCTCACTCTCTCTTCCAGTGTCATCAAAATCTTGTGGCTAAACAAAAGTCAAGGTGATTGATGATGGTCCAGGATGCAATGGACCTTAGTATCTTTAATGTCTGACCAAGCTCTAAATGCTCCACAGCACCTACTTCAAGCACCTTCATGTCCATTGGAATGAATTGTTCTCATCTGCCCATCCTGCCAGGGAAAGTCTTCAAACACTTCAGGTAGACATTCCCCTAAATCACCAATGGATTTGAGGCCTGTCAGTTACCCTCAACCTGGCTTAGCCCACTTTTCAAGATGTCTTAACCAGGATTGGCCTCTATACCTTCTACAGCTTCTTGGAGTCACAGGACAGAGAAGTAAAAGATGGACACTGAAGGGTGGATGAGTAACCCTAAAAAGGTCTCAGTAAGCCCTTTCACCAGAAGTGATAGTCCTACCTGGACACCTTATTTACCCTGATCAGACAGGTAGGAGATGAATCAAAAACAGAACATAGAAAGAACAAAAATATTAAGAAGAAGGATGTGATCAACTGTGTCAAAAAATGCAGAAAGGAAAAAAGAATGAGATTTGAGAGGAGACAATTAGTTTGGGCAATTATGACATCATTGATAAGTTTGGAGAAGAAATATTTTGGTTGAATGATGAAGTTGGAAGTCTGAAAAGAGTTAATAAAAGAAATGAGAAGAAAGGAAGTATTGGAAATATACTGTAACTAGCCTTCTCAAGGAGTATAGCCACAAAAAGGAGAGATATGGGATGATAGCTAGTGGGGATGGATGAATCAAGTGTTTTTGAGTATTGGGAGAACATGGGCATGTTTATAGGCAGTGGTCAAGCAAATAGTAGACAGGAGAGATTAAAGAGTAGTGAAATAGTAAGAATAAGAGAAATATTAGTCTTCTGGAGAAGATGAGGGACATTTGTGGAACAGGGTTAGTCTTGGCAATGAAAAGGGGCACATCTTCTTGTGAGATAAAAGTAAAGAAGGGAATAGTTGCAAAAGGCAACTAAGTAGTATGAGATAAGGAAAAGGTACAAGAAGGATCTCTCTGTGGCCTCAGATTTTTTAGGGATATATGACTTAAGAGTCTCAGCTGAGGGAGTAGGGGAAGGAGGGTCTATGGAAGACTTGAGAAGGGATGAAAAGCTTGAGAAAGCCACTATGGTGTTTGAGATATTAATCAATTAGAGAGGTATGAAAGGTATGCCTGGATGCAATGAAAGCCTAGTTGAAATTATGTAATATAAGTTTGGAATGGACCCAATCAGCATGATTTCATGATTTCCTCTAGCTTTTCTCAGCAGCACATGAGTAGGAGTGAAAGCAACAGATGGTGGAAGTAATACAAAGCTATGTCTTTGCCAGTCAAGAATGACAATACTATAAGGGAAAAGGGACAGGACAGCAGACAGTATAGATTTGAACTGGTCCAGGTAAGAGTTAAGATGGGGAAGGAAGGAATATGTAAGTAAAGCAAAGACGATGGTTTGGGAAAGAACTAAGAAGTTGAGGGACTGGATATCAAGGTGAGGAAGAAAAATAGATTTTGGGTTTGCAAAGCAGAGGAAAAAGTAGAATGACAAAGTGTTTTGATCCTCTAAGAGAATTTCAGACTTCATTAACATGGAAATGGAATGTGTGACTAAAGACAAAACCAAGGGGGTAACTTCTTATCTTTATGTGTAGCTGAAATGAGGTAGAGGAGTAAATAATTGCAAATGTGTAATTTGAGGAAATGTGAAGAGGGAGTGTTTGAGAGACTATCAGTGTTATTGTTGAAGTCCCCTAGTAAGACAGCAGGAGTTGAGGAGGAAAGAAAAACTATGAGTTTGAACTCATTGAGGAAAAGAGAATATCCTGAAGATTATTGTTATCATTGTTGTCAATCCTTCATCTTCTAAGAGGACCAGTGACATTAAGGAGTACTGTGTTGACTTATTTATGAATTGGATTAAAGTGAAGCTAAGTTGCACAAAGTCATTATGCTTTTTCTCTCTTCCAGAGTCATTGAAGTCCAATGGTAATACAAATCAGGATGACTGGCAATGGCTCCAGATGCAGTGGATAACCTTGGTGGCATCTTTGATTTCTGACCAAGTTCTAAGAGTTCTACAGTGCCTGCTTCCACATCCTTCATGATCTTTAGAATAAATGGGTCTCATCTGCCTGGAGGTCAACAGAAAATAACTACCAGAATCTTGATTAGGTAGTATGTATACACTGAATGAACCTAAAAAGAGAGAAGGTTATTTAGTAATAAGAATTAGCAAGCCAAAAGTGGCAATGAGGAGCAAGGACTATTCCAGCTCCTCTATTTTGATCAGTTGGTAATGAGTGAAAGTGTATTCATTGCTCAAATGTATGGCCAGAGGACCTATGTCTTCAGAAGAAAGTCAGGTTTTAGTGAGTGAAAGATAAAATAAGTAGGAAAGGGAAAGTTTTAAGGTGAAAGCAAGTTTATTAATCATGGAGCATAGCTATTCAAATTCAAAAAGTATTTGTAGGGGAAAACTTTTGGAGTAAACTAAGTAGTGTAGTGCAGTAGAAAAAGCACACTCACCTTCCTCTCTGACAGTCCTTTTGTGGCTTTGAGCAAATCGCTTAACATCTTGGGGTCTATTTCCTCATCTATAAAATGAAGGAGTTAGACTAGTTAGCCTTTAAGTTCCCATCTACTTCTAATTCTGGGATTTTTATCTTCCTCACTGCTTCATAAATCATATCCCAACCACCATCTTAAAAATGAAATTAAATTTCTAAATTTTTAACATCTATATAATTTTTATTAATTGTTTTCTGGCATTCTGAGATCCATCTTTTTTCCCTCACTCTCACCCCTCCACAAGATGGCAGGTAATATGATATAGGTTGTACATGTGTTATCATACCATACATGTTTCCATATTCATCATCCAACCACCATTTTCAAACAATGCTGCCTGAACTCTGGCCATCATCTTCAACTCTTCCCCTGGAAAAATTCCCTGAGCTCTTATAGATGAGCTTTACCTTGGTTGGAACCCATCTTCAACATTACTTCTAGACCACCATTTCCAAACCAACTTCCATGCTTATATCTCCCTCAAATTTCCAGCTCCCTTTTATATTTTGCCTAGCCCTATTATAATGTAAACTGTTTGAGGAATTGTCTTATTTACTTGTATTTATATCCTCATTACTTGGTACAATGCCTGATCCATAATATTTGTTCTCTGTCTCTCTGTTTCTGAATCTTCATCTATGTTTCTACCTTTCTGCCCCTGCCCCTCTCTCTCCACTCTCCCTCCCTCCCCTGTTTTCCATCTCTCTCTCTCTCTCTCTCTCTCTCTCTCTCTCTCTCTCTCTCTCTCTCTCTCTCACACACACACACACACACACACACACACACACACACACACAAAATAACCCCGTCCAGATTTCTTTGTATACACTCATATTGGAAGAATAATCCAATGCAATTTGACCAACCTAGGATTTCAATATGTGATGTTTTCCATGAGCTGTTTGCAAAATCCTCTATGAAACTCTCATTTTGAAAATAATATGTCTGGATGAGTTAAAAGAGACATTTCTCTCATCTAGGATCTGGTGGCATAGATTTGGTCTCTTGCTCACAATCCTTCTGGGAAATTTTCTTATGTAAATTCCTTTTAGGTGGTGAGACTGCTTCTTTCTCTGAATATGCTGGGACTCTAGCAACCTTAAATTATCTCTCAGAGCTATAGTTTTTTTTACCTTTTCTTATAAAATGTATTTGTCTATTTCCAGTTTTTTTTTAACTTTTATCTTGGTTTTCTTGTTTTATGATATGCCTTCCAATATAACAATTTTATTTCTTAGTGACCCCTATAGTTTATTTAAATTTTCTAACCATTTCTTCATTTTTTAACATTTTGCCTTCTTTCCATTTTTTCTAAAGACAGGTAGCTAATTGAATATATCAAATCTTTCTCTACTGATGCCAGTTCCTCTCTGAATAATTTTTTTATCCAATTTGGTATATCCATATTAATTTCTAGGAGTTTGGTTTTTAACATTTTTCCAGAAGACCAAAAATACTCAGGCTATCACTTGAATCTCCATTCTTTAATTCTATTACTTTGGTTGGTAAGACTTCTCAAATCTTCTTCTAACTGTATTGATTTTTAACTTTGTTATTTCATCTGCCATTTCTACTATTTTTTCCTATATCAAGGAAATCCTCTTCTTCCATGAAATGACTATATTACTAAAATTCTCCATAATATACTCAAAACTATTGAGTTGTTTAGTCATCTTTTTTGTTCCTCCTCTCCTGTTTTTAATGGTATCTTTATGGAAACTAATCATTCCTTTGTTTCTCTTAGAGAACATATCAACCAAAATGACATGTCTTGTGATAGAGCTACTTTTGTTTCTTGTTTATATTATTTTATTATCTTTTCTTTTCGGTGCTCTCTGTTTTACTTCTTTTATTCCACAATACTTATTCATTAGGATAGAGCCCTCTTTTTCATTTACTCATTTCTTTCTTTGGGTTATTGTTTTCTGCTAGTATTTTTTTCTTTCTGAGCTATCCCCTAGCTACAATGACCAGGAAAGAACTCACAAAGAAGCTAGGATAAGAGATCCATTTTGAAAGTAGGGCAGAATTTTTATGAAAAAGAGGACATTCCAGGAAGATAAAACAATGTGATCAAAGGCAAAGAGTTAAATCATGCCTTTCAAAGATACAATAATAGTTTGTCAAGATAGGAATTGGACTGATACAATGAGACTGAAAAGTTATCTTGAGATTACAATATAAAGCAACAGATAATCAAAGAGTTTTTTTTTTCAGTAGTTAGTGAGTGAGAAGACATTAGAGAATATTTTGCAGAGAAATAATATGATCAAATTACTAGCAATGGTGCATGGAATGGATTAGAAAAGAGAATGGAGAGAATTAGAAAGTAATTACTATAGGTGAAATGAAAAGTGAGAAGGGATTAAACCAGGGTGGTGGCAATGGAGATAGAAAGAAAAAAGGTTGCCAGTTTCAAGGAAAGACCTCTGATGTCAGTCAATATACATTTAATAAGTGCCTGCTGTGTATCAGGCATTGTGCTAAGCAATGGGGATACAAATGTTTTTTTTTTAATCCCTATTATCAAGAAACTCATAGTCCAACAAAAGCAATATGCAAACAGCTATATACAAACTATATAAAGAAAAAGCTCACTAAAATGAAGGTAAACTGGGAAAGACTTCCTATAGAAGGTATAATTTTAGCTTGAACTGTAAGGAAACCAGGAGGCAGAGATAAAGAGGGAGCATAATCTAGGTGTGGGACATAGACAGTAAAAATACCAGGAGTTTAGAGATGGAGGGAGTATCTTATGTGAGGAATAGCAAGGAGATGTCTGAAGGATTTCTCCAAAGCAGATTTAAGAAAACTAAGCTCTGAAGAGAAAACTAAAGGTCAATAAAAATAAAGAACAGATTAATGATAAATAAATGACAGCAAATCAGAGAATTTCTGTCCAGGAAGGACAATTCAATTTTACTTTTCACTATTGATTGTGGTCTTTCCACTTTTCTGATAAATTTTGACTGTCAAATGTCATTTCTCAGTGATGATGACATATCTGTCTCTTGGACAACTAGCCTGAAAGATCATATTGAGAGTGGTTTTTATGATATTCCTTTTTCTTACAAAACGAAAGACATAAAATAAAAAGAATAGTTCAGTGGAAAAACAATGTATTCACTGAAATAACATCTTAAGAAACCTAACCAAGGTATTGCCACATGAAAAGTTGATATAAATGTTCTTGGATTTTCTTGTGAATTTAGAGATTGACTAAAAACTATGAGGAATATTTTGACCAAACAAACCCAATACAACCAAGATTAGAAGGGAAACAAACACCAAACTGGGAGAAAAAAAATTATAGCAAGTGTCTCTGATGAAAGCCATGCATCTCAAATATATAAAAATTGAGTGAAACATATAAGAATGCAAGTCATTCCCCAATTAATAAATGGTCAAAGAAAGATTTTACAAAATTTTCTTTAAAATACAGTCTCTGCTTCTTCAAAAAATTTGGTCATTGATCTAATTCAATCCCTGCATTTTACTGCACAGAGGAACATAGGCTGGCTGAGTCATTCAAGTTCACTAAATACCTACAAGGCCCAATAATTAGGTCTTAGGCATAAATGCAATGTTTACCTACTTAAAAAACATTTGGGGGGGCAGATAGGTGGCTCAGTGGATTGAGAGCCAGGCCTAGAGACAGGAGGTCCTGGGTTCAAATCTGGTCTCAGAAGCTTCCTACCTATGTGACCCTGGGCAAGTAAGTTAAACCTCATTGCCAAGCCCTTAACACTCTTCTGCCTTGGAATCAATACACAATATTGATGGAAGGTAAGAGTTTAATACATAAATAATACATATCTAATTACATATTTTATTGTCTTTTGTTTTTTACATCACATGAATTTCTCCTTTTTTTTTTCTTCTTTTTTTATTTAGAATATTTTCCCATGGTTACATGATTCATGATTTTCCCCACCTTTTCCCTCCTCCCTCCTGGAGCTGACAAGCAATTCCACTGGGTTATATGTGTATCATTGTTTAAAATCTATTTCCATGTCATTCATATTTGCAGTAGAGTGATCCTTTAACATCAAAACCCTAATCACATTCCAACTGAACTACGTGATTGATCCTATGTTTTTCTTCTGCATTTCTACTCCCACAGTTCTTTCTCTGGATGTGGATAGCATTCTTTCTCATAAGTTCCTCAGAATTGTCCTGGGTCATTGCTTTGCTGCTAGTAGAAAAGTCCATTATATTTGATTGGGCCATAATGTGTGTACAATTATCTCCTGGTGCTGTTCCTTTTGCTCTGCATCAATTCCTGGAGATCTTTCCAGTTCACCTGGAATTCCTCCATTTCATTATTCCTTTCAGCACAATAGTATTCCATCACCATCAGATACCACAATTTGTTCAGTCATTACCCAATCAATGGACACCCCCTCATTTCCAATTTTTTTGCCACCACAAAATATTCATTTCTTCCCCACCCTACTGGATAGAACTTTCCTTTAAAGACAACAAAATTTTGCAAATCAAACCATCATACCAAATACACCTAACGTTGTATACCTCATTTCGTACTCATAGTCTCTCCTTTACTGAGAGGTGGACACGATATGTTTCCTCATTAATTCTTCAGAACTATAATTTTAATACTATAGTTCATCATAGTTTGATATCTTTTTAGTGGTGTTACCAATTGCATTGTTTCTGTTATTACAGAGCAGCAAAATTGGCATAGTGAAAGGGATGCTACTCTTGAAGTCAGGAAGACCTGAGTTCAAAGTCCACTCAGATGCTTATTAGCTGTGTGACCCAATGAAAGTTACTAATCCTCTCTGGGACTTGGTTTCCTCTTCTGTAAAATGAGGCATTTTAAATTCCTTTAAGATAGCTTCCAATTTAAAACCATGATGCTAGGTTAAAATTAGATAATTGTTTTTTTTTAAAATGCTTAGCCCAGTGCCTGGAATAAAACAGTGCTATGTAAATACATATTCTTCCCCATCTTTATGAGCCTGGTTCTGCTTTCTTCACACCACATGCCTTCATACAAGTCCTTCCATGTTTCTCCAAATTCTTCATGTTATTTGTTTTGGTTACACAAACTTCAAGCTTATAAGTTACATGGAGGAGAAGGCTCTGGGACTCTCCTTCTGTAAGGGACACAGCTCAATGCCTGGGACTAGGGCTCAGACAGTACAATAATGTTCTACTATATTCACCTACTATAATTTGTCCTAATTCTCTAATCAATGAGCACCCATTTTGTTTCTTGTCTTTTATTACCACAAAGATTGGTGTTATGAATATTTTATATAAAGGAACCTTTTATCATTAACCTTCTTGGGGTTTATTCCCAGCAGTGGGATCACTGGGCCAAAGATTATGGACAATTTAGTGAAATGCAGTATTTTATTGATGAAAGCCATAAAGATCTCTGTTAACACTGTAAGAACTTTATATTGAATTGGCCCCAACCCCAGTTTACTTTACTTATCTCTTGGGAATCTTTCAACCCTTAGCCTACAAGACTTTCAGGAATTATTTGGAAACCATGAATCATTATAGTATATTTTAAACCTGGAAGGGACCTTAAAGGTCACTTAGTTCATCCCCCTTCATTTTATACATAAGGAAACTGAGGTCCAGAGAAATTGTGACTCATCCAAAGTGACACAAAAAGTGTCAGAGCCATAATTTAATACCAGGTTCTCAGACTCCAGATCCTCAG
Organism: Gracilinanus agilis; assembly: GCF_016433145.1. Classification (NCBI taxonomy): domain Eukaryota; kingdom Metazoa; phylum Chordata; class Mammalia; order Didelphimorphia; family Didelphidae; genus Gracilinanus; species Gracilinanus agilis. The sequence goes on from NC_058130.1 coordinate 77,138,504, forward strand.
ACCCTTTACATTTTACTCTGAGACTCTAAGTCTGAGCCCTAATCCAAGGCATTGAGCTGTGTCCCTTATAGAAGGAAAGTCCCAGAGCCTTCTCCTCCATGCAACTTGTAAGCTTGAAGTTTGTGTGAACAAAATGGTCCATATAAACTGGAAACCCAGATAAGAAAGGGAAGGATTTATCATGTTGTACCCTGTTTACATCAGGAAGAGTCCAGTCTTTGACAGAGAGTCCCCAGGGAAAATAACCCTATTTTAGCATTATTTCATTGAGGATCAAAGATGACTAAAGGGAAAAACTCTTTAGATTGCTTCATTCTGGAATTCTAGTTTATCAGACCAAAATAATTATTCCATCTTGTATGTAGCAAGCACTTCTCTCTTTTTGTAGTATCTTATTCCATCTTCAAACACCTCTCCATAGGCAGATGTATAGATAGGTAGGTATCATATTTTTTATACTAAAGGATTCATCATTGTGTAATATATGCCTCTTGTAAAGCCATCTTTTCAATCATTTATCTAATTTTACTTTATAGTTGCCAAACTTTTACTCTGAGGCTACTGAAGGTACCAGAGACTGTGATGGCTGGTCATCTTTATCCATCATGAGTTATATTGACTTTTCTTCTTCTTCCTCCTCTCTCCTAAACTCTCCCTTTTATCTTTTCCTTCTCTCCTTCCTTCCAATCTCCCTTTCCCTTCACTTTCTTTGCCTCTTCTCTTCTCCTTTTCATTCTCTTTCCTTTCCTTCCTTTCCTCTTCCATCTTCTAATCTATCTCCACCCACTACATTTCCTCTTCTCTTACCTACCAATATTATTACTTGAAGTCATACTCAAGGCTCAAGAATCTGCTGACCCCTGGTTTTCTACATACTTGCATTTGGACTTCACTATATTCAACTAATTTTTCCCTACCCTATCCCAACCAAAAGAAAAATAAATTAGTAAGCAAGACATTTCCCTGATATATCATTTTTAAATATGAACAACCAAACAAAGAATTGGCAACATTATCCTTATAATGAAAATAATGAATGACTTCAATCAAAACCAGATAATTGAGCAGACAGTGTTGGGTCAATGTCAATATAATAATTCCCTCACTTCACTTTTCATATGGAATTATAGATAGAAGTAAGTTTATATTGAAGTCAGAAGGAACTTTGGAGGTCATCTAATCCAATCACTTTACTTTGTATATGAGAAAACTATTGTAATCTAGGACTTTCTTGTACCCTTTATATTACATGATATATGTGGTGTAAAATACAAAAAGCCATAATGAAAATATATTTAAAATAAGAAAACATTGCATTTATATATCAGATGTAACTGGAGAGCTTTGTACTAGAAGAGTCTGGTATCCCTGAAGGAGTCATTTAGCTTCTGTGCCTCAATATCATAGCAAAATCTGAACTTTCTAGAGGTAAGGTAAAGAGTTGATCCTAATTTTTTTTTCTCACTCAAGCTTTTCTCAGTCAGTTTCACAAATTTCTGTTCAGGCAGAACACTATATTTCAAGGAACTAAATTAAGCTCTGGAGGCTACAGACACATAAACTTAGTTCCTGCCCTCAAGGAATTTACCTTCTAGAAAGAAGAAATTAGACAGAAATATAAATAACTATAATATTAATTAGTTTTAAGTGCTACTTGAGATTGTAATTACTAATGTCCATAATTAGTAAGCATGCCCTGGAGGAAATAAAGGATAATTCTGAATTGGAACAGGAGAAGATGATGCTGAATGCCAGAATTGTCAGCTGCCTGAATGACTGGAAGGCCCCAGTGATCAAGAGCCGGAGAAGAGTAGAAGGGATACTTGCCAGTCATAGTTCAAAAATAAGGGAATTTGCCCAAAATTAGGTAGTCAAAGTACACATAATGAAGGGAATTGACACTCTTTCTCAAGTCAGGCTGACTCTTAGAAACTTCATTATTTGAATTTCAGAGCTCTTCTTAACACTAAAGGACCAAGAGTGTCAACTGGCCCCCAAATTTTCTTGGTCATTTGAGGTTTTCTGAAATTCTCATCCTTCTATTAATCCTACACCACACAAGGGCACTCCTTATGATAGCTACTCCTGTTAAATCACAAACCCATAAAATGACTATGTAATATGATAAGTGTATTGTAACAATACAAAGCTCTATGAAAAATTCAAATGGGGAGAGATTGCTTCCAACTGAGAATATTAAGGAAAACTTCCTGAAGGAATTGCATTTCAACTGAGCCATGAAGAACAGAAACGATCTGAACAAAGTTTGTAAAGAAGAAATTTTCCAGGTCTGAGAGACAATAGTCAGTCACTCAACACACATTTTCTAAGCATTTACTATGGGCCCAGCACTTTGCAACCAATTTGGAGTATAAATAAGGGCAAAAACAGACCTTTCCTTCAAAGAGTTCACACTCTTTCTTCCCCAAGTTTTTTCCCCCAATACAATTTCCAATAATTGCTTTCTGACATTTTTCAATCCGTGTTCTCTTTTTCTCTACCCCTTCCCCAAGATGACAGGTAATATGATTTATGTTATGCCAGCATCAACATACGCCATGTATTTTTATGTTGAGTATGTTGTGAAAGAAGACACATATTGCTTGCACTACAGAAAAATTCATAGACAAAACAAAGTGAAGAATGGCATGCTTCAATCCACATTCAAACTTTGTCAATTCCTTCTTTAGTCTTTTCCTTTGTGAATCCCTAAAAGTTGTCCTGTATCCTTGCATTGCATTGCTGATAATAGTTGTCATTCATAGTTGATCATCATACTTTATTGCTGGTTGCTGTGTACAATGTTCACCTGTTCTGATCACTTCATATAAGTCTTCCATAGTATTTCATTACACTCAGTCTAAGATCATAATTGCTTCCCCTGATTTTTTAACTTTGACTGAAATATATGGAGCTCATATTCTAACAAGAGAGACAGTATGCAATAAAAATGTCCATGAAAGATATATACATTAAAAAATAATTTCAGAGAAAAGGCACTAGCAGTGGAGTGTAAGAAGAGGACTAAGAAAGACCTCTTGCAAAAGATGGGATTTGAGCTAAGTCTCAAAAGAAACTAGGAAGCAGAGGTAAGAGAGGAAGTCCCACAGGCAACAGCTATTGCAAGATTATGGAGTCAGGTAATAGAGTATTAAGTAGGAGGAAGAGCAAATAGTCCAGTGTTGCTATATCATAGAGTATATTGAGGAAAATAAAATGTAAGAAGATTGGGAATATAAAAAGAAGCCAAGTTGAGAAAGGACTTTAACTACAAGAGGAGTTTATATTGAATCCTAGAGATAATAGAGAGCCATATGATTTGTTTAAGTCAGGTGATGGATGATATGGCCAGCTCTGTACTTTAGGGAAATCACTCTGACAGCTGATTGGAGGATGGATTTGAGTGGAGAGGGAATCGAGGTGGAAAGACAAACCAGCAGGACATTGTAATAGTCTAGATCTGAAGGGGCAAGGGCCTGCACCAGAATGATGGCATCAGGTTAGATAGAATAGAACATATATAAGTGATATTAGGAAGGTAGAAATGATAAGACATAGCAAAAAGATTCAATGGTGAATGTGAGTGAAGATTCGTGGATTACACAAAGGTTGCAAGTCTGGGTAAATGACAGGACAGTGGTGCCCTCATCAGTAATTGGAAAGTTTGGCAACAAGGATAATGAGTTCTATAATTGGTATGTTATTTTTGAGATGTCTATGGGATATCCAATTTGAGATGTCTAAGAAGTAATTGATGATGTGAGAATGAAACTCAGGAGAAAGGTTAGGGCTGGATATATAAATATAAATAATATATATAAATTTGGCAATCACCTGCATAAATATGATAATATGCCCCATTAAGATGTTTTTTCAATGAGATATTTCACGTTTTCTTCTATTTTTCTTCATTCTTTTGGCTTTGTTTTATTGTTTCTTGATGTCTCGTGGAGTTATTAGGTTCCACTTGCCCAATTCTAATTTTTAAGATATTATTTTCTTCAATGAGCTTTTTTTACTTTTTTTTCCCATTTGGCCAATTCTAGTTTTTAAGAAGTTTTTTTCTTCAGTAATTTTTTAAAAAATCTTCTTCTCCATTTGTCTTTTTAGGAAGTTATTTTCTTCAGTGAATTTTTGTTCCTCCTTAACAACTAGACTAATTCTGTTTTTTAAGATGTTTTTACTTCAGTACTTTTTTGTGTTTTTTCAAATAAAAGTGTTAAATCTCTTTTCATAATTTTCTTGAACCACACTCATTTCTTTCCCCAAGTTTTTCCTCTAGCATTCTTATCTCTTTCTTTAATTCTTCTAGCAATTCTTGTTGGGCTTGAGTCAATTAGCATTTTTCTTTGAAGCTTTGCTGATAACTGTTTTTACATTGTTGTTGTTTGGCCTTCCCTATCATCATAATAACTTTTTATAGTCAAGTTTTTTTGTTTGTTGTTGTTTGATCATTTTTCAAATATATTTCTTGACTTTGAACTTTATATGAAAGTTTATCTCTGCTCACTTGGCAGAGAGATGCATTGTCCCACGCATCAAGCTTTTCATGCTATTTTCAGAACTAGTTCTGGGAATCCTTGAGTTTTTGGTTTTTCCAAGATGATATGAATTAGGAAGAGGAATGTGGCTGCTGTTCTCCTAATCTGTCTCTGTGCTTTTACCCAAGAAGGGCCCCTGCTTCCCAATAGGTGCAAGTACTAATATTCCTCTTGGCCCTAGAACTGCAACCAGATCCCTCTGTCCCCTCATAATTGATAAGAAGCTTTCCTCTGTACCCTGAAATTGTGACCAAGAATTACATGCAAAAAATAAAGTTGCCAATCAGCTCCAACTACACCCAATGTCAGCAAAGGGTCCCCTGTAATCTCTTTATAAACAATTGTCTGACCCCCTTGCCATATTTTGGCTGAGAGCTCCTGAGTTTGCTGCTGCAATTGCTATTGCAGCCACTTCCACAACCCACAACTAATGTGGCTATGTTGCATTCTGGGCCAGCACCAACTTTTGTGTCACAGACCTCTTCTGACAAACTCCCAAACTGTCTTAGGCAGAAAAATATTTTACTCTTCCTTTTTGTTGTTTTTGTTGCTTCAAATTTTAATTTGTTAGGGTTATTTTAAAGTTGTTTGGAGGGGAATGTTGGGAGAGTTTGGCTGGATTGTTGTCTGTACTCATACAATTTGGCTCCATCTCCACATCCCCATTTTGTTTTGTACATGATCTAATAATAATAGCTAATATTTATATAGTACTTCATGATTTATGACATGCATTACATTCATTATCTCATTTGATCCATACAGCATCCCTCTGAGGGAAATACCCTTAATGTCCCTATTTTACAGATGAGAAAACTGAGACTTGAGGATTAAGTGAATTGCCTGATGACTCACAGGTAGCAAGTGCCTGAGGCAAGATTTTAACCCAGGTCTTCCTCACTCAAGTTCAACATCCTAGTCATTATGCCACATGGCATAGATAGTGGGGAAGTTGCTTTGGAAATTCAAAAACAAAATTATCCAAAGCACATACACCTATTGCTTTGCTGAGAGTTTGTATGCAGATCCAGCCTTGGGAAGGATTTCCACCTACTGTATGAGATGCCCCTCAGTTTCACCCATATTGATGCCCACATATCCAGTTTTTATTATCTATCATGCACCCAATTTCATAATTAGCTTTCTAGCTTATTTCTTCAGCAAACAAAACACAGAGCAGAATAATAATGGCAATTAGCATAATGTGTGAAATAATCTGCAGTAGGAAAAAAACACCAGCAATATCCAAGCAGCCTACCCAACATATGGATAAACAGAAACTCAGAAAAATGTGATTGCTCCTCGGTCTCTCTTTCACATCCTCTTTGTATCCATTGCAGTAACAGAGTATCAAGTACCACAATATCATTTACCAGAACAGGTATTTTCTTTTAGAAATCATATCATCCCCAAATCTGAGAGAGCTTTTCCTAAAGAAGATTCCATCACACACTGGAATTTCAGCATGACATAAGAATGGGTGACCAAGTATCAGAGTCAGGAAGACGAGTTCAAGTTCTGTCTCTGGCTTCTGCTAGCTATGTGACCACTGGCAAATTCTTTAATCTCTCATTTCCCTAAACAGTTTCCTAAAATTATATATAACATAAGAGTTACTGATCTTCATTTTGTAGAGCAGAGGTGTCAAACATAGGTTGGGCCACAACACTTCTGAGGATACTCTGAACCAGATTAAAATATAGTTGGGAAACATCTAACAAAATAAGTTTAAATAAATTAAATACATTTGAAAACTAAGTTAATATGGGACCTGCAGGAATCCTTGTGTGTGGTTTAGATCCCCCCCGCAATCCTTTCCCCTCCCCCTTTCTATTTGAGTTTCAAACTACTATTGTGAAGGGAATTTCAACATTAGATTTCCCTACACTGATGAAATCATAGGTTTGGACAAACAAACAAACAAATAAGCAAACAAAAATGTTGCCATTGTCTGAAATAAAGCTTGATTAGACTTTCTGGTCATATAGCAAGGTCCAGTTTTATTGGTTTCATTTTAATTTATACAGGCTTTTCAAGTACTTTGAGACACAAATTAATTAAGATGCTGACACAGGACAGACATTACTTTGGAATATCTAGACTGGCTCTGTTGATGTACTTGGTAAAACAGAAAATGGAAGTCCAAGACATTACATAAATATTTTAGCCTTCATGGAGGAGGAGATTTGGACCAAATGTAGTAGAAAATTAGTTCAATTGAACCATCTGTTGATGTGAAAATACAACCATGTCATTTCAACTAAACTCAATAAGAGCCTAGAAGTTGTGTTTTTAAACAAGCTCCCAACTCCAAATCTTCTACCTTAATGTCTAATTTATGTGAGTTACTTCCCCTCTTAAGGTCTCAGTTTTCTCATCTATATGATGAGAGCTTAGACTAGATGATCTCTAAGGTGTTTTTTTCTCCAATGCTCTTGGAAATTCTACAAGAACTTAACGGAGTAAAGGGAGAAATAAAAGTCATTCCCAGGACCATATTGTTGTTGGTCCTTTTTCAAAGAGAACCAGTGACATCCCAGGCTGATTTTGACTTGTATCTGATTTAAATCTAAATGAGGCAGAAATGCACAAAGTCATCAACCTCACTTTCTCTTCCAGTCTTCCAAGTCCAGTGGCAAGGCAAAAGTCAGAACAACTGGCAATGCCTTGGGTTGCAATGAACGACCTTGGTTTCTTTGATGTCTAACCAAGCACTAAATGCTCCACAGTACCTCCTTCAGTTCCCTTCATGACTTGGAATAAATTGGAATAAAATAGGACCACAAATTTAGAGGTTTTATAGACCTTAGAAATCATCTAGTCCAGTTATTCTCAAACTTTCTGGTCTTGGGACTCTTTTGCACTCTTAAAAATTGAGCTCCCCCTCCTCTGTCCAAGGCTTTTTGATATAAACTACATCTATTGAGATTTACTGAATCCAAAATGAAAATGTCTTACTGTTATTACGAAAATAGTCTTGACCTCATGGATCCACTAAAAGGATCTCATCACCATACTCTGAGAATCAATGAGATAGTCAAACCTCCTCATTTTACAAAGAAGGAAACTGAGACCCAAAATTGTCACTTTTCTCAAGTATTGTCTGTGTTAATTTCTTTGCTTTTCCTACTTCTCCAATGCTCCAGCTGAACAAAGACATAATGACTGTAGAGAAAGAACAGATAAAGGAATTAAGTTCCCTCCAAACTTTCTCCTGGCTTTCTTCAAGAAATAGGGCAATCTGAGAATTTTAGGAGGATCCAAGGATGACAAGAGATATCGTAACTAACAGTATTTTCCACTGAGCATTTGACATTCAACTCACCTAACCTTCTCCTATTGCTTTTTTTACAGTTTATTGCTGTTGTTTTTCAGTCAAGAAAATTACCTTCCCAGAAATCTCATCATTGCCCTCTGGTGCAATATAAGGAATTGAAAGTGGGTCATCTAGAGGGCAAGCATCAAAAGTAGGCTCCTTCTCAGATCTGCCTCCTACCTTCCTTCCCCCAATAATCTGATCTCTCTTTTACCATAACAGGATTTGGAAATGAAAAGGTTTTAATCTACTGCTTTCCCAGAAAGAAACTGAGGCCACTCTTTCAGGGAGAAAAGTCTCAGGTTTATAATTTCATTTGTGCATTACCCATCCAGACTATTACTCTTCTTTTAATGCAAATAACTAACTGAACTGTTATTCCCATTGATAGGCAGAGAAAATGCAGCCCAGTTGTCAAAATTCCCTAGTCAGGATTACAGATCCTTGAGACTAAAATCCAGACCTCTCCTGCCTAGCTCATGTTGCATTATTCAATGGACCAGCAGATTATCTGTAGTTGTATAAAGTGGCATAGTAATTAGTGAATTCTCCTTTATCTTTTTCCTTTACATAGTTTAAGAGTTTAGCTGCCAGGTTTCCCAGAATGATAGAATTAATGAGAAGAGATAAAAGTATGTTATTGTCTTTGAGTTAGGACTTTCCCAAGTCTTAAATTTATATGAATCTATGATTTACTTAGATTCAAATTGAATATAACAGAATCACCACATTCTGTGGGTCAGGGCTACAGACATGGGAGAATTATAACTGTTTTGGATATAATTCATATATAATAATGTAATTATATATAATATATAATTTATATGTAGAAAAATATATTTAATAGCCAGATAGGCATAGGATGGTTGCTATGAAGGTATTGTTATAGGTAATAAGATCTTGTAGAATTAATCCTTTTGGAATGAAACTGCTTAATGGTGGTAGTCCTCCTAGGGATAGCAGGGTAGGTAGCATGATCTTTGTTATAGGGGCAGATCTATTTTGTATGTTTGCTAGGGAGTTAAATTTAGTTGTGGATGAATAGTTGAGTGTTAAAAATATAGTAAGTATTTGGCAGTGAAGTAAATTACTAAATTTAATAGAGAAACTGTAGTATAATTTATGATAATGATGGTAATTCTTCCTATGTGGGCAATTGATGAATAGACTAGGATTTTTTCATAAATGTGTTTGATTAAAGCCTCCTCATCCACCTAGAATGGTTGATAGGATGCGTAGGGTTGTAAGTACTTGTAAGTTTAAGGATGTGAATTTTGACCTGGATATCTCCAGTCTGAACTCAGATCATGTAAGATTTTAATCTTTGAACAAACAAACCTTTTAATAACAGTTGCACCATTTGGGTGTCTTGATCCAACATTGAGAACATAAACCCTAATTGTTGATATGGGTTCTTAAATAGGATTGCACTCTTATCCCTAGGGTAACTTGTTCCATTGATCAAGATTTGGGTCAATTACTGGTTTTGTTGCACTTGGATTGTTTGATCTAGGTTATGTTATTCAGAGGTTCTTTAATACTCCTAGGTCACACCAACCAAATTTTATAACTTAGATGTTTTTAGGTTAATCCCTTAGGTAGAATTGTTATTATTAGTTAAGTTAGGTATCTTAAGCTCCAAGGGGTCTTAATCAATGACATCATTGATCATAGCAGTGACACTGAACAGGATAATGGCATAGCAGTGACATCATGGACCAAAGCAATGACAATGACCAAAGCAGTGACATCATTGAACATAGTGGTGACATTGACCAAAGCAATGACATTGACCATATCAGTGATATCATTGATCATAACAGTGACATTGACCAGGACAATAGCATCATCGATCATAGCAGTTACACTGACCAGGACAATGATATCATTAACCATATTGGTGACATCATTGATCATAGCAGGGACATTGACCAGATCAGTGACATTGATCAAGTGAATGGCATCATTGATCATAGCAGTGACACTGACCAGGACAACGGCATCATTGACCAAAGCAGTAACATTGACCATAGCTGTGATATCATTGATAATAGCAATGACAATCATAGCAGTTACATTGACCATAGCAGTAAGGTCATTGATCATAACAGTGACACTGACCAGGACAATGATATCATTGATCATAGCAGTGGCATTGACCATATCAGTGACATCATTGACCATAGCAGTGACACTGACCAGGACAATGATATCATTAACCATAGCAGTGACACGGACCATAGGAGTGACATCATTGACCATATCAGTGACATTGACCATAGCTGTGACATTGACCATCACAGTGATATAATTGATTATAGCAATAACACTGACCAGGACAATGGTATCATTGACCATAGCAGTGACACTTACCATAGCAGTGACATCATTGATCATAGCAGTGACACTGAACAGGACAATGGCATAGCAGTGACATCATTGACCATAGCAGCGACACTGACCAGCACAATGATATCATTGACCATAGCAGTGACACTTACCATAGCAGTGACATCATTGACCATAGCAGTGACACTGACCAGGACAATGGCATCATTGAACAAAGCAGTAACATTGACCATAGCTGTGATATCATTGACCATAGGAGTGACACTGACCATAGCAGTGACATCGATGAGCATAGAAGTGACATCATTGACCATAGCAGTGACATCATTGACCATAGCAGTGACACTGACGAGGACAAAGATATCATTGATCATAGCAGTGACACTGACTATAGCAGTGACATCATTGACTATAACAGTGACACTGACCATAGCAGTGACATCATTGACCATAGCAGTGACACTGACCAGGACAATGGCATCATTGACCAAAACAGTAACATTGACCATAGCTGTGACATCATTGATCATAGCAGTGACACTGACCAGGACAATGATATCATTGACCATAGCAGTGACACTTACCATAGCAGTGACATCATTGACCATAGCAGTGATACTAACCAGGACAATGGCATCATTGATCAAAGCAGTAACATTGACCATAGCTGTGACATCATTGACCATAGGAGTGACATTGACCATATCAGTGATATCATTGACCATAGAAGTGACATCATTGACCATAGCAGTGACATCATTGACCATAGCAGTGACACAGACCAGGACAATGGCATCATTGACCAAAGCAGTAACATTGACCATAGCTGTGACATCATTGACCATAGCAGTGACACTGACCAGGACAATGATATCATTGACCATAGCAGTGACACTTACCATAGCAGTGACATCATTGACCATAGCAGTGACATCATTGACCATAGCAGTGATATCATTGACCATATAAGTGATACTAACCAGGACAATGGCATCATTGATCAAAGCAGTAACACTGACCATAACTGTGACATCATTGACCATAGGAGTGACACTGACCATAGCGGTGACATCATTGACCATAGAAGTGACATCATTGATCATAGCAGTGACACTGACCAGGACAATGATATCATTGACCTTAGCAGTGACACTTACCATAGCAGTGACATCATTGACCATAGCAGTGATACTAACCAGGACAATGGCATCATTGATCAAAGCAGTAACATTGACCATAGCTGTGACATCATTGACCATAGGAGTGACATTGACCATATCAGTGATATCATTGACCATAGAAGTGACATCATTGACCATAGCAGTGACATCATTGACCATAGCAGTGACACAGACCAGGACAATGGCATCATTGACCAAAGCAGTAACATTGACCATAGCTGTGACATTATTGATCATAGCAGTGACACTGACCAGGACAATGATATCATTGACCATAGCAGTGACACTTACCATAGCAGTGACATCATTGACCATAGCAGTGATACTAACCAGGACAATGGCATCATTGATCAAAGCAGTAACATTGACCATAGCTGTGACATCATTGACCATAGGAGTGACATTGACCATATCAGTGATATCATTGACCATAGAAGTGACATCATTGACCATAGCAGTGACATCATTGACCATAGCAGTGACACAGACCAGGACAATGGCATCATTGACCAAAGCAGTAACATTGACCATAGCTGTGACATTATTGATCATAGCAGTGACACTGACCAGGACAATGATATCATTGACCATAGCAGTGACACTTACCAGAGCAGTGACATCATTGACCATAGCAGTAACATCATTGACCATAGCAGTGACATCATTGACCATAGCAGTAATATCATTGACCATAGCAGTGACATCATTGACCATAGCAGTGATACTAACCAGGACAATGGCATCATTGATCAAAGCAGTAACATTGACCATAACTGTGACATCATTGACCATAGGAGTGACACTGACCATAGCAGTGACATCGATGACCATAGAAGTGACATCATTGACCATAGCAGTGACATCATTGACCATAGCAGTGACACCATTGACCACAGTAGTGACATTGACCATATCAGTGATATCATTGACCATAGCAGTGACACTGACCAGGACATTGATATTATTGACCATAGCAGTGATACTGACCATAACAGTGACATCATTGACCACAGCAATGACATTGACCATATCAGTGATATCATTGACCATAGCAGTGACACTGACCAGGACAATGGCATCATTGACCCTAGCAGTGACACTGACTAGGACAATGATATCATTGACCATAGCAGTGACACTGACCATAGCAGTGACATCATTGACCATAGCAGTGACACTGACCAGGACATTGATATCATTGACCATAACAGTGACACTGACCAGGACAATGATATCATTTACAATAGCAGTGACACTGACCATAACAGTGACACCATTGACCATAGCAGTGACATTGACCATATCAGTGATATCATTGACCTAGCAGTGACACTGACCAGGACAATGATATCCCTGACCATAGCAATGACACTGACCAAAGCAGTGACATCATTGACCATAGCAGTGACATCATTGACCACAGTAGTGACATTGACCATATCAGTGATATCATTGACCATAGCAGTGACACTGACCAGGACATTGATATTATTGACCATAGCAGTGATACTGACCATAACAGTGACATCATTGACCACAGCAATGACATTGACCATATCAGTGATATCATTGACCATAGCAGTGACACTGACCAGGACAATGGCATCATTGACCCTAGCAGTGACACTGACTAGGACAATGATATCATTGACCATAGCAGTGACACTGACCATAGCAGTGACATCATTGACCATAGCAGTGACACTGACCAGGACATTGATATCATTGACCATAACAGTGACACTGACCAGGACAATGATATCATTTACAATAGCAGTGACACTGACCATAACAGTGACACCATTGACCATAGCAGTGACATTGACCATATCAGTGATATCATTGACCTAGCAGTGACACTGACCAGGACAATGATATCCCTGACCATAGCAATGACACTGACCAAAGCAGTGACATCATTGACCATAGCAGTGACATCATTGACCACAGTAGTGACATTGACCATATCAGTGATATCATTGACCATAGCAGTGACACTGACCAGGACATTGATATTATTGACCATAGCAGTGATACTGACCATAACAGTGACATCATTGACCACAGCAATGACATTGACCATATCAGTGATATCATTGACCATAGCAGTGACACTGACCAGGACAATGGCATCATTGACCCTAGCAGTGACACTGACTAGGACAATGATATCATTGACCATAGCAGTGACACTGACCATAGCAGTGACATCATTGACCATAGCAGTGACACTGACCAGGACATTGATATCATTGACCATAACAGTGACACTGACCAGGACAATGATATCATTTACAATAGCAGTGACACTGACCATAACAGTGACACCATTGACCATAGCAGTGACATTGACCATATCAGTGATATCATTGACCTAGCAGTGACACTGACCAGGACAATGATATCCCTGACCATAGCAATGACACTGACCAAAGCAGTGACATCATTGACCATAGCAGTGACATCATTGACCACAGTAGTGACATTGACCATATCAGTGATATCATTGACCATAGCAGTGACACTGACCAGGACATTGATATTATTGACCATAGCAGTGATACTGACCATAACAGTGACATCATTGACCACAGCAATGACATTGACCATATCAGTGATATCATTGACCATAGCAGTGACACTGACCAGGACAATGGCATCATTGACCCTAGCAGTGACACTGACTAGGACAATGATATCATTGACCATAGCAGTGACACTGACCATAGCAGTGACATCATTGACCATAGCAGTGACACTGACCAGGACATTGATATCATTGACCATAACAGTGACACTGACCAGGACAATGATATCATTTACAATAGCAGTGACACTGACCATAACAGTGACACCATTGACCATAGCAGTGACATTGACCATATCAGTGATATCATTGACCTAGCAGTGACACTGACCAGGACAATGATATCCCTGACCATAGCAATGACACTGACCAAAGCAGTGACATCATTGACCATAGCAGTGACATCATTGACCACAGTAGTGACATTGACCATATCAGTGATATCATTGACCATAGCAGTGACACTGACCAGGACATTGATATTATTGACCATAGCAGTGATACTGACCATAACAGTGACATCATTGACCACAGCAATGACATTGACCATATCAGTGATATCATTGACCATAGCAGTGACACTGACCAGGACAATGGCATCATTGACCCTAGCAGTGACACTGACTAGGACAATGATATCATTGACCATAGCAGTGACACTGACCATAGCAGTGACATCATTGACCATAGCAGTGACACTGACCAGGACATTGATATCATTGACCATAACAGTGACACTGACCAGGACAATGATATCATTTACAATAGCAGTGACACTGACCATAACAGTGACACCATTGACCATAGCAGTGACATTGACCATATCAGTGATATCATTGACCTAGCAGTGACACTGACCAGGACAATGATATCCCTGACCATAGCAATGACACTGACCAAAGCAGTGACATCATTGACCATAGCAGTGACATCATTGACCACAGTAGTGACATTGACCATATCAGTGATATCATTGACCATAGCAGTGACACTGACCATAACAGTGACATCATTTACCACAGCAATGACATTGACCATATCAGTGATATCATTGACCATAGCAGTGACACTGACCAGGACAATGGCATCATTGACCATAGTAGTGACACTGACCAGGACAATGATATCATTGACCATAGCAGTGACACTAACCATAGCAGTGACATCATTGACTATAGCAGTTACACTGACCAGGACAATGGCATCATTGACCAAAGCAGTAACATTGATCATAGCAGTCACATCATTGACCATAGCAGTGACACTGACTAGGACATTGATATGATTGACCATGACAGTGACACTGACCAGGAGAATGATATCATTTACCATAGCAGTCACACTGACCATAACAGTGACATCATTTACCATAGCAGTGACATTGACCATATCAATGATATAATTGACCATAGCAGTGACACTGACCAGGACAATGGCATCATTGACCAGTGATATCATTGATCATAGCAACAACATTGGCCAGGACAATGACATCATTGATCATAGCGGAGACATTGACAAAAGCAGTGACATCATTGAACATAGTTGTTACATTGACCAAAGCAATGATATTGTCCATAGTACTGAGGTCATTGATCATAGTAGTTACCTTGACTAGGACAATGATATCATTGACCATAACAGTGACAATGACCATAGCAGTGACATCATTGACCATAGCAGTGACACTGACCTTAGCAGTGACATCATTGACCATAGCAGTGACACTGACCAGGACAATGACATCATTATTCATAGCAGTGACGTTGACAAAATCAGTGACATCATTGAACAAAGTGGGTACATTGACTAAAGCAATGATATTGACCATAGTACTGAGGTAATTGATCATAGTAGTTACCTTGACCAGGACAATGATATCATTGACCATAACAGTGACACTGACCATAGCAGTGACATCATTGACCATAGCAGTGACACTGACCAAGACAATGGCATCATTAACCAAAGCAGTAACATTTACCATAGCTGTGACATCATTGACATAACAGTGACACTGACCGTAGCAGTGACATCATTGACCATAGCAGTGACACTGACCAGGACAATGGCATCATTGATCATAGCAGTGACATTGACAAAAGCAATTACATCATTGAACATAGTGGGTACATTGACTAAAGCAATGATATTGGCCATAGTACTGAGGTCATTGACCATAGTAGTTACCTTGACCAGGACAATGGCATCATTGACCAAAGCAGTAACATTGACCATAGCTGTGACATCATTGATCATAGCAGTGACACTGACCAGGACAATGATATCATTGACCATAGCAGTGACACTGACCATAGCAGTGACATCATTTACCGTAGCAGTGACATCATTGACTATAGCAGTGACATTGACCAGGACAATGGCATCATTGACCAAAGCAGTAACATTGACCATAGCTGTGACATCATTGATCATAGCAGTGACACTGACCAGGACAATGATATCATTGACCATAGCAGTGACACTGACCATAGCAGTGACATCATTTACCGTAGCAGTGACATCATTGACTATAGCAGTGACACTAACCAGGACAATGGCATCATTGACCAAAGCAGTAACATTGACCATAGCTGCGACATCATTGACCATAGTAGTGACACTGACCATAGCAGTGACATCAATGACCATAGCAGTGACATCATTGACCATAACATTGACATCATTGACCATAGCAGTGACACTGACCAGGACAATGGCGTCATTGACCATAGCAATGACATCAATGACCATAGCACTGACATCATTGACCACAGCAGTGACAGTAACCAGGACAATGGCATCATTGACCAAAGCAGTAACATTGACCATAGCTGTGACATCATTGATCATAGCAGTGACACTGACCAGGACAATGATATCATTGACCATAGCAGTGACACTGACCATAGCAGTGACATCATTTACCGTAGCAGTGACATCATTGACTATAGCAGTGACACTAACCAGGACAATGGCATCATTGACCAAAGCAGTAACATTGACCATAGCTGCGACATCATTGACCATAGTAGTGACACTGACCATAGCAGTGACATCAATGACCATAGCAGTGACATCATTGACCATAACATTGACATCATTGACCATAGCAGTGACACTGACCAGGACAATGGCGTCATTGACCATAGCAATGACATCAATGACCATAGCAGTGACATCATTGACCACAGCAGTGACAGTAACCAGGACAATGGCATCATTGACCAAAGCAGTAACATTGACCATAGCTGTGACATCATTGATCATAGCAGTGACACTGACCAGGACAATGATATCATTGACCATAGCAGTGACACTTACCATAGCAGTGACATCATTGACCATAGCAGTAACATCATTGACCATAGCAGTGACATCAATGATCATAGCAGTGACATCATTGACCATAGCAGTGACATCATTGACCATAGCAGTGACACTGACCAGGACAATGACATCATTGATCAAAGCAGTAACATTGACCATAGCTGTCACATCATTGATCATTGCAGTGACACCGACCAAGACAATGATATCATTGACCATAGCAGTGACACTGACTGGGACAATGATATGATTGACCATAGCAGTGACACTGACCATAGCAGTGACATCATTGACCATAGCAATGACACTGACTAGGACAATGATATTATTGACCATAGCAGTGACACTGACCATAGCAGTGACATCATTGACCATAATAGTGACACTGACCATAGCAGTGACATCAATGACCATAGCAGTGACACTGACCAGGACAATGATATCATTGACCATAGCTGTGACACTGACCAGGACAATGATATCATTGACCATAGCTGTGACACTGACCATAGCAGTGACATCATTGACCATAGCAGTGACACTGACCAGGACAATGATATCATTGACCATAGCAGTGACATTGACCATATCAGTGATATCATTTATCACAGCAGTGACATTGACCAGATCAGTGACACTGATCCAATGAATGGCAGCAGTTATCATACCAGTGACGTTGACCATCGCAGTGACATCATTGATTATAGCAATGACATTAATCATAGCAGTTACATTGACCATAACATTGAGGTCATTGACCATAGCAGTGACACTGACCAGGACAATGATATCATTTACCAAAGCATTGACATTGACCATATCAGTGATATCATTATCATAGCAGTGACACTGACCAGGACAATGGCATCATTGATCATAGCAGTGACACCATTGACCATAACTGTGACATTGACCAAGTTAATGGCATCATTGATAATAGCAGTGATACCACTGATCATATCAGTGACACTGACCAGCTCAATAGCATCATTGACCTTAACAGTGACGCTGACCACATCAGTGACATTGATAAAGAGAATGAAATCATTGACAATAGCCATGACATCACTGATCATAGCAGTAATATTGACCAGATCAGTAACATTGATCAGGAGAATGACATCATTGACCATAGCAATGTCATTATTGATCAGAGCAGTGACACCATTGATCATATCAGTGACATTGACCAGGACAATGGCACCATTGATCAGAGTAGTGACAATGACAAGGACATTTGCATCACTGATCAAAGCAGTGACACTGACCAGGACAATGATATCATTTACCATAGCAGTGACATTGACCATATCAGTGATATTCTTGATCATAGTAGTGACACTGACCAGGACAATGGCATCATTGACCTTAGCAGTGATGTTGATCATACCAGTGACATCACAGATCAGAGCAGTGACATCACTGGTCATAGCAGTGATATCCTTGATCATAGCAGTGACACTGACCAGGAAAATGACATCATTGATCATAACAGTGATATTGACCAGATCAGTGGCAATGATCAGGAGAATGACATCATTGGCCATAGCAGGGACATTTACCATAGCAGTGAGGTCATTGACCAAAGTAGTGACATCATTTACCATACCAGGGACATCATTGACCAAAGCAGTGACATTAACCAGGACAATGGCATCATTGACCATAGCAGTGACACTGAATAGGACAATGACATCATTGACTATTGTAGTGACATTGACCATACCAGTGACATCATTGATCATAACAGTGACATTGATCATGCCTGTGACATTGACCTTAGCAGTGAGATAATTGATCTTAATAATGACATTGACCACAGCAGAAACATCATTGATCATAGTAGTGACATTGACTAGATCAGTGACAATGATCAAGTGAATGACATCATTGACCATAGCATTGATGTTGACCATAGCAATGACATTGACCATACCAGTGACATCATTGATCATAGCAGTGACATCAACCAGATCAGTGACATCACTGATCTTAGCAGTAACATTGACTAGTATTTATTGTTAATGCACAATTTTGGATACAATTACAATACAGAAATTCTTCAAGAATTTCTTTTAGAAACTCCTCTAAAATATGAATTAATTATTTTCTCTTTCTTGAACCAAGTATTTCACAATTGCCTTTTTGATTGGTAACTGCTAGGGGAAACGCAGCTTAAAATATTGATTAGACATAACTAACCTCCACTTTTGAGATCTGTAGGAAGAATGTTTTAGAACACTTTCCCCACAGATACTCTCTGTTCCTTGAGGCATTATGTTTTTTTCTTTCTCCAACATTTGTACAAAGCTTTAAATAATACATAGCACTTTGCATACATTATCTCATTTGTGCCCCTTGTCAGTTGTCATTCTCCCTTTCCCTTTACCTTATAACCTCAAAAGTTGTTTTTCCTCCTCCCTGTGACCACTAGTCCCTCCATCCAGTGAGGTATTACCCCTAAGCTAAGTCAGTTCCCATATTGATGATTCAACAATCATATTTATGTAGATTATTTACAGATCTTCTTTTCCACCCCTAAATCTTCTCCTGACCTTGTGCCTATGTATTAGACATCTCAAAATGTATATCTTAAACCAAATATGACCAAAACTGAACTCAAAATTTTTCCTCCTAATACCTTCCCTGATTCCCAAGTCTTCTCTTACTGTTGAGGGTACCATGTTCCTCCCAGTCACCCAGGTTCATAACCTAGGTATCATTCAGTGCCCCTCACTCTATCCCAATCCTTATAGATCTGGGCCCTCACTAGAGGAAGTATGTTGTTCAGTAAGGCAAGGTCTAGATACAAATTGAGTAGGAATAGAAGGTAATCAGATCTATGAAACTATGTTGGCTTCTATGTCTCAAGTAGAAGAGATCTTAAAATAAGATAACAACATTTTATGTTCTCTAATTTTCTTTTCTTTTGCTTTTTTCCTCTATTTGCCAGGAAATGTCTTCTGCTATCGGACAAAGTGGGATCCACAGAAATCATGATGGCGAAAATGAGTATCTAGGTACCCTAATCCAAATTCAGTAACTGCAACTCTACAGGACCTATTAATTACCTAGTAAACACCGATGCTTGGGGAAGTGTCTGCATTGGCATATGTAGAGTGTCTTGCAATAGCCATAATCTCAGATGTTTGATGAACTTAATTAGTACTGTGCCAAAACAGAACAGACTTTTCCTAATAGATTAGGCAATAAATCCTTCTTGTCTAAATTCTTGCCTTTGACCACAGAAAAGTCTTTCTAAAGAGTTTTTTTCAGTACAAAAAAAGAAAGGAGCACTTGGACGAATATGAAAAATGATAAAATAGCACGTTATTAAAACATTCTGAATGTCAGCAGTGATAAACTTGGAATTTGATGACCTTTATTCCAGAGATATAGGGCAAAGAGCTTGAAGGCCCTGTATTTAAACATCATTGATTCTATCCATCATCTCCATTGGAGTGCTTCAGGGATCTAGACCTGGCCTTGCAATGTTTAACATTTTTATCAATGATTTGAACGAAGGCATAGATGTCACACTTGTCAAGTTTTCAGAAGATACAAAGCTTGGAGGGATAGCTAACACACAAGATGACAGAGACAGGATCAAAAAGGATTTTGACAAGGCAGACTGTTAAGCTGAGCCAAATAAAATGGATTTAATTGTTTTTTAAATGCAAAGTTCTTGGGTTCTAAAAACGGACTTCACAAGTATGAAATGAAAGTGGGGCTAGACTACAATTTGTCTGAAAAAAGGCCTAGGGGTTTTACTGGAATAAATTTGTTGTTCAATCATTTTCCCACCCTATCTGACTTTTTGTGATCCTATTTGAGGTTTTCTTGGCAAAGATTCTAAAGTTGTTTGCTGTCTTCTTCTCTAGCTTATTTTTACAGTTGAAGAAATTGAGGCAAACAAGGTTAAGTGACTTGCCCAGGGTCACAGAGTTATTAAATATCTGAGGTCAGATTGAACTTAAGAAGCTGAATCTTCCTGACTTCAAACCAGCATTCTATCCACTGTGCCACCTAGCTGCCCACTGAAATAAATGCTCAAAATGAATTACAGTATGATATAGCAACCAAGAGGCATAGCATCCAGGAATAAGAAGGTGATAGTACCACTATACATGAGTTGCCTGTATCCTGACCACATACGGAATATCATATTCATTTCTGATTATTTTATAGGAAGGATACTGATAATATAGAGAATCTTTGGAAGACAGAAACTACTATCCCCAGCACTGCCCTAGTCTCTGAGAGGATAGGCTCAATACTTAACTCAATTCCTACTTAGCATTTATCCCAACAAGACCAGGTCCAGTTGTAACATGTTTGAGATAATTCCTTCTGCTGAGCAGGGATTCTGAAGGTCATTCCCAAAGATCCCTCCTTGTTCCTTGAGGCATCAATGCTCCACTACCTCAGGAGCACATATCCAAAATATCCTTCCAACAATCTTAAAATCTCACTAGGTTATAAAGCATTGCTCCCTTAAGCTATAATTGAAAAGAACAACAAAAGGATAGAGGCCAGTTTGGGGGGGTGGAGAGGGGAACACGTGGCCTCAAAATAAAAAGGTCTCCAAGCTTTTCCTTTTGTAGCATTGTTTCTTCTCAGACACAGTGGGCTAAGGAGTCTATGAAAGAAACCAAAAGACACCACCAAAGGTGACTTGGACTTTTTTTAAGACATCAAAAATTCTGCCTACATAACTAATTGAAAAAAGTCTCCTCTTAACCAAATGGAACCAGTTACAGAATGGCCATACATATTCCACAGAGTCTATGTCATCATGATTCTCTTGGAAGCAAGCTACCTAATATCCTCTTCATGGAAAGGTCCCATTGGCCAAGCTGATGGCTGTGTGCATGAGTCAGACCCCCATTACACTGTGATCTGTTAAAATAAAAAGTATGATGGCTAAGATAGGTGTCCCCAACCTATTTCTATATCTAATGCAATGGACCACTCAAAGCCTAAGAGTTCTAATAAATAATCTATTTACTAAAAACATTTTTTGCCTAGGCAAAAAATAATTACACCCAGTAATTAGAAAGTAGACCAGGAAAGGAAGTGTAGGTAAAAGTTTACAGCAAGGAAATTAAAATACATCAAGAATGAGGTTCCTTGGGGCCTCGAGAACTCTTTCACCAAAGTCCTAAATCTATTTTTATATTATCTTTGTCTAAAATACTCTTATCTAGGTCTCAAGACAGTTATCTTGAAGTAAATTTAGCTCAAATTGCCCCAAGTTTTCTTCATAACTTCTTTACTCAAAACAGTCCCAGTTGAAGTTATGGGAATGTAAGGGTCTAACTCAAGCTCAGTTATGCCAATGTCCTGGGTGACAAATTAGGTGGCCATTAGTACAGGACACTGGACATGATACTATTAAGACCAAGTCCAGATTGTAGTAATCATTAAGATGCTATATTCACTCTAGATCTTAATAACTATGAGGTCCTCCAGGTGGGCCTCAAGATTCTTCAGGGAGTTTTCTCTCTTCTCATACTCATCTAATAGGATCATTTAGACTAGACCTCCAGAAATTATTCCCCTAGCCCTGGGGATTTATTTCTCCTCCTTCATAGGATGAACAGATCTGATAAGCTAAAGAGGGCAGAGACCAGTAGGGAACTGTTGTGAGGAGGATTACTTAGTTATTATTTAGGAGACCTAACAGGAAGGGCTGGAGAATTCCAAATGGAATGGGGGAGCAGGAAGTGTGGCTCTCTCTCTCTGAGACGGACTCCATGGTGGTTGGAACAAATTGTAACTGATCCTGGGAGACCTCAGAGGAAGTGGAGTTGTTCCCTGATTCCCTGGGATCTTGGAGAGTAGTGAAGGTTGAAAAGGCAGAAGACATCAATCCTGCAAGTCAACTCTGAATAGGGAAGTGGCCTGTAATCTGGTGGACAGTTTGCAGACATCTCACCCTACCTAGTTACTTTGGATCATCAGCTGTGGAGGAGTTGGTTCCTGGTATCCTGAAAACATCTCTGGAACAGTTGTGAGACCCCAAATTCAAGCCCTCTTCCTCTGGTCCTTAGCCAACCTGTCAAAACCTGGCAGAAGTAAAGGGTTGGAATATACAATCCCAGAAGGATCCACATCCCTGTGACAAAATGACAAAAAGATAATTTTGCTTTGTCTTTTAGTTCTATTTACATATTCCATTTGAAGTCCACTTTTACTCACAATGAAAGGATGTAAAATTTTATTACCTCTGACTTCTAAATTTCATGTCACTCCCATGACATTCAATGCTCTTTCTATAAAGTTCTTCAAATGAAGTGATAACATGGTAGAGATTTTTCAGGTTAAAATATCCCTTCTTGAAGTAAATATTTGCATGGAGAACAGCCAAAAGTGAATAAATAAAAACCCCACATACATTTTTTTCAAGAAAGCGGTATGGTATGGGGGTTAAAGTGAAAGAGTCAGGAAAATCTAGGTTCAATCCTGTCTCAGACATTTACTAGCCACGTGAGCCCAGGGAAGGCATTCAATACCACCAAGTCTCATTTTCCTATTGGTAAATGAGGATAATGTTAGTCCCTATCTCACAGAATTTTGAGAAATCAAATGAGATAATGTATGCCTAGCTTTTGACAAGTAATATCATTATTCCAGCAGTTAAAATAAAATCTATTGCAAAGCCTTATGGAAGGAGTTAGGGTTGGGGAAGAGGAACCATCTTCTTTATCCCTGTGGACACACCTAAGCATTCTCATTATTTGGGAAGTTGTCAGTGAGGCACCATGAGTTAAAGGACTTGTTTTTAAATTCTTATGGAGAATTGAAAATAACCATTTTTATCATTTTGCTCCTCTTTCCCCACCCCTCTTTCTGCCCAAGCTTCCCACTAAAAAAAGAGCCAATAAATTATACTGACAGTAAGAGAAAAAAATCTGAGTATATATGTATTCTGCCTGCCAACCGTGAAAATACAGTTGTCCTAATGTTTTCCCTTAGCCTACATTTGGTTTATTTTCTCCTGGCTTACCTAAACAGATGTCAAGTTAAACCTGTGAAAAACAATTTGCCTTCTTTACTATTAAAGAAGTATCTAAAAAAGAGGGAAGAAAATTTATGATCTAGACTATAAATTATAAGACGAAAGCTAATCTATATTGTCCATTAGCCATACCGACACAAATGGAGACCATCTGGGAGATAAATATAACGTTGTGATTAGTGCTGTCCTATTTCTACCTCTATTTCTCAAGAGTGAAGGCCACGTGATAGTGGTGCCCCATCTCTGTATCTCTTCAAATATAGGCTGGACAACTATCTGCCAGGGAATTCTGCGTCATGCTGGAACGTGGACTAGATATCTTTAATGATGGATATATATGTGTACGTGTATATATATATATACACACATATGTGCACATACACATATATAAACAAATATGGATATGTGTATATACATGTGAGCATACACATATATGTGAACATTTTCATTTCTAAGATTCTATGATTCTATAATTTGTATCCTAAATAATTGATGACAAAAATAAGGTTTTCAAAGAGTATTCATTGTAGACTATTAGAGTATATTTTCTTGCCTGGACTATTGCAAAAATCCCCTAATTCACATCCCTGCAATAAATCACTCTCCTATCCAATCTATCTTCCACACAGCTGTCACAGAGAAGTTTGAAAGGCACAGGCATGACTATGTTACTCCCCTATTCAATAAACGCTGGTAACTCCCTATTTCCTCTAAAGTTAAATACAAACTCCTCTGTTTGTTATTTAAAATCGTTCACAACCATGGTCCCTTCTTTAAAAAAAAAAACCCTTATCTTCTGTCAACATCAACTCTAAGATAGAAAGGCAAGGGCTAAACAATTGGCGTTAAGTGACTTGCTATGGGTCACACAACTAGGAAGTCTTAAATGAGATTTGATCCTAGGTCCTCCTGACTCCAGACCTGGTACTCTATCCACTGTGCTACCTAGCTGCCCCTAACCTGGTTCCTTCTAACCTTACATATTACTCCCTTCATTCACTTCTCAACTCAACCAAATTAGACAGAGTATAACTGGAAGAGCTCTTGCTCTTCCTCATATATACAGCACTTTCCTCCTCCTCTTCCACTTTTCTTTTGTCTTTCTCCTTCTCCTCCTCCTCCTCCTCCTTCTCCTTCTTTTCCTTCTCCTCCTCCTCCTCCTTCCTTCCTCCCTCCC
>NC_058130.1:77164034-77196168 GCF_016433145.1 Gracilinanus agilis
TTCCTTCCTTCCTTCCTTCCTTCCTCCCTCCCTCCCTTTCTTTCTTTCTTTCTTTCTTTCTTTCTTTCTTTCTTTCTTTCTTTCTCTCTCTCTCTCTTTCTTTCTTTATTTCTTTCTTTCTCTCTTTCATAATTTGGTTCCAATATACCTTTCTCACCTTACTTCATACTATAACCCTTCTTATATTCTGTGCTCCAAATAAACTGAATTACTAACTGCCTCAATCATATTCCATATTTTTTGTTTCCACCCCCTTTGGTACACCTAGACACTGAAGAAAGACTTATGAAAATGAGACAGCTCTTGCCATCAAGGAGTTTGCATTCTACAAAAAGAATGCAATATATCCACAGAAAAGGATGCATGCACTATAAATATAAACTCATTTCAGTGAGGTACTAACAATGGAGGGCAGTAGAGAAGAGGAAGATATTTGAACTCATGTTTGAAGGAAACTAGACTTGGAGGTAGAGGTAAGGAGGGAGGGCATTTGCATTAGAAAACTAGCTGCATGAAACAATGGATCCAGGGAAGGAGGAGGAGGAGAATTATGCCATTTGGAGAGTTTGTTGTTCCTAGATGGATTTCACTCTGTGAACCTCTGTTCCCCTATAATGCAGTTCTATGTATGTGTCCCTAAGAGGTCTTATGTGCCAGACTATACTATAAACTGACAAGATATGAGGCACCAAGAACACTGAAGGGTTTGAGGGCTGATTATTTAATACTACAACTGTGTCACAGATGATACCTTCTGAGTCATTCCTTATTTTCTCAGGTATAGCTGATTCATAGGTTATGGGATCCTATAATCAGAAGTCATGGGATCTGTAAAATAGGACCCTTCAGATGCTTAATTTACCTTTGTAGTGGAAGAGGCTTTGGTTGAGAGAAAGTTCAGTTGTAGGTGATTGGTTATTCCTACATGCCGAGCATTAGCATAGCTGCAGAAAGTACAGCTGGCCAAGACCCCATAATGATATAATTATGTAGGAAATAGCAGAGGCAGAAAGCCAGTGTGCAGGCAGTTTAGTTAGCAATGAGGAGTAACTGTTCCCCGTCCCTTCCCAAGATCAGCAATGGAAATCAGGCTTATGTAAGACAACTTCAGATCTTTGTTGTTAGTGATATTTAGACTGGTCATCTGCATTCTAGAGAATAGGACTGAACTATTTAGAGACAAAAAAAAAGTCCTTAGCATTTTCCCAGTCCAATTCCTTTTAAGTTTGAGAGAACCAAAGTTCGGAGAAGTTCAAAGTCACATAGGTAGTAAGTGACAGATTAAAGTTATTCAAAGTCAGAATGGGTTGCCTCAAGGGTAGCTATATTCAGGTCAAGTTGGGTGATCATTTGTCACATTTGTCAGTCTGTGTGTGTGTGTGTGTGTGTGTGTAGATTCATATTCAGGTAATGGTTGGGCTACATGGCCTCTGAGGTCCTGTCCTATTGTAAAAGTTTGTGATTTAGCTTGGCTTTTCTTCTGAAAAACTCAAGTAGTAGGCCTGGCGTAGTGTGCTAGGAAAGCATAGATTCCGATTTGGGGACGTTTTTGCCTTTTTTGGCCCATGGGCAATGAAAATAGACCAGGATCATAACTAAGTATGAAGTTACATATTTAGTTTTGTTGTAAATATGGATATAGATACAGATATAAATAGATATATTTATATGTACATATAACACACTTTAGAGAGAATAGCAAAGGAGGCATTCCTTGGCATTTGGGGAACTGGGAAAAGCCTATTTTAAGGGGACAATAGAAGAGAAGAGGTAGGAAGAGAATTAGGAAAATGTCTTGTTACAAAAGTTAAGGAAATTAGCAGTATTAATAAGAAGGATGTTGTCAATAGCATGGAATACTGTAAAGAGGTCAAAGAAAATGCAACTGGATTTGGTATTTTGGTAGTCCCTGGCAAGTATAAAGGAAACATTTTCATCAGTGCAATGGGTACAAAAGCTAGACTGCAAGGAATTCAATAATGAATAAAAGGTGAGTAAGTAAAGGCAACAAGTTTTGATTACTTGTTATATTTTAGGGGTATAGTAGGGTTACGTGAAGGTTGTTTTAAGATTAGGAAACCTGAGTATGTCGATTTTAAGCAGAAAGTAAAGAGTCAGTAGATAAAAAAGAAAATGGTTGTTTCATCAACCTTATTGTAGTTATGGCCTTAAAATGGTGGTTCTTCAACTCTGAATCCAGAGACAACTTTAGCAAAACATAAACTCCTAACCCTGTTTGCTACCTCGGACTGAAATGGGTATCATCAGTATTTTCAGGGGAAGAGACTAGGGCTCCTGTAAACTTTTTATTACAGGATTACATGGAATTGGGTTTCAGTTCAGAATCCAGAATCAATAATTCAACCAGCATTTATTAAGCACCATCTATTTGCCAGACACTGTGCTAGGATCTTGGGATACAAAGACAGAAATGAAATAGCCCCTTCCCTCCAAGAGTATGCATTATGTTAGATGAGAAATGTCTTAGATATATAAATATTCAAATATATGTGCATGTAACATTTATTATTTATAATATATATATATATAAAATAATTATAAAATAATTTGGGAGGAAGGAGAAAGGTACTAGCAATGAGGGAAAAGATCAGGAGAGTTTTTATGTAGAAGAATATTCTTTCTACTAAGAGGTAGAGAAAAGGAGGAAGTGTATTCCAGGCACATAACCTAAGCAAAAGTATAGAAATAGGACATAATATATTATGAGTGAGGTACCAGTCATTTGCCAAACATTTATTATTTCCATTCTGTGTCAGGCACTATGCTAAGCAACAGAGCTACAAAGAAAGGCCAAGTTTATAGTTCTTGCATTCAAGGAGGTCATATTCTAATGGAGGTGACCATACACAAGTAACTATATGCATGCATACAAGATAGATAATTATAAATGGAAAATAACTTCTGAAGAAAGACATTGGACCAGAGAGTATGTGAAGGAGGGTGATATATGATAAGGTCAAAAAGGTAAGTTGGAGCCAGGTTGTGATGGATTTTGGATTCCAGACTGGGGAATATATATTTGACTTTAGTGACAGAAAAGAGTCATTGGAGTTTATTGATCTGAGGAGTGATGTGGCCAGACTCATATCTCAGGTAAAACACTTTGGCATCTTTTTAAAGGATGGGGTGGAAACAGAAGAGATTTAAGGCTGAANCACATAACCTAAGCAAAAGTATAGAAATAGGACATAATATATTATGAATGAGGTACCAGTCATTTGCCAAACATTTATTATTTCCATTCTGTGTCAGGCACTATGCTAAGCAACAGAGCTACAAAGAAAGGCCAAGTTTATAGTTCTTGCATTCAAAGAGGTCATATTCTAATGGAGGTGACCATACATAAGTAACTATATGCATGCATACAAGATAGATAATTATAAATGGAAAATAACTTCTGAAGAAAGACATTGG
The DNA here is from genome assembly GCF_016433145.1 of Gracilinanus agilis. Classification (NCBI taxonomy): domain Eukaryota; kingdom Metazoa; phylum Chordata; class Mammalia; order Didelphimorphia; family Didelphidae; genus Gracilinanus; species Gracilinanus agilis. The sequence goes on from NC_058130.1 coordinate 77,167,470, forward strand.
ACCAGAGAGTATGTGAAGGAGGGTGATATATGATAAGGTCAAAAAGGTAAGTTGGAGCCAGGTTGTGATGGATTTTGGATTCCAGACTGGGGAATATATATTTGACTTTAGTGACAGAAAAGAGTCATTGGAGTTTATTGATCTGAGGAGTGATGTGGCCAGACTCATATCTCAGGTAAAACACTTTGGCATCTTTTTAAAGGATGGGGTGGAAACAGAAGAGATTTAAGGCTGAAAGACCAATTGGGAAGCCATTGCAATAGTTCAGGAAAGAGGTGATGAGTGCCTGAATTAGATAAGTGCCCATGTGAGTAGAGAGAAGGGGATAGATATAAGATGTGAAATTATAATAGAGAAGATATGGCAATTGATTAGATATGGGGGAATGAAGGAAAGTGAAAAGTCATAGATAACTTAAAGCTTCTGAACCTGGGTAACTGGAAAGATGGCAGTCCTTGACAAAAAGAAAAAAAAAGTCACTAAATCACAGTCTCAGAGTTTCCAGGGACCTTAGAGACCAAGTCCAAATTTATCTAAACCAAAACAGAAATTCTTGCCAAGTGGGCACCTGTCCTCTGCTTAAGAGAAGCTCTCTTGAGTAAGAGAAAACCCTCCTAGTCTGGTATATCAGGAATTTATAACCAATGTTGCTTTATGTCCTTACCAAAGACTTGAGTTTGAATCCCAGTTCAAAGACTACCTATACAAATCCGGGGCAGGAAAGGAAACTTAAAAAAAAATAGAATCAAGCTGTCCAGGCTTGAATCCCAACTCTGCTATTGTAGGGAATGAAACAAGTCACTTAGCTACTCTTGCCTTAGTTTCAACCTATGTAAAATGAGAAGGTCAAATTAGATGACCTCAGAGGTCTCTTCCAGCTCTAAAACTATGATACTATGGAGTAACTTAATTTGATAAGCTATAGGGAGGCATTGAATGGTTTCAAAGCGAAGAATGATGTGATCTTTGGGCCCTACTTTCATCATCTATAAAATGAGAGAAGTAAATGAAATCATCTCTAGGTTCCCTCTAAGTATGATTCTCTTGGTCCCTGCAATAGTAAGGAAAATACATTGCCTGAAATAGAGTCATGGCTGAATCATTTTTTTCCTTCCCTGGTATAAAACATAAAACACGTTATTTAATGTTGACTGTACCCTGTATATTTATTGACTGAAACATTTGAGTTGTTGCCTTTCACATTTGTAATTTTAGAGCACAGATGCCTAGCATGTTTAATCACATACCAAAGCTCACATTTAATGAGAAAAGTGTCAAGTATATTGTTATCCACCATAAAAACTGTGAAAAATATCTTTGCCATCTGCAATGTGCCTTCTGCTGAGGCCTCAAAGAATCTTACTAGCAGCGATTTGAAATTTACACTGGGGCCAGTATTTTAAAATGGCAGCTACCGGTGAAATTCCTGCTTGTTCCACCAAAAGTGTGAAGAGGACGGGGTGGCTGGCCGGGCTCATCAAATCATTTCTGCACATGGAGTCAGAAGGGTTAAGGATTCTGTCGCTGGATCATGGTCTTTGGCATTCTCACTATGAAGTCAGTATGCCAGATTTCAATTGAAGTCGCTTGCCTTTTTCTCCCACAAGGGATCCTCTCTCCATCAAGAAGGGGAATATACATATATGTGTGTATATAAATGTACACATGTGTAAGTATGTGTGTGCATACACACACATATATTAAAAACAACCCTTTTAGAAAACAATTGACCATGATCAAAATTCCCCTTATAGACAATGAGTTCACTTGTTCTTAAGTCATTCCTTACCACAAAATGCAGGTTCCTTATTCTGTGAGGAAGATGTGGTATCTCTCCAAGTTTATAATTTACCTCTCCTGATGACTAAGGTCTGGCGCTTTCTCTGCTTATTTGAAGTGTGGTTTGAGTTGGAGAAGATGATGAAACATGGTTTCATCTTACCGTGGCAGCTACCATGGGGGAAATCTTCAAGTGATAACTGCTCACCTAGCTAGTGGGAATAAGCTAGCTGAGGTGGTGGTGAGGAACAATTCTTTTGGGAGATTTATTTCAAATCTCTGAGCAGGGGAAAGCTGAACCTAAAAATCTTCCTGCTCAGCCTACCCTCTTCTCTGTTGCACACATGATTCCTTCCTGATCTGTTTTTTTTTCCCTTTTATACTCTTCCTTTTCTCCTTTCTCCCTTTCCTTTTGCAAATTATTTCAGAGCTAGGTCTAAGGGGTGATGCTAAGGATTGATTCCTTTTTCTCTATTCTTGTGGAAACTCCCTCCACTGATGTAAATGGACAACCTGCTCCTTGCTAAGGGCTAGCTAGGTGGGACAGTAGATGGAGAATGGGACCTGGAATCAGGAAAAACTGAGCTCAAATCTAACCTCAGATACTTACTAGCTGTGTGATCCTGTCACTTAGCCCTGTTTGCCTCAGTTTCCTCAAGTTTAAAATGAGCTGGAGAAGGAAATGGCAAACCACTCCAGTCTCTTTGCCAAGAAAACTCTAAATAGGGCATGACTGAAAAGATTGAACAACAGAGTTGCTTAGGGTACTGAGTTATTAAGTGCTTTGCTGATGATTACATACTTAGTATGTATATGAGGCAGGACTTGAAGTCAGGTCTTCCTGACTTTAAGGTAAGAAGATAATGGCTGTTTCCTTTTCTTCTCAACACCAAGTCTTGTCTGTCTTTGACACTGAAGGAGTTAATATAGTTCACTGATCTTAAAATCACTGAAGGGCATGAACCACCATAAGCTAGACCTTGATCTCACTCTGCCTTTTTACTGATTAAATTAGTTTCTCTCTCCTCTCTGTAGGAGAAAGGTTGTTCACAAAAACCATCATCTCCAATGCATGAGAATTTGGCAATACTTTGCTTTCTGTTTGTTTACAAGAGACTGTGTATGTTAGGAGTGAGGAGGGTTGGATAGAGGTGTCAAGCTCAGACAGAAAAAGGTCTCAGGTTAAAATCTGTAGCTTGGGAAACATTTCATCTAGAGAGAATATGTTTTCCCTTGCCTGATCCCTTTCTCATTTTTTCCTTGAGTTGCTTCTGTATTCAACACATGACTTTATTTTTAGCTATGATGGGTATGTATCCATTATCATGGGCTTCCTTTTCTGCTTAAAGTCATCAACTGAAAAATTCCAAGTCTAGGATACAACATCTTACCCTCTTGCCTCCAATGGACTAGCTGACAGTTATGAATGATCTAAATAGTGGAAGCTAAATGAGAATCTTTCAGGTCCAGGATATGCTTTGCACTCATATATATTTTATTTTTGAAATGGAGCAATGCATATGAAAAATACTGGTAACAGAAGGAGTCTCCTATTGTAAATGGGATCCTTGATGCTTCTTTAATAAAACAGGAAGCTTAACAGTTCTAAAGAGCTCTCAGATGACTCTGATTCTATCACTGGGTCATCAATTCATCAATCAACAAGTATTTATTAAACACTTACTATGTTTTAGGCACTGTGCTTGCCTGATAACTTGGGATACAAAGACATAAAAATAGTCCTTACTCTCAATGAAGTTATATTCTATTGGGAAATACATTCATGTATATAAGTAAATACAAAAGATACATAATAAATTCAGGGGAGATAGCATCTGTTGACAGGAAGAAAAGTGGGGAAAGCTAGGTAGCTCAGTGGATTGAGAATCAGACCTCAAGGTCCTAGGTTCAAATCTGGCCTTAGACACTTCCTAGCTATATGACCCTGGGCAAGTTATCTACATTGTCTAGCCCTTACCACTCTTCTGCCTTGAAACCAATTCACAGTAGATTGAGAGTATTGAGTCTAAGATGGAAGGTAAGGAAGAAAGAAAGGAAGGAAGGAAGAAGGAAGGTAGGAAGGGGGTAGAGGGGAGAGAGGAGAGAGGGAGAGAGAGCAGAGGGAAAGATAGAAACTTGAGGAGAAAGTTTTCAGTGGCTACTAGATGAATGGGATAGGGCAGGTTCATCTCTTTATTACATAATTTCTTCTTCAATATCCCATCCAACCCTCAAAAGAAACATGCTTACAATTGAAACAATGTTCTTTCAACTAAAACCTGTCCATCCTCCAAATTTTCCTTTTTCTTTTGATAGTATCTCCTAATCACTCAGTCTAGAAACATTAGAACCATCTTTGACTCTTCCCTCCTCTCACTCCCCCATATCTAACCAGGTGTCAAATCCTGTTCATTGGACCTTTGCAACATTTTTTTTCTTCTATAACTTTCTCTTCACATCAACAGCTACCACTTGGGTCCAGTTCTTATCAACTCTCAATTCATCTAATGTAATAGGCTCCCACCTAATCTCCCTGTATATAGATATATATAATATATGTTATATTATGTTAATTATATTTATATTATATCATATATTAATATATAATAATAAATATAAACATTTCATATATACACATACATATATATGTGTGTATACACACAATGTGTATATCCACATGGTCATACATGTACTTATAAATACCCATGTGTTATTTGGAATTCTGGGGGTCCCATTTAAAAGTATTTGACAAACTTCCTGTGGACATGTGGGGGACTTTGAAACTACATTTTCCGTGATCCAATGGGTTTCCGGTTTTGGACGTGGTGACGTCCCCAACGTATAGCGCAGCTTAAATTTGGAGGTTGGCCTTGAGACGACCTCTTTGGCTACTGAAGGAAGATGGGAGGAGATGCGGAGGGGCGGCAATTTTAAAGATAGGCGTGGTCTTATATATTTTTACCAACATGGCCATGGAAATAAAATATTACTTTTCCTCATAATATCAGCCTTAATCATTTTTAATCTTTACACCCATAGATGCATACATACACATATATATGCATGTATGTATGTATGTATCTTTTTATAGATATTGATATGTGCCAAAATAATCTTATTGTTTAGGTCTCATCAACTCAATCCTTGATTCAAAAAAATTTCAATGGCTCCCTATTACTAGTAGAGTCTGTCATGTAAACCATTTAAAATCTGACTCCAGACTACATTCTCATTCCTAAGGCTTGGAATTCAGTCCTTTCTAATCTCTGCTAATTGAAATACTTTCCACAGAATCCTAGAAGTTTTTTCTCCAACGCTCCATTTAAATACCTACCTTCTTATCCCTTCAGTATTCTCTCCTTCCTCAAATTTTCATAAAGTGGTGTGCCTCGATCTGTCATTTTCCTCCATCCCAACTTAGCTCAGATCATACTTCATTGTATACATGTCATATACCTCCTAGAAGGCTATAAGCTACATGAAGTCAAGGTATTATAAATTTTTTCATACTTATATTTTCATGCCTAACAGGATGCCTTGTACCTTAATAACAACTCTCATATCCTCAACAGTAGTAATTGGGGAGTTAGGAAGATGGGAGGGTTTGAGGGGAAATATAATGAGTTTGGTTTTTCATGTGATGAGTTTAAGATATTTACAGGACATCTAGTAAGAGATGTCCAATGAACATTCATTTAGCTCTAAGTAAGCCATTTCTTTAAAGGGAATTCAAGCTACTCATAGTAAAAGACACTGTTATGTCTTATCCAGCAGTCTACCTGAAGAGCCTTTCCTTCTTACCTACTGCTGACCCACTTTTGCCCAGCTAGAAGAGCACCATATGGGCCAGATGAGATATATAGAAAATGTGTACAATTGGGAGAGGGGGCGGGGATGAGGAATCAATCCACTTATTTTTGGAATTCCTTCCTGTGGGCTGAGCTGTATTGATTAATAAGTGAATGGAAACTCCTCCAACCCACTCTAACTTGCCTTGAAATTAGGAACGTATGGACTTTTTCTGTTCTTCCACTCCCATCCCAATTGCATTTTGCAGGTAGCACAGTAATCAGTATTAAGTAGTAAATCAATATTACCCTTGCTTCAGAAAAAGGAGTAGGGCGACTGACTGCTCGATATTTGTCACTACCCTTATGACAAAATATTATTCCCCAAGCCATTTCCTTGGACTTCCTATCTTTTGTCTCCTATTAGAATGTAAGTTCTTTTAGGGTAAACAATCAGCAGATTTCTGGCATTTAAGTAATGCCTTTTCAATCTATTCATTACTTTTCCTTTTTGCATCCTTCCTCCATGCATAGGATACTATCTGGCTTTCAGAAATGGTTTCTCCACCTCCTTCCCCCCAATTAAAGCAATCTTAACTTTCATTCAAAAAACAAACTTATTTTTTTCTAATGCTCATGGACCACAGCCATCATGTTGCTTGTCCCCATCTTCACCTCATAAAAGGGAGAAAGTGAATCAAAAGAGACTCTCAAGGATGTAATTTTTTTTTTTAAGCCAGAGGCACAGCCCATTCCCAGACTCTTTCTTTCCAGTGTTTTCTGTTCTAAGGCCATTCATTAACCACTTGACCATCAGGCATGTTAGACACACAAGACATAAATGGAAAAGGGGGGACACTCATAGAAATGGGGTACATTCCTCCAGAAAGCTTTTCCCCAGAGAATAAGCCTTTAGGGAGGGTCCAGCACAGACACAAAAGGGAAAGCATCTGAGGAATTTCTGACTGCTTGGAGCCCTGCAGTCTTTCTGAGTTGAACTCTCATTTTAGTCCTAAGCAATACCTCATTCTCCAACAGCAGCAGGATTATGAAGGCTTGTTTCAAGATCAAAGGATCAACCCCAGCAATGTGGATTGCTCCTTGAAGTCCAAATATGCTGGATGGTTACAAAGGCAGAAATTAAGTGGTAAAATTGCATCCATGCTTTTCTATCCTAGTATTTTAGCTGCACTGCATTTCCTGTTGTGCTAACAACATTCAGGTGATGAACAGGTGATTTAGGATCCTTGAGGCTACAGATGTGGCAGTATGTCCAGTGGAAATGGGACTAAACATAAAGTCAGAAGAGTCTTGGGTTTGAATTCTATCTTCAACACAAAAGCTATATGGCAAAGAGGAAGTCAATTAACTTCTCTGGGCCTCAGTTTCCTCATCTGTAAAATGTGGATAACATGACCTGTAGTACCTACCTCTCAGAATTCCTAGCATCAAATGAAAATTACTTCATTTGATTTCATTTAAAGTGCTTTAAAAACTTTAAAATTTTATATGAATGTCAGATACTTTTAATAACCTATGTAGTAGAACCCTTTTACAGGGGACTCAGTTATATTTAAATTACTTATTAATTATGTTTGCTCTGTATATATTTTGTGTATTGTGTCTGTGTTCATGTTTTGGTTTTTTCTTCTAATAGAATATGCCTGGCACATAGCAAATATTTGATAAAAACTGTGAAACTGAAGCAAACTATTTTCTTCTGTTTCCTGTGCTCTACGTGTAGCATACTCTGGCTTCCCCCTCCCCCCCTTACCCTCCTCTCCACCCACTCTACCACCTCCATACTCAACAAACATTCTATGTAAGAACATAGAAGCTTAAGGTGAGTTTGTGTTGAGGCATGCTTGTTAGAGGGATCTTTCTTCTCATTTAGAGCTTATACTACATTCTTTGCCTGTTTTCATCCAACATATGGAGGCTCAGTAAGCCTTCTTCTAGCCACAAGTGAATTAGGGATGGTACTAAGGAGTGAAGATCAATTTTCTTGTATTTGTTTTTCCCCCTAATTACATATAAAAACAATTTTTACCATTCATTTAAAATTTGTTTTATTTTAATAACAAATTTCCACAAGTTTTGCAAAGTTATATAATCCGAATTGTCTTCTTCTCTTCTTCCCTCCCACTCCTGGAGCTGACAAGCAATTCAATCTGAGTTATACATATAACATTCATTGTTTTAAAGTTTTGAGTTCTAAACTCTCACCCTCCTTCTCACCTTCCCTCGCCCATTCCCTTCCATCCTTCCCCCTTTCCCTGAGATGGTAAGCAAGACAAAGAATTTTCTAATTTGACTAGTCATCTGAAAAGTCAAGAGAGGCTGAGCTAGAACTCATTGTTTATATCAAAGGTTGGAGTAGATGATCTCTTGTACTCTTCCCTGATTGTTTTGAGTAAGAAAAATGAGTAAATTGTTAAAAGGGGGGATAGGACAGCAGTCATCCAGCCCAATGAATCTGTGAAAGTATGGAGCCTCTGTTGTTTTTTTGTCTCTTATGTATTTATTTTTTTCCTGATCTTAGGTGAATGAGAATCCTGAGTCATAGTTGAGCAGATTAGAAATTTGTGAACTTCAGAAGGGTTATCTGAGGTTCCCTCATCAACCAGATTCAGTAGTAGAGACCACTAGTGACAATAGCCTGGTCTGATGAGTAGTCAAGACAGCAGCCAAGTGACCGGCCTGTTTGACGCAGCCCAATAATAGATTGGCCCTTCAGCTGAGGTATCATGTTATGGAAGGAGTCAATCCACCTGAGAAAGAAATAACTAGTCCATTACAATACTACACTCGGAAAAAAACTGGATGGGAACCCCATGAAAAAAGGAAAGGCCTCCCAAGACCAGGAATTATGAAGTACCCCTTGGCCCAACATGTTCCCTAATGCCCCTCATTACTACTCTTCCTCAAAAAGAGTGTGTGTGTGTGTATTTGTAGGGTGTATGTGTGTATAGAAAGAGAGTGAGCCATTTAGTTTGGATAAATACTTTTGTAACTTCTGTCTTTGCTGTATCTTTTCAGTAAATATCACTTTGTCAAAGCTAACTGATGTCCATTGGTTGATCAATATTGAGGAACAAAAAGATAGGAGCTTATGAAAAATTAGAAGATACAACCTCTCAGAGTTAACCCCTAGAATCTTGAGGGGAGGAATGATTGGTCAGTTTTACTCTGGGGTCCCAATAGGCCAGTGGACGTAGGAAGAGTGAGCCTATAGGGGATACTACATATAAATAGGATTGTATATTTCCTATAAAAGATACTCAATAAATGCTTCTTGGCTGATTGGTTAGTTTGTTGGTTGTAATCTCCCATCTCTTCAGTAACAGTAGAAAGTCAAGGATTACTGAGCTCCAGCCTGGGGAACAAAGTCCATAAGCACCCAGACCAATGGTTCAAGGAGACTCCATTTTTCTCTTTGGTGCTTTCAACATACCTGGAAGACATCTCTTCTGTGAAAGAAACCTGAAATTGTTTGTAAATCATAGCATTGTCAGGAACACATACTCTCATCTTGGTTGTTGATTATAATGAGATGAGTCAAGCTATTTCTATTACTTACTATTCCAAAGATCAATAATATAGCAGATTCATGAAACAATCACATCACTTGTGTCTCTAATGAACTAATCAGAGATCATAGACAGATGTAAATTACTGCTGACTAATTAACTCATCAAAAATTGAATGGTACTTTTTTCCCTTCAAAAAACCCTTAAAAAAGCATCCTTTCCAAATGTTAATTTTTAAAAAGCTATTCTTGTGGCTTGGATAGAGAGATTTATAGATATCTCAATAAAACTTTTCGGAATGTATGTAACAAAGTATATATTGACTTTGTGTCACAGAGAATACCAAGATTTATTGTTCCTTAAGATAAGTAATAACCTTGACTTTGACTTGGTCAATATTTATCTCACAAGTCAATAAATCCCTGCAATAAATTTCAGCAAAAGTCAACACCTCCTGATGTTGGGCTCCATTTTGTAGGAGACCCTAAAAAACTCAGTATTAGGTCTTTTCTGAGACCTCCGGTTGCTAATGCCTTCTCCCCCCTCCCTTTGTATATATTTTCGACATACATTTTGTGTTTGTGTTATTCCCTTCTGTAAAATGTAAACTCCTTGAGTTATGGGGCCTTTTCATTTTTATCTGTAGTCTCGGACCTAGCACGGTGCCTCAGAAATAGTAAGTGCTTGATATCTTTTAAATGAATTAAATTAACTACGATGTTCCATTAATCTGTAGAAATATTCTGAGGATCACTTTAGTTTGGAGTGGATTCTTTGGACCAGGATGGCAACATTTAATTCAAATAACTTTTTATGGGTGGGAAATTATACTCTCCAAAAGTTTCTTTGGTTTTCAATAGTTATAGCCAGAACCCCTTCTTCTTTCTATTCAATTTGTGTGTGTGTGTGTGTGTGTGTGTGTGTGTGTGTGTGTGTGTGTGTGTGTGGAAACTGACTTCCTCATGTGTCAAATACCTGCCTAGTACAGGTTTGAGGATAAATCTGTCTGCAAATAAAGAAATCTGATACCAGTCATTTGTGCACCAATGACTGATGGCATTTTCTTAGCTGCTTAGTTAAACCCAGTGCATTATGTCATCCCAACCACTCATAAAATCCTCTTTTGGTTGTTGTTGGGCAAATCGTTTATCACCTTTCGAAAATAGCAGTGTGTTGTGTGAACAAAGGAGAGACCATCTAACCAACTGGAAGTGAGGTGTCGATTTCCTACCATCCAACAGCCTGAAATGTACTGCTTTTGGAACCCTGATGGCTTGTGGGATAAATATTTGACTCATATCATTTACCCTAGGTTTGTCTAGCTAGTGATTACAGACAAATTCACCTTTATATATACAATGCTGTTAATTTTTTACACTATCTGTTTTCCTTATCTTATGAGAGTTTACAGGTCAATTTTGATGACCAATTAACTTCTGGGGAAGGAGGGGATGGTGGTACAATCTCCTATTTTAGACAGACTAGTTGGCTGGCTGGCTTGAGCCATTCCTAAACCAGATAATCATCTATCATGACAATGTTTTTCTTGCATTTGAAGCCAAAAGGAACTATACACTGGGACAAATACAAGGATTATAGCTGGAGCTGTACACTTAAATAAGTATTCTTATATAAGAAAATATTGCGTTTAGATTAAGATGCCCAAACATCAACTCTGTCAACATTTGTGTAGACAAAATTAAATTGTTCATTTTTCTACTTGTCAGTATTTTTTTTATATTCTTAAAAAGAATTGTGGATATAATATCTTTTATTACATAGCTGTCCTTGCATAGTGAATGGAGTGCTGGATTTAGAGTCAGGGAAATCTGGGTTCAAATCCCATTTTTGGCATTTGATTAGACTATGAGAACCTCAATCTTCTTATTTGCAAAACAGAATTAATCATACCTTTAATACCAACCTTGCTTAGTTCTAATGATTCTTAAGTGACATAATATTGTAAAATGCTTAGTAAACTTTAATGTAGTATATAAATGTCTGTTGTTTAATTGTAGACCTAGAGCTGGAAGGGATCTCAGAGACCATCAAGTTCAAGTCCTCCATTATACAATGAGGAAACTGAGGCCCAGGTAGATTAAATTACTTGGTTAGGACACTCACACAGGTAGTAACTGTCAGAGGCAAGATTTGAACCTAGGTTCCCTGACTCCAGACTCAAGTACCATGGGATCATGAAGAAATCTGGGCTGTTTTTTCCCCCTAGTGCAAATGGTTTTCTTAGGTAATAATTTTTTAAGAGTCTATTGATCAGGTAGGTATATAGGTGGTTTAATATAGAGAGCCAGACCTGGGTTCAAATCAGCCTTCAGACACTTCCTAGCTGTGTGACCCTGAGCAAGTCACTTAACTCCAATTACCTAGTCTTTACCACTCTTCTGCCTTGGAACTGATACTTGGTATCAATTCTAAGATGGAAGGTAAGGGTTTTTTTAATCAATCAATCAACAAACATTTATTGCTATAGATGAGGTTGTTCTGGTCTGCTTGGTTACTTTCTTGTTGCAAAAAAATTGATTTAATACAATATGCATTTTATTTTTTGAAATCTTTACCTTCTGTCCTACTATCAAGTCTAAGAGAGAAGACTGGCAAGGGCTAGACAATCAGGGTTATGTGACTTGCCTAGGGTCCTATAGTTTGGAAGTGTGTGAGACCAGATTTAAACCTAGGTCCTCCCAACTCCAAACTTGACACTCTATTCACTGTGCTGCCTAGCTTCCCTATATATTATTTATAACAACTCTGAGCATTTTAGAGTAGACTCTGCTGGACAAGTAACTCCTGAAATTAAGTCAAGAAATTCCATTTAAGCTGGCATTTCGAAAGTCATTACAAATAAAACATTACTTAGATACCTCTGCATGAGGATGAAAATTTTAGGTAAATTATCCTTATTTAATAGGGTTTAAAGTAGGGAAAGGAGAATATTTTTGTAATATGCAAAAATCAAGAAAATATCTTCAAGGAACAATAATACATGTATAACCCAGTGGAACTGCTTGTTGGCTTTGGCAGGGGGGAGGAGGATCATGAATCATGGAACCATGGAAAAATATTCTAAATAAAAATTTAAGGAAAAAGAAAATATCTGCAAGGAGAGTAGTTGGGAAAGGTATAACCTAATGATTATCACTGAAACTTATTCTTACTCCCTCTAAATTAGCATCAAAAGATGATTTGTTTTTACTCTATATTAATTGGCCACAGGAACACAAAAGGCAACATTCTCTCCTTTCTCAAATTCATCCTACAAAATACTGCTAAAAGCATCAATCTGACCATGTTGCTTCCTCACCCAATCAACTCAAGCTCCACTATTGCTAGTAAGTACCTGATATCAGATTTGAACTCAGAAAGATGAGTTTTCCTGATTCCTGATCTCTATCCACTGTGCCACATGTAGGTATCTGCAGAATAGCTATGAGGTGATTTTTGTGGGGGAGATACTGGCTTTCGGTGGGAACAGGAAAGATTTCATAAAGGATGCAGTGCTGAAACCACCTTTCCTTGAAGGAAAATAGAGATTCTGAAAGATGAAGGTGAAATGAGGATGCAGAATGCCTGAAACTGTCATGGGGATAGCCAGTGCAAAGACAGTGGCCAGAGATGTTGCATCCTCCTAAGAATGCAAATTTCTTTTTTTTTTAATTTTATTTAAAACACTTACCTTCCATCTTGGAGTCAATACTGTGTATTGGCTCCAAGGCAGAAGAGTGGTAAGGGTAGGCAATGGGGGTCAAGTGACTTGCCCAGGGTCACACAGCTGGGAAGTGTCTGAGGCCAGATTTGAACCCAGGACCTCCCATCTCTAGGCCTGGCTCTCAATCCACTGAGCCACCCAGCTGCACCTGGAATACAAGTTTCTTGAAGGCAGGTTCTGTTTCTATTTATGCCTTTGTATCTCTAGCACAGGGCTTTTATATAGAAGAAGCTTAAACAATGTTTGTTGGATTGCATTTTTCCTTTAAAAAAATTAGAATACTGGTAAGCATACTTTTTAGGGGGAAAGTGCCAGTAATGACAAAAACTTTCATTTGCATAGGTCTTTATATTCTTAAAAATATTCCTTTCCCTAGGATCTCACTTGATTCTCACAATATGGGTGGGTATTATCTCTTTTACATAGGAGGAAATCAAAGCTCAGAAAAATTGTGGCTTTCCCAAAGTTTGCTTCTGAATACCATAAATTACTTTGGGAAAGAGTGGGTGCATAAGCTCTTATTAGAGTGTTTACTAAGTGCCCGGCACTGTACAAAATGCTGGGGCTACAAAGAAAGACAAAAGACAGTCCCTCCTCTCAAAGAGCTCACAGTCTAATGATGTAGACAATGTAAAAGCAACAATGTACAAATAAGATCTATACGGGATAAATTAGAGATAATCAGCAGAGGAGAGGCACTAATGTTAAGGGTAATTGAGAACATTTTCTTATAGATAGTGGAATTTTAGCTGGGATTTGAAGAAAGTCAGGAAGTTTAGATGAGTCAGGGTAGGGAGAGTATGATATAGTAGAAAGAATCCATCCATAGTCACTAAACTTAAGCACTTATTATGCACCATGCATTGTGCTAAATGCTGGAGATTCATTTTACTAGAATAAGAGACAAGTCACTTCTAGTGCTGGCTTTGCCATTAGCTATGTGACCTTGGGCAAATCATTAGTTCACCTCTCTATGGGACTTAATTTCTTCATCTTTAAGATAGAAGAGTTGGACTAGATGACTTCTAAGTTCCTTTTCTCCCTCTAAATCCTCATGTCCTTTGAATCAAATCCTATGATTTCAAATTTTCCAGCTTTGAGCTCTCTTCATTTTTCATGAGGAAAATGATGAGCTGATTCTATACCTCCCTTCATTATTGTTGGTGAGGAAATATTTATAAGGGCATGAGATATACAAGTACAAGCTACACGACTTTAAAAAGATTAAATCATCTCTTAGAGATGAGAGGTCCTAAATTCTAATCTAGACTCGGACACTTCCTAGGTATTTGTGAGCCTAGGCAAGTCACTTACCCTAATTGCCTAGCCCTTATTGCTCTTCTGCTTTGGAACCAATTTTTGGCATTGATTCTAAAGTAAGGGTTTTTTTAAATAATAAAATTAAAAGATTAAATCATGTCAGAAAAAATAATTTTTTTTTATTTTAAAGTCACAGTCTTTATAGGAAAGAGAAAAGCAATAGGGGTATACATCACAGTTTTCCTATTTATCCATTAGGATGTAGAAAAGAGTCTATGGAGAATCACCCCATCCTGCTACGTCCTAGAAAGGGACTGATCCAAGACCTTTGCAACATGGAAGAAAAAAGCATCCCCACCCTCACTTCCAACAGCTTGTATTTTCCTATAGTGACCACTTCGAATCTGCCTCATTTGATCTCTTAGCACTTCAGTCTTTTAGTACTTAACACATTTTTAATCTACTTTGTTATCTATGTACATATCTTATCATCCCTTCTAAATAAACTTCTGAGCTGTGTTACTTATCTTTGTAACCCCTCCAAGAAATAGCATCATGCCCTTGGAACACTGAGGATCCTTAAGGAGTGTTGAATTTCTGATAACACCACATTCTCTCAACAACTGGACTGCTTTAGTTGAGATCTTTCATGTTTATTTAATAGCAAATCCTCCCATCAAATTGTCCATTCATTGTATAACCATCAAACACATCCATCCATTTATGGAACACTGGCTATGGATCAGGCGCTGAGAATACAAAGATAGTCCTTACCTTTAAAAATCTTAAATTCTGTTGGGATGTTAGATCTGTAAATAATAACATAAAAATATGTATGAAATAGATGAGTGATAGGGGGAGGCATTGGTAGCTGGGGGATACAGAAAGATTTTATGAAACTTGGGAATCTTAAGAGGAAGAAGTCTATAACTGAGTATATTCCAGGCAGGAAAAAGTCTCTTCTCTTTTTCCAAACAGAAGATATTAGGGACTGTGAACTATGACAATCTAATTTTGCATTTAAGTGGGAATGGGAGTTGGGATCTCCTTAATTGCTAATGAAACACTGATTCAACTACTGAGAAATCTATGATGGAGAAGAGTACTGGCAATGGGATGGAATGAGCCTTTATTAAGCACCTACTCTATGCTATGAATTATTTTATGTACTTTACAATTATTATCACATTTGACCCTCACAACTCAGTGAGATAGATGCTATTATTATTCCTAATTTTTATAGCCTAGTAAACTAAGGCAGAAAGAGTCTAAGTTACTCACTGAGGGTCATACAGCCAGGAAAAATCTGAGGCAGGATTTGAACTCAGATCTTTCTGATTCCAGTCCTCATATCAATACTATGCATTATATCAGCTAACTGGCTCTAGGTGGGTCCAGACAAAATAATCAATTAATAAACATTTATTAAGTGCCTACTATGTACCAAGCACTGTGCCAAGCCTCAGAACTGTAGTCTGAGTACTTGATTCTTCAGCAGGGCTTGCCAGCCTCCATCAGGTCCCCTGTACCCTCTCTTTCTCAATACCACCAAAAATCAAGTTATTATACTCCTCATTTGGACCAAGAGGTAATGCAGTGGATAGTGCACCAGCCTGGAGTCAGGAAGATCTGAGTTCAAATCCAGCTTCAGACACTTACTAGCTGGGCAAGTCACTTAACTCTGCCTCAGTTTCCTTGTCTATAAAATGAGCTGGAGAAGGAAATGGTAAATCCCTCCATTATCTTTGTCAAGAAAACTCCAAATGGGGACATAAAGAGTAGTACATGACTGAAATTACTCAACAACAAGAACAAAAACTCCTTATTTAGCCTGATGCCTTCTCACTAAATTCCTGAATGCAGAGTTGCTTCTGAGGCAGCACACCCAAAAGTACTTTTACTCATTCACACATTAACTCAAAAAAAATTTTTAAGTAAATATCTCATTGTTGGCTTTCATTTTTCATAAAAATTACTCCCTAAAATATCTTCCCTATCTCCCCTATCTCCAAAGGACCATCCTTTATGAGAGATAAAAACAGTTAAGCAAAAATAATCAATATAGTGACCTCCTGTGTCTGGGTATGCTCTATTTTGCCTCTGTATTCCCCCACCTTTCAGTTAAAAGAACAGAGGTATGTTCTGTTATTTGTTCTCCAAGACCAAGATTAACTTGGTCTTATCTGCTGTTCTCTCTTATTTTTTTCATTTGAACTATATTCTATTCCTACTCAGTATTCTACTCCACAAATTCTAACACAAACACCCATAAGGCGGACCTTCTACCAATGCATGGACCCTCAATCACAGGCATCAAATGATACCATTGGATGTACTTTGCAATCAAAATTAACTTCATATTCAAACAAAATTGGATTACTTTCTGGACAACCTTTAGGAAATTTTTTCCTGGATTTCATAATATCCTTAGTGTCTCAAATTAGCCATTTTAAAGATGTAGTTGATGCTACTCACAAAGCCATTCTGTTGGTCTTAAAAAGGTTTCTACCAAGTGATGGATAGATGTGTGTATGTGTGTGTGTAGATAGTTCAATTTCTGATGATTTATTTTTATGATGCCCAGACAATCGTATCCATTTATGACCTATGTAGCACTTAGGACAAGTGCGTTTCAAATGTGAAATAGCAACACTTTTAGTCAATCTTCTTCCATACAAGTTCTGGATAAGGGTTCCCACTGGCTCCTAGTCTCCATATCCTACAATCTCTTTATAGTCTTAGTTCCAGGCCAGAATAGAATTAGCATGGTTCTAACCTGAAAGTAAGTAGAAGAAGAAGGGTGTAGAGGGAGTGGAGCAAAAGTAGAGAGGGAGAAAGAAAAAGGTGGGAAAGGGAGAGTGTCTTCTGATTATGAAATAATGAGACCAATTTTCTTATAAACTCTTTCTAAGGGACAGCATAGCAAAATGAATACAGAGATGAACTTAGAGTCAGGCTAACTTGAGTTTGAGTCCTATCTCTAGCACATATTAGCTGAATGACCATGGCCTACCAAATAAATTAATTGATTTATAAAGATATAATTATTTAATTTATTTATTAACAATAATGAATTTAACCTTTTTGAGCCTCAGTTTCCTCATCTGTAAAATCAAGAGATTGGATTATACAATCCTCTTCTAGAATTAGTAATCTAATATAAGAAGACATTTTAAAAGCCATCATTTTATAAATGAGGAAACTGAGGTCTAGGGAGATTAAGAAATGTGTCCCCATGTTATAGTAGTCATTAGAGGTGGATTCAAAACAAGGTCCTATATTTCTCCATACCTAGAGCCCATTTCAACCTACCATATTGTTTTACATCCTTGGACTATGTTGGTGAACCTATGGCATACATGCTGGAGGGGTCTGTTCCCTTCCCCCTCTCCACATACCTGAGGACATTTCTCATATCACCCACCCCTCTGCCCAGCAGCCTACTGGAGCACTTCCTCCCTCCCCTGTCTGGGGAAAGGCAGGAGGCTCACAGATAGTGTGAGGGTTGCAGTTTGGGCCCTTGGCCTCTAAAAGGTTTGCCATCACTATCCTAGGAGGTTATAAGTTTGAATTTGTTAATAAAAAGAAAAAAAGATAAAAACTGATGGATATTGGCTATCTTATAATCATTCCTCATATTGGGTCCATAGAAATAAATTCCTTTAAGGATTCTGATAAGAAGAAAATGCAACTTCTGGAGCTGGACAATCTGTTATTGTAAGGCAATCTAGTAACTTGTAGGATCCAGGTTTTTTGCAGCTCAGTCTGTGTGCCTTTGAGTTTGTTCATCATTCAGCCCAAAGCTTTGTGACTTTTGGACATCGAAACGTAAACCATTAGAAATTAAAAATAAAAACAAAAGGTTTTCAAACCCAAAGGGGAAACCATTAATTAATTGGAAAATTCATTATGTGGACTTAAGAGTGGGAAAAGGACTAGAAGTTCACCTCCAATGTGACCTCTGACAAATCACTTAACCTCTCAGAGTCAGCTTATGTGGAAAACGGGGTTAACAATAGCCATAGTGCTTACCTCGTGGACTGTTCTGAGGACCATAGAAGATAATGTATGTAAAGTGCTTTGCAAGCCTCAAAGTGCTGAATAAATGCCAGTTATTATTATGGAGAACAGCTTGTTCCCTGACACTGGATAAATGAGATGTTACTGCATGCATGTGTATATTTGTCCACCAAGGACATCTTGCCATCTGTCCTGCTTCTCTCCACCTGGAACTGCAACCTCCCAGGGCCATATCTCCAGAAACCATGCCTGGAAGAGTTAATCCACTTAGCTTTGGAACTTTGCCATAGGACTGAGCCGTCTGTCCTATTTACTGGCAAGGGAGTGAGTGCCAACTCACCAAGCCCACCTCAGAGCATCCATCTCCCTTGGATATCTTGCCATCTTCACTAACATAGGATACAAGTCCCCACATGGACAATGTCCCCTACCTCTTGCTCCGGGATTGGTGATCAAGGAAATACTTCCTTTGCTCCCAAAATGGAGGAGATAATTGACTACCTGATGGGTCTATTTGTTATCCCTATAGCCTACAAACTAAAATTCTTTTCTCTGGGGACCCCACTTTCTTGCATGTATGGTTTGCTTTATTTGAATATAATTTCCTTCTTCATCTTTGTATTTCTTTTTCTTTTTTAAACACTTAACTTCCGTCTTGGAGTCAATACTGTGTATTGGCTCCAAGGCAGAAGAGTGGTAAGGGTAGGCAATGGAGGTCAAGTGACTTTCCCAAAGGTCACACAGCTCATCTTCGTATTTCTAGCTCCAAGACCTACACAGTGCCTGGCACATGGCAGGAGCTTAAAAAATGCTCCTTCATTCATCTACACACATATTTTATCCCATTACAATATAGACCTACACTTGTCTATATCTACATAAATGTGTATACATATGTGTATGTATATATAAATACACACATGTCAGGGAAAAGGCAAGTAAAGCATGACAGCCCAGCAAGCCCTTCTTTTCAATATATCTTTATTTATACAAAGAAACAAACCATAGTAATTGCAAATTTATGATGAATAAATCCCCCACTGTGCAATTAAAAATATCCATACTTGGCCAGCAGAAGCAGTGTTTGATGTAATGAGCACAAACATTCACTCAACTGCTCTCCAACTGGACTTGGAATTTCATTGTCCCCAGTCATGTTTGCAGCATCCATCAGCAGCTTTGGCTCCAGGCTGGCTTCTATTTTCTGCAAAATGTCACTCTGAGGACAGGCAGATTCACCCTTCCAGGCTCTCTGTGTGCTGACCTGCTGAAGAATGGACCGGCGTGTAGGTGTAACAACTTCAAAATGAACTTTTAAGCAGAATCTTTGGAGCGACAATTGTCAAAGTGACAAGTAGCATGGAAGCTCGCCCAGGCATAGCACTGCAAGCTCTCCTTGGAATGATGCTCAGCTAAAATCTTTGGTAGCTCAATAAATGCCTCTAAATAATTGTAACTGTGGTATTCAGCCAGCTTCGTTACTTATTTTGGATTCTTCTATTACCTTTGTATATTGAGTTTTTAAAAGGCTGTGAAATATAGTGATCCGATGCTTACTGGACCTGTGATTTCATAGATAAGGAGAAGAGACACTCACTTCTGATTCAGGTCTTTTTTCTCTGAAATTTTCCCTCTTAGAGAGTTGCCTAGAACTCTGAAAGGTAAGAGTAGCTTGTGAGGATCACACGGCCAGTCTACTGAGGTCTTCCTGGGTTTGAAGCCATAATCCATACTGCATCTCTTGCTGGAAATACATCCACAAATGAAATTTATTAGATACTTGTGCCATAAGGAACTGGAAAATGAGGGAATGTCCATCGTTTGGGGAATGGCTAAACAAGTTGTGGCATATGATTGTGATGGAATACTACCGAGTCATAAGATATGATGAGTATGTTAATTAAAAAAAAAGAAAACATGGAAAGACCTACATGAAATTATGAATAGTGAAATGAGTAGAACTAAGAGAATATTATATGTAGCTACAGAAATTAGTGTTTGAAGAATAACTTGAGAATGTCCACCTCTAGAGAAAGAATGAATAAATAGAAACATGAAAGACATAGTATACATATATGTGTACAGATGCATATGTCTCTTTTGTCAAATGGTACCTTCTTTGGTGTGGGGAGGGGAGGAAGGGAGGATACCTGGGAATTTGGATTTAACAAACAAACAAATTAATTAATTAAAAAATTTAAGATACTAGTGTCTTTTTGTTGGTTTAAAGTTTTTGGTCTAAGCATGGGATTTTATTGAGTTAGAGCACACCTAGTGTGGAAACTCTTATCGCTGATGCAGATGAATAATAACTGATTTAGAACTTAGGGTCCCCCTAATAAGTGGAATCTCTCTGAGGGTGTATTATCCTTTCCAGTCACAGTCATTAAGAAAATAGGCTGTCATAAGGATCCATAAACCACTTTGGAAGAGATTAATGAGCTATTGGATCTCTTCTTCGCAAAGGATGAAAAAACAAAGGTTCAGTCCTGTATTTTAAAGTTAAAGATTTTGCCTTCGTATTCTTTGCCCCAGCCTAGTGTTGGTATGTGATAGACACTCAATAAATATGCTTATTGAGTGATTAATTAGGGAGCTGTCTTGTCTTTGGAGAATCAGTTTGGTCACACAGTTGATATGAGTCAGAAGCAGGTGTCCAAGGAACCCAGGCCTTCCTGCCTCCAAGGCAGGCCCTCTATCCAAAACACAAAGCTGCTTCTGAGTTAACATAATAGAAAGTTTAAAAAAAAAGTAGCAAAAAATGTTTGACAGGTGCTTTGATTATTTTAGAAACACCACTACCCAATGTCAGGGCTAGGCAGAGTGAAGGAGCTAACAGGACAATTCCAAGATCATAGTTCCAGTACCATATTCAGTTTGTCTGTTATTTTTTCAACAAGAGGACTTCATCCTCTTCTCACTAACATACAGGGAGGAAGGACAGCCTTTCTTTTCTTTTTTCTTTTTTTTTCTTCATCATCTCCTATTATATACTGCTTGGGGAGAAAAATAGGGGCTTCACCCAATGAGAAAGTCACCTTCTGAGTATGCCATCTTCTGGTATCATTTTGTAATCATTCACAGAAAAGAGTGCTATATTTAGAGTCAAAGGACCCGGATTCGAATCCTCTCACTATGAGACCTTCATCAAGTCACTTCCCTTCTCTGAGATTCATTTTGCTCATTTGTAAAATGAATGTTGGATCAAATAATCTCAAAGGTCCCTTCAGTTTCAAATCTATGATCCTAAGAAATGGAAATACCTTAGAAAATTTGGGATAAGCAAAGGACTCTCAGTAGCTTCTTCCTCTTCCACTAGGTGGCTGTCTGGGGATACCTTGGACCCAAAGGTAGAATGGAATGGTTGTGGGGGAGTCATGTAGCTCTCTGCTGTCCCTCTTTAGGAGCTTTTCATAAAGGGGTTTTTGGAAGACAGCTAGTAGGGCAATAAAACAGCAGGTCTAGTTTTAGGACAGTTTTAGGACAGTATACAAAGCATGGCAGCCTAAACTAGAAGATGTTTGGTTCTTACCATTAAGACAGGGAATCACTACCATGCTTTCATGTTAGGATTTATGCAACCACTTTTGGGCATCAGTAGATTTAATGAAATATCTTGCATTTGTACTGTACATTTTACTTTCTAGACACTCATATTACCAGCTTTGGAGTTGAATCACCTAGTTGAATTTTCTCCATCTCTCTCCCTTTCTCTCTCTGTCGTTCTCTCTTCCTCCCTTACCCCTCAACAGTTTCTCTCTTTCTCTGTATGTCTCTCTGTCTCTTTCCCTTTCTCTCTCTGTCTCTGTGTCTCGCTCTTCCCCTGTGTTTTTCTCTTTCTCTGTGTCTCTGTCTCTCTTTCTCCATGTGTCTTACTGTCTCTATGTCTCACATTTTATTTTTTTCAACTAGTAAGCATTTTTTTTCTTCCTCTACCAGGAAAAAAAAATGGAAAACAAAATCCTTATAAAAAGTATGCACAGTCAAGCAAAACAATTTCCTTCATTGGCCATGTCTGAAATGTGAGTTTCGTTTGATGTATTAAGTCCATCACCTCACTGTCAGGAGGGAGGCACTGTTCATCTTTGGTTCTCCAGGGGCATGTGGACAATCTCATTTTGTGGATGAGGAAAATGAGGGCCAATGAGGCTAAGTGACTTATCCAAGGCCACTCAATAGTAAGTAGCACAGTTTAGACTGAAGCCCATGCACCCTGACTTCAAATCCTGCCAGGCTATATTTCATTGCTTTCTATAATAAACTATATTATCATATTCATTAGCATCTTCCTCCAATGCCATATCAAGGCAAGAAAGTGACCAGTGTGGCAGAGTGGGTCAAATGTTGGATTTGCAAGTCAGAAGACCCAGATTTGAATTCTACCTATAAGACTTTCTAGCTGTATGAGTTTGGACTGGATTCTTCCCCTCTCCCAGTCTCAATTAGATAGGAAGAAGAATTTCTGTAGTTATCAATCTCATGAGATATTTATTTATTTTTAATTAATTTATACTAATTTATACTTTAAAGAATTTGTTTATATAATTTATTTAAAGTACTTTGTAAAACTTGAAAGCACCATATAAATGTGAACCTTTATTATTAAAGATTATGCCAGTAGAGGGCAACATGTGAAGCAAGCTAAATTAGGAGGGGTCCATAATTAGGTTAGCTTCAGGGTGAATTATTTTTTTTAAAGGCCACTCAGTATTATCATATACTAAAGTTTGTGTGCGTATGGGGGGAGGGGGTTCATCAATGAACAAATATTTATAGAACACCAAATATGTGCCGAGTACTTCTAGGTGCTGGGAACAAACAAAAAAATGAGATAGCCTGTTAACAAGCATTTAGTAAGAACCTAATATTTGTCGGGCACTGTGCTAAGTGCTAGGGATACAGAGAGGCAAAAAACAATCCCTATTCTTCAAGGAGCTCAGTTGTCCTTAAGGAGTCTATATTCTACTAACACATGTCTAGGAGACTGGGCAGAGATTGTAAGTAGAACCTTACAGCAACAGATTATCAAATAATTCCCAGTATAAAAGGTGAGTAGGTAGTAAGGCAGATGGCAAAATGCCTAAACTGGCTAGATCCTGGTAGATGGTTAGATAGGGTGAAGGATAGTCTTCTTATTTTATCCTAGCCATGAAATGAAGTTTTTTGTAGGGAAGGTATATTCCCATTCTTCTAATAAGGAAACCAAAGTACATTGGCTTTAATTGCCTTGTCCAAGGTTGTATACTTAGCTAATGGAAGAGCCAGGCCTAGAACTTAGAACCTAGATTTTTTTGTGCCAGAAAGGACCTTAGGGATCATGTAATTGAATATCTTAGTTTTATAAAAGGCATATATGAGACCTGCCCAAGTTTCCATAGCTATTAAGCGTACAGTAGGGACTAAAACCCAGTTCTTGAGTACCCTATGAAACATTTGAAAACCATAGTTTGAATCTTTTCTTTTTATTTTTTAAACCCTTATCTTCTTTCGTAGAATAATATCAAGTATTGATCTGAAGACAGAAGAACAGTAAAGGCTAGGTAACTGGGGTTAAGTGACTTGCCCAGAGCCACTTTCTAACTCTATCTGTTGTGCTACCTACCTGCCCCTACATCTTTTCTTGATCAACTTAAATTTTTCAGACTTCTTTATACTGTGGTTCTTGCTGTCACAGAACAGCTTGAGTATGTTTAGGCTACTGACTGGAAGGTTTAGCACTGCTTTAGAATTGAAGTATGGAGCACCAGAGAGACCCAGCATCAAACCCTGCATTATTGCAAAACTTCTCATCCTTCTATATGTTTTAAATTCATAGTTGTTAGTTCAGGAAGGGGCCTTAGAAGTCATCTAGCCAACTGTTGTCAACCTCAAATAGAAACAGAAAGCTGTGTATTGACTCAAAATCCACAAATTAATATTATCTATGTTGTGTTGTTGTTCAGTCCTGTCAAACTCTTTGTGACCGCATGGACACTGCCAATGGGATTTTCTTGGCAAAGAAACTGGAAAGGTTTTCCATTTCCTTCTTGTGTGTCCCTAATTTACAGATGAGTAACTGAAGCAAAAGGGGTCAAGTGTTTTGTCCAGGGTCACACAGCTAGGAAGTATCTGAGGCTGCATTTGAACTCATCTTTCTGATTCCAAGGCTAGTGCTCTATCCATTGTACTTCCCAGCTTCTATGTTGTAGTTGTATTTTGTTATCCTATCTATGTTGTATTATATTTTGATCTGTTAATGATTTCCCAGTTTCATTTCAATATGGTTCTGGTCTCAGTCAGGTATTTTTTTTTGAAGCAGTGGTTTCCAAGTCCCCAGTTTTACACCCCTCATCTTGTCCATCTCGCTCCCTACCTAGCTCCTGCCCCCATTCTACAGAGGAGGAAAAGGCTATTCAGAGAACTAATGATTCTCCCAGTTACACAGCTGGTTAGTGCGAAAGCTAGCACTTCAGCTCAAGCCCATGTTCTTTTTTCATCCATTGTGCCCAATTTTATTCTTTTATCTTCAAACTACATACCTCAGCCTTATTATGAGTAGAGGATTCTGCCATTCTGAAAGCCCTCTACACATCTGAACAGCTATCGTCCAAGGATTCCTTCCCATCACCACCACTCTTCCTCCTCACAGCAATCCATCAGGGATGCCCAGCACAGTACATCAACTCCTTTAGGCAGAAGAGTTCATGGATCTGGTTCCAAGGCTTTTTAGCTTTTCATCCAAGGGCATTTCTCTTCATGTCAGAACTAGGAAAGGAAGTTTGCTTTGCCATCTGCCAGTGTTAAGGGAGTGTTAGTCAAACTAACTTCTAACATCAGTGAGAGGAAACCAAAGAGAGTCTAAGAATATGCAAGCCAACAAATAGGCAGTTTAGCTTTACAGTCTGTCTCCAGCTCGCGAACACAACTTCCAAAGAAGCTGATTTATGCACTGTTTAATACCAGAGTCCAGATATTAAAGCCCAAGAAGGATTCAAAAGAGAAAGTCTCTCCCTTTCTCTCCCAACCAACTTAAAGCACCTTGGTGAGCTGCTCAGGAAGGGAAGGCTCTTCCCTTGTAGAGATATTCACTCATAATATTATTGTAAAGGTGTGGTTGAAACCATTCTGTTTGGGCTCTGGTGCCCTGAATAGGTGAGAACACTTTTGGATGGATACAGATGGAGCTGAATGTGAACAGAGCCTGTACATTCCCCTGGTGTGAAAGGCTGGGCCACGTGCTGGGCAATTTGTGTAAAAGAAAGATCTCAGAACCTGGGGAAGGGATCCCAAACATCTGGATTTAAGAGGCTGGAACAAGTAGAGTATTTCTAGCCTATCTTTGTGGAGGGAAGGGATGGCTGAGCCGTGGCAGAGAATCTACAGGCATCTCAGAATGCAACAACCTAGACGTGAGAGAGAGTCCCAGAAGAGGTCAGCTCTTTTTCCTCCTGTCTCTCTGTGGACAGGATGACGTAATCTGCTGTTTCGTTAAACCCAAATGTTCCCAGTAAACTGAATTTTGAATCCATGACAGAAAGGTGTGAAGTTAACTAGAGATAGAGATCAATGTAGGATTGGCCAGACATCTCAATTTCTGCGTCAGTGTTAGGAGTGTTCCTAACTGGGGACTTATCATACCTTAAATTAAGAACTTTGTTGAAAAAAAAAAAAAGAAAACACAAACAAAAACAAATTCTTTAAAGTGGAAGGAACCAAAAGAACCTTTTTGTTGTTTAGATATGTCTGACTCTTTATGAGCCCATTTGAGGTTTTCCTGGCAAAGATATTGGAGTGGTCTGCTATTTGCTTCTCCAGTTCATTTTACAGACTAGGAAAGTGAGGTAAACAGGGATAAATGACTTGCTCAGAGTCTCACAGATAATATGTCTATGATGGATTTGAATTTAGGTCTTTCTGATGCCAAGCCCAGAGCTCTATCCACTGCACCACCTAACTGCCTTGAATATATCTTAGGGTCCTGGCTTGAAATGAATGTAACATGGATATTACAGTATTTTAAAACTGTAAGCATCCAAACTTCTCTTTACAGATAATTCAAACAGTTTTTAGGGGGCAGATGCTCGGGTTATAGGGCTGCAAAGACAAAAAAAAATGACAACTCCCTGCTCTTAATAATTGACATTGAGAGATTTAGAATTGATTAAGTGGCTGTATAGTGAGCTTAGAAGAGATTTGGAATCAGAAGATCAGGATTAGAATCCAGACCCAAATAGTTACTGTGTGAGACCTTAAGCAAGTCACTTAATTTTCCTGGGGTTTAGTTTATTCTTCTGGAAATGAGGTTAGCTAGTTGATCTAAAAAATGATTTCTTAAAAAAAAATTTTTTTTCACACGGGAGAGACCTTTTCTCAGCATTTATTTTTAAGTTCTTAAATTAAGGAAATGCTAAATATTGGGGAGAGCTGAACAAAAATAAAGATGTCATTTTTTTCCTTCTCATTTTAGTGCATGGCCCTCCTGCAATCCAACAGGTTAAGAAATCCTGATCTGTAGAGTTCCTCTGATCCTGAGAGACTTTTGTCCAAGGTCAGGCAGAGCTGTGAACAGTGCAGCCTTTTCTCGTTCCAGACTTATTGCCTCCCCTTTGGGTGTAGCTAAACTAGCACTAATAGTCCCTCACTCAGGCACAGTCTGGGTTAAATAGGCCTTTTATAGGCTCACCTGGGATCCCAACCAGTGCATATAATCTTGCTTTTATGGGACGAGAGTTCCAATTAACCGATTTACAAAGTTTTGGAAAACAAAGTTTGTGAACTGAGGACGGCCCATATTTTGCCTCTGTGCTCACACGCTCTGGCCCTGCCTCTCTCAGGCTTGCATGCTAGGGAGCTGCTTTTCTCTCCAAATTTGGGTTTCTGCAGAAAAGAGGTGGTAGAAAAACCTGGTCGCTTTCGAGCCTTTCAACAGATGTCTCTTTCTGCGCCTGAGCTGTGACTTTTGCACATGGTATAGAGAAGGCTGGCTACCCAGGCATGAAAAAAGAAATGTGCAAACAAAAAACCAGCGGCGGAAAGGTGAAAAGGACCAGACTTCCTCTCCCTCTCCCTCTCCCTCTCCCTCTCCCTCTCTCTTTTTCTCTCTCTCTCTCTGCCGTTTGCTTTCTCCAGGTCTCCATCCAGACGGATCCCCGGAGCTCCAGACAGCAGCGGGTGGCTGCAGGGAGCCCACCACGCTCCCGGAGAGCCAGGTCACCACAGCAGTAGCAGCAGCAGCAGCAGGAGGAGGAGGAGGTGGCGGAGAAGGAGTTGGAAGAGGAGGAGGGGAAGGAGGGACAGGGAGGAGGGGGCGGAGGAGAAGAAGGCGGGGCCGGCCGGGTTTAAAGCCCATTAAAGGGGGTGGGGGAAGAGAGGGAGCCCGGGAAGGGGCTGATAGATCTTGGGCTGCGGAGTCAGTCAGCTGAACCTCTAGCTGTAGGAGCCCGAGAGCCCGATCCTCAGAGGAGGAGGAGGAGGAAGATCGCAGGCAGCAGCAGCAGCGGAGGCGATAGCAGCCGCCCTATCCACAGGAGCTCCAGCGGCGGGAGGAGGAGAGAAAGAGAAAGAGGGAGACAGAGGGAGAAGGAGAAGGAGAGACTCCGGCGGCAGCCGCGGCGATTATCAAGGCGAAGCCACTTAAGTTTTCTTGAAAATCCTTTTGCGGCCGACTACGTGCACTGGCGTGCGAGTCTTCTGCGGACAGACTGGGCAACTACGGGAGTGCTCGGTCCTGCCTTCCCGCTCCGAAAGTGCCAGCCTCGCCCCCTCCCCCCTTTTTCCTTCTTTTCTTCCCGCCCCGAACCAGTGCTGCTCTCCACCCGACCCTTGAGCGAAAGCTTCGGCTTGGGGTTGGGTGGGTGGGGGAGGGCACCCCCGGAGCCAGCTGTGAGCGGAGTGGGGGACCAGGGACTACCCCTAGGAAGAGGAAGAGGGAGGCGGCGGCGGCTGCGGCAGCGGCAGCAGCAGCAGGTAGGCATGCAAAAGCATGCATGTATGCATGCACGCCCTGGAAAGTGAGCCGGAGTTCCTAGCGGCTCCTGGCCAGTCTAGGTAGACCAGTCTTCCTAGATCTCCCGGGCTCAAGCCCTGGGGTCGCAGCTTGCAGAAGTTTTTTTTTTGGGGGGGGGGGCAGGGGTAGAGGGAAGGCGGAGAAACCGCGGTTAGCTGTTCTTCCTTGGGAAGCGATTGCCTGACTCCCTGGGGACCCCCTGGACCAGTTGGTCCTTTTCCTTCCTAGGTTGAGGGGCTGATTTGTATGTGTGGTGGGGGTGGGGGGGAGGGAGACGAATGCAGGAAAAGTTGTTTTCTGCGCCCCCTTCCGTCCCAGCCTGGCCCGGGGCCGGGCCCAGCCCGGAGCTGGCAGAAGTCACCCCGGGAAGGCGGCCGCCCTTGCGCCTCCCGCTTGTTGGCCGAGCCAGCGCGGGCGCGGGGAGGGGAGAATAGCGTGGGGACGGGCCGGGCGGGCCCAGTACGGGTCGGTTGCGAGGGGGTGTGGGGGGGTGGGTGCAGCTGGGGCTAGAGGCTGTCCGTCGAGCCTTAGTGGCCTTCGGGGGGGCCCTCCCGTGCCTCGCCGCCCCCGGGGCCAAGATCGGGCTGACTTAGTCGTGGGCCCCGCCTGGCTC
>NC_058130.1:77200982-77235118 GCF_016433145.1 Gracilinanus agilis
CTTCCTTCCTTCCTTTCTTCTTTCTTTCTTTCCTTTCTTCTTTCCTTCTCTCTCCCTGCCCCCCCATCTCTGTCTCTCAGTGTCTCCCTCCCTTCTTCTATCTTTCTCTTGGTATTTAATCACAAATTCATAGAGGGAAGTATGTAAATTATGAGGACTTTCACTTATATGTACCATATAAAGCTGCTTCCCTTTTATTTCTGCTTCCTTGGAGTGTATTAAGAGTTTCAACTTCCTACACCCCTATTAATCAGTTCAATGCTGCATATGAACAGGAAGAATATTGAGAAGGAAACTCTCCTTGTCTCCAAATGGCAATCTGGAGCCCCTCTTGTTTAAGGAAATTTGTATTAGTTTGTTGAAACAGTAGAAGACAGACTGCCCCAATTTTAAAACTGTTTACATTTGTATAGGGAGTGGGAAAATGGACCATAAATAAAATCTAGACATCTTCCTTTTATAGCAGCAATCTTTTGAGATAGGTACTTGGACTTTTTAACCTCTAAGATAGAGCTGAAATTAGTTATTTTGTTATTGGGCCACTTTGACACCAAAGGGAGTCAACACGATCATTTAAAATTAAATAGATATAAACCTTCTTTATTTTGTCTTTGAAATGTAACCAAGTGACTCGATGCAGTGTGTGTATGTGTGTGTGTGTAAATTCCTTACGTGGCTATGTCAGACCCAGAGTTTTGTTTTGGGGCTATAATAACATAGTATGCTAGAATCCATTTGTAATAAGGTTCATTTCTTGTACAGAAATGACTTGTCTAATGCACTGAGGGTGAATGTCCCCTGGAACACAATTATACACAGTAATAGCGTTTGGGGTATCCATTAATCCATTATCATGCCTCACACCAACATTATAAGGGTACTTCCATCAGTAGTTACTCCAGCATCTTTCACTGTTATGATGGCCTTTGGGTGGAGGTAAAAGTATAGACTACTGGCTCTAATATAAATGTGCAATACTTTAAAAAATTAGCTGGCAAACATAAATACAAAATTAATTCAGAAGAGATAGCTGTTATTTTAAGAATTTTCTCTGCCATTGTTCTTTTGCTTTGGCCAAGAACTCTACATAGTCAGCTATGTCTTCTGGTTGCATATTTGACTAGATGCAGAAAGCAGTGTTCTTTAAAAAAGTAAAAACAAAAAAATTAAAGAAATTTGGGCAAGACCTGTTCCTTATACGAGGGTGTCTTCAGTTTGATCTACTCTGATTAAACTAATTTTTTTTATTCAGTAAAAAATATCTCAACAAGATCTCTGTTAATTTTACATTTCTCTGCTCTCCTAATGGTATCTTGTTGTTAGGTGACCCTTGATTTTCTGTGTTGTCCTTAATTCTGGGGTGCCTTAGAATAACTGTTTTCTTATAACCTTACCAGCCAATGAGATATAACTACCTCATCCCCCTTCCCTCACCCCACTCCCATGGTGTGAGAGATGTGTTTGACTTAGCTCATTGTTTCCCATGCCTCCTTCTATTCCTGCAAAAGGAAGTATTCCTGGCTAAAGCATGGATAGAATCTAGGAGCATAGACTTAGAGCTAGAAAGGCTGGCACAAGCTCTTTTAGGGATCTGGGTGGCACAGGGGTTAGGGTACCAGGCCTGTATCAGGACAATTCATCTTTCTGAGTTCACACTTAATAGCTGTGGGACCCTAGGCAAGTCACTTAACCCTCTTTGAGTTTTCTCAACTGTAATATGAGCTGGAGAAGGAAATAGTAAACTACTCCAGTATCTTTGCCAAGAAAACTCCAAATGGGGTCATGAAGAGTTGGACTTAATTCAACAATAATAAAAGTAACTCTTTCATATAATAGATGAGGAAACCAAGGTCCAAGAGGCCTTAGATGACTTGCCATAGGACACAGTGGGCAATAAGCATCAGATAGAATTTGAATTCATATCTTCTGACTCGAGCTGTTGTTCTAAACTAAATATTCCTCACAACCAACATTTCTAACAGTTTAGAGAATCCTTCAGAGGGAGGAAGCTCTTTTATTAGGCAGCTCTTTTGTTCTAGCTGTGTAGCTATATCTGTTTTTTATAATTCATTCAATAAATTTGTGGATTTTTCATGCATCTTGAGATTTGATCAGATGAAATTATGTGGAAAAGCACTCTGCCAGCTTTCAGGTACTATCTACATGCTCCTTTCTTCTTCTTTGTTATTATTATTATTAATTATTATTATTCCAATCTGAATAGTTGAACAAAAATTCAAGTTATCTTTTTGAGTGTTGATATTATACTGTATTGCTCCAAAGTGTCCTCTTTGAGCCCACCTCTTTTTGGAAGTCTTTAAGGACTCTGTCCTCTTCCTGTCTTCCCCAAACATAGAGCATAGTCTCTAATTTGTTCATACCACAGAAATACTAATGATTGGCTTGAATTTTCTTTTGTGACTTTTAAACTGGATATGAATATCATTGGTCTAAGTATCTGTACACGTTTTCTTTTTACATGCACTTTTATGAACAACACTTCTTTGGATGTATAAATTCTGACATATTTGACCTCATATCCAGAAAGATTTCATTTTCAAATGCTTCTAGCTACCTCCTTGCTGTGTAACCGTTGGAATGCCACTTAAAATCTCAGTGCTCCCAACCAGCTGTCTTGGAGGGGAAGAGAAGGTGCCTACCTACATAGCAGAATTTCTTTATCTGGGTTACCTACCCCAGTAAAAATCATAGGAACTTGAGTTCCTATCTTGATATTTGTTCAAACATCTGTTGCATTATTTTGTATGCAGACCTCATTCTGTGTCTCAGTTTTTATGATTTTTAAGATGTGGAAATTTAGAATTACTCTCATGGACGGTCGCTTTTTAACATGGACTAATTGTGTGTTGAAAATATGTTGTTTTTCTTTTCCTAAAAGTTTTAAAGTATCACCTATTTCTTTCCATCCTTCCATTTTATCTTTAAAATATAAAGCATTTTTGGATGGATCTTTGATCTCCATCAGTGTGAATCTCTGCCTCTCCAAGGCATAAAATGTCAGTTAAGAATAGTTAGCATTACCATAGCTTTCTGAGGTTTACTAGAACCCTAGATATGTTTATCCCTTTTGATCTTTACAACAAACCTGGGGAGTCGGGGAAAATATTATTATTATCCCCATTTTACAGATAAGGAAGCTGAGACAGAAGGGTTAAGCAATCGTTTTCTACCATCACATGGTTAGAGTCTTGAGGAAGTATTTGGATTTGGTTCATAATAAAAATAATTGGAGGCAGCTTGATGGCTCAGTGGATAAGAGTGCTGGACCTGGAAGAAATGAGTTCAGATCAGCCTGAGACACTGACTTGTTGTGTAACCCTGGACCCTGCACTAATCCCTACTGATTAGCCCTTGCCACTCTTCTATCTTAAAACTGATTCTAAGAGAGAAGATAAGAATTTTAAAAAAGAAAAAAAAACAAACCTCAGAAGACAAAGCTCCTGTTTAACCAGGTTGGCCTTGGGAAGAGGAAGAAGAGTAGCTGGAGCAGTCCAGATGTGGTCTTGGTACCTCTGGTAGGTGGACCAGAACCTGGACTAGGGTGATGGAGTAGCTCACATTCTCCTATAAGCAGCAGGTAGTGCCTCTTGTCAATGGCCAGTTTTTAACGAAGGGGCTGGACTGGGTAAACTTCATGATATCCTGACTGAGATCTCTTGCTGGTCTTTATTGTATATCATATTGTGTACCTTTATTATTTATCATTTTGCATGAAAAAGCATTTCAGTTCAGCAGTGTTTTTAAGCAAGAATGGACTCCTTACAGGAAGGATTGCCCCATGTTTCCTCTTTATGGTCCTTTAAGCAAATGAAGACATTTACTCTTGCCTTATCTGACAGATTTTTCTTACTCTCCCATGACTAAGAAAAGCCGTAGGTTCCATTTTGATGAAACTACCTTTCTGGGGGCAAGGGGTTCAAATATGATTCTAGCTAAATGCTTGGGAAGAAATCAGGAACTTGGGAATTCCTGTGCCTTACATACAAGTGGCTCTGGGACATCTACTTGAAAATGGGTCCCAGGCAACCTATAGCTTTTGAATCATAAAACACGTTAGTGTAGCACCTGTTTCAAAAACCCTTCCGACAGAGGTAATTGTTACTGTTACTCTAGCTTTAAGAGCTAAGTAGTATGTTTGGGATTTGGCTAGTCAGGCTGTCAGTTGTTGAGAAAACTGAGGAAAGAGTTGATACAGATGATTTGGGAGAAATTGAGGAGATGGCAGGGAGATGGAGGATGAGGACAAACTTCTTTCTGGGGAAAACCTTTTTAACTATTTTATGAAGAAAGAAAAAGAAGATTTTATGAGGAATGAATCTATAAAGAAAGAATGTTAAAGATGATAGTTTGAAAAAAGTAGAAGAAACTATTCCTGTCACTGGTAGAGATAAGCTAGAGGAAACAAAGAGAAAGAAGATATAGATATTGTTTTTCTCTTTGAAATTACTGTAACCTTTACCTTTGGAAGAGACTTCATTTGTTATCTTGATCCAAATGAACTAAATATTATTTGGGACTATTTTCTGAAGTCATTTTGCTTTACAAGTTTGAAGAAAATGGTGATTACTTTCACAGCTGAAATAATTACTGATGTTTGCATTATTATTGTTATTGTTGTTATTATTATTATTATTTTGAAAACCCTTACCTTCTCTCTTAGAATCAATACTGTGTTTTGATTCTGAGGCTGAAGAGTGGCAAGGGCTAGGCAATGGTGGTTAAGTGACTTGTCCAGGGTTATATAGCTAAATCTGATTTGAACCCAAGATCTATTTCTAGGACTAGCTCTTAATCTACTAAACCACCTAGCTGCCCCCTATTTGTAATATTATTGGCATCACTTTAATATTTAATCCTGGGAAACTTAGAGATTTAATTAATATATAGAAAGATAAATAACTATTGTGACAAAGGGTGTTTTCTCCAGTTTATTAAATAAATAATATTAGGATGAACTAGAGGGGGGGGCTCTGAGCCTAGTTGATTAATTGAAAGTTGAAATGTCATTAAATAAGAAAAATATAACCACATTCCTAGATTTATCCTAAAGTCAAGATGATGATGTTAAATATGGGAATGATTTAGGTAACAGGTTAGGAGTGACCCACAGCATTAGTGAGTGTGGTTGCTCCTAAATCTACTTGTTAGACTAGATTCTCTCTTCTTCCCAGTTTTTAGATGATTTTGAAGGCTACCAAATGAGAATGAAAATTTGGGCCTCAGTAGCCACTTTTCTGTTCCAACCCATTTTCCATGAGATCCTTGACCACAGGACAAGTCCAAATTTGAACCCACTGGGGTTCACTGAGAACTGATTGGTCTTCTGGGCTTTGGTCTATTGAAAACCCAGACTCTTGAGACATCCAGACAGTAATGCTTCTTTTTGTTTATATTAGCTGTAGGATTGTATTGTGCAACCATTTAAAGCCCTTTATTTGTTTAATATTATGTAATGACTATAACTTTACCCAGATAAACCAGTGACTAGGACTCTGATAAGTTTTAGACTGTCTGATTGGTGGGCATTGTAGAGAGAGAAGGGGGTTGGGGTAGGGAAGTAAAAATCCTGCCCTGGCATGGCTCCTAGGGGAGAAAAATCCAGTATGGCAAGGTAATCATTAAACTATTTTGTGCCAAAATGTTATGTCACAAAATGTTAATCTTTTAGTTTTGAAGGAAGGCAACAGTTGCATAGATTTACAGTCTGAAGACCTGGGTTCAAAAGCTGGCTATGTCCTTGGCTAGCTGTGTAATCATGGACAAATTCCTTACTTTTGGAGCTATCAAAATTAAAAAAAAAAAAGGCGTTGTGCTTAGATGACTTTTATGACTTCATCCAGTTCTGAACACAGGACTTTCCAAGTGTAAGTAAAGATTTAAGCTTTAATAGCTTGACCCAGACTGGAATTTTTGGATATTTGGAACACCTTGTAGGTTATCTTGTTTGCTCTCAGACTTAGGAAAGAAAGGGATTTTAGTAGAGAAAATGTTCTAAATAATTTTAAAGCTTAGCTGAAAATATTTTAAATACAAGCTAATTTAAATAATAATTATCCTTGTGATAATGGACCTGATTCCCATATCCTTTCAGTCCTCACAAAGTGAAGATAACAAATCAGAGACATCACTAATTTTGGGATGGTTTTAGGAATTTCTAGTTCAATTCCTTTTTGAGAGGACTAAACAAATTTTGTATACAAACACTTGAGGACATCTTTGCTTTCACCCTTCCGAAAAACAAATAATCAAATCACCTGTTTTACAAGTTTATTGTTCCTTTGATCAACTGCCATTTGTCTAGTCAATTGCTGGAATCCCTGCCAGCATTTTGATATAGACTTGTCTGAGACAGCCAGACACACAGGTAGCTATTGTCTGGGAAAACAGTCATCTGCATTACCAGGCACCATCTTAGGAGAGCCTGAATGAATTAAAGGCTTTGTGTGCATTTTTTTTTCTTAAACTACTGAAATATAGTGAAATGATGAGGGCAATTTTGTGCATAATGGAGGCAGCAGAAAAACCTGAGGTTAAGCAGGAGAGTTTAGGTAAGAGTATGTATAATGAATGAATTTGTCCTCTTGAGTCTGTAGTCCCAATAATTTGCAATTTAGGCTCCCATGGACATTGGTTTTTACTTCTCATTCTTTTCACCCTATGGGCTCACTCATCCCCTAAACCTGCAGTATCTTGAATATTGTTTGAGCAAGTCTTATGGATCCTACTGCTAGCTTATGAATAAATAGCATGTTTCTTACAGGGGAAGAAGGAGAAAAAATTGAAATTTGAAATAGAAGATCTAGTTTCCAATTATGGCTTTGCTACTTAACACCTCTGTGACCTTGGACATGTCAACTCACTTGACCTTCTAAGCTTCAGGTTTTTTCCTGCCTCAAAATGAAGGAATTGGCCCGTGTGGTTAGAATGACCAAGAAGGTTGGCTGAAGAGAAAAGTTGAGAAAATGGACCTCTTTCCTGTCTTTGCGGAGGTGGGAATATAGCCTGTATTGGCAGACTTGATAATGTTGGTTAGTTTTGCTGAATTTCCTCCCCTCACCCCCAAGCTTTTCTGATTTTCATAGTTGTTTGAAAATATAGCTTATAGAGTAGAGGAAAGGGGGAGGCATATTTGGAAATAAAGGGGATGTAAAAACAAAACATCAATAAAAATTTTAAATAAAGGAGCTTGATCTCCCAAGTTCCTTTCCAGATTCATATCCTGTGTTTCCTTGATTCCCACCCCCCCCCCTTCCTCTTTGACAGTCTTCCATGTAACCCCACCCACTACTGCTCCTCTGCCAGGTTTCTGAAGCACTGTACCATTGGTACAAATATTTGATTGTTTTCCTTTGTTAGTAAAAGTGGCAAATAGTTAACCCTGTGTTTTTTGTCTGTTTGTTCTCCCTCCCTTTATCTCTCCCTCCCTCCCTGAAAATTCTGATGGAAACTTCTGGTCTAAATTAGATTAAACACATTCAAATGAAATAGGTAAATTAGCTACTTTTCAGGCATTCAATATCTATTGATAAATGTGATCAAGTGTGGGCAAGTGTGCTGGAATGGGAAGACCTCGACAAAGGACACTTGATTTCTGCTTATGGTCAGATATCAATTAACTGTGATCTGGAGGAAGTCTTAGTTTTCCCCATCTGTAAAATCAGGACTTGGACAAAATAATCATAAAGTTTCTTTTCCAACATCCTGTAATTCAAATCAGTATGTCCCAAAAATTTTGTGCAATTTTAAGATTTAATAACTTTAGGAGTATCAATGCTACAAACTTGCCAAAAGGCATCATCTGAAAGTTTAGTTATTTAAATTCCTTTTATGCTTGTTTAATTTTGTGAATTTTGAATAGTAGAACTTTAATTTTAACAAGATGAGCGAGTCATTCTATCGTGCATTCTGTGGATCAGAATTATGGGATGATTTTCAGACCATTTGTTAAAGGAGATCCTCTTGCTTGGCCAAGCCCATCACCAGATCTATCTCTGGTAGGCTTTTTTCTTGGGACATCTTGTCAACACAGTTGATTACGCATCAAATTCTCATCTGAAGAATGATGATTAAGGATAGAATTACAAATGCATTCCTTTTAGTCTCTGGGTAGCAGCTGATGAAAGTTTTTATAGATAGAAAATCTAATAAATGTATTGATATTTTAAAAAATTAAATAATTAGTTTGGATTTGTTTTTAAGGTTTGTGGCATTTATATTTCTGAAGTTATTAAAGCTAATCACAAACACTTTTGGATACTGTATATATTTGAGACTTAAAGTAGGTTCCTTTTTTTTTTTTTTTAAACTCTTACCTTCTATGTTAGTATCAATTCTAAGATAGAAGAGCAGTAAAGGCTAGGCAATTGGAGTTAAATGACTTGCCCAGGATCCTACAGCTAGGAAGTGTCTGATGCCAGATTAAAGTAGTTTTTAAATTGGATTTGTCAATTATCATTCACTTATGTGACAGGTAAATTGATATAAAGTTGTATTTGTTAAGCACAGAGAGTTGGTGTTGGGAAACCTGAGTCAAAGCTCTGTTTCTTAGAATTTCTTTAATTCATGGACAAGTCACTTCCATCACTTCTTTGATTCCTCGTCTGTAAAATGAGAATAATAATAGTAAATCTGCAAGTTTTATTTATTTCATCACATTGTTGGGAGGAGAGCAGTTTTTAGACCAAGAAAGGTGAGTTGCTGTTAATTATTATTGTCCAATAATAATGGGTCAGAAAGCTGGCTTCCAAGTCAGCAAGATGTGGTTTCAAGGTCTGTCTCTAATATATTGCTTTATAATCTTGGGCAAGTCATTTAATCTCACATTGAGGGCTTCCAGGCAACCTCCCTCAGACTGGAAGTTTCAGAATAGGTGGAGGTCTGCATTGGTGGAGAGAGTTTCTTTTACTAGGAGTCCTCCCTAATATCAAAGAAGTCACCCATTCAGTACAAAATAAGATCCAAACACCTGGAGCTGAGGCTAATGTTGCTGGAAGAAAGTAATGAAACCTCTCCAGTGGTCCATCCTGAACCACGTTCTGGAGCTGCTTGCCCCTGAGCCTAGCATCCTGCTTCTGGTGTCTTCTCCTTGTAGGTGCCTTTGCTGGAAGGGAGCTCATCATTGTTTGTTGCAACTGATTTATCTCAGACTTACTTCTCTTGTCCCCAAGAGCACAGAACTAGATCAGACTGTTTTAATTAGGTACCAAATCACTTGGCTCTTTTGATTAGATTATTGTAGAAATGAAGTCAAGCTGGGATCCTTGGGTGGGTAAATTAGATTGGTCTGGTGCCATGGTTGTAGACCTTTCTAATACATTTTTAGAAGTGGAAAAGACCTCAGAGATTACAGAGTAACCTATTCATTTTACAGATGAGGAAACTGAGACCTGGAGGACATGTAGAAGGACTGAGATTGCCTAGGTCTGACCATGTCTCTCTTCTCAGACCCTTCCACTTGGTAAACTCCAGTGGTTCCTTGTTTCCCTGAGGATCAAAAATAAAGCTTTTCACCACCAGGTCCCTTTTTACCTTTGCAGTTTTCATACAATTTTAATTCCCCACACAACTCTCTTATGATCCATTCAGACTAGTCTTCTTGTTGCTTCTTGTCCATGACCCTTTATCAAAG
Organism: Gracilinanus agilis; assembly: GCF_016433145.1. Taxonomy (NCBI): domain Eukaryota; kingdom Metazoa; phylum Chordata; class Mammalia; order Didelphimorphia; family Didelphidae; genus Gracilinanus; species Gracilinanus agilis. The sequence goes on from NC_058130.1 coordinate 77,210,632, forward strand.
TGTCTCTGCACTGGTCTTGGAATTATTCCATAATTGCAGTGCTCTTCCCTCTTCTCATTTGTCTCTTAGTAGCCCTGGCTTTCTTCAAGAGTCAGCTAAAATAGCCCCTTTTGCATGAGGTCATTCCCAGTCTTCCCAGCTGCTAGACTTTGTTCCATCTCCTCTGTGTGCATCTCATGTGTAACTTTTTCCTCATCTGTAAAATGAGGGGGTTGGACTAAATGATGACCACTGGGTGGGTGGGGGTGCTTCTAGCTCTAAATCTGTGATCTGAAATCCATTACTAGGGAAAAAAAAAGTAAAGCTAGGCTTTACTTAGGGGCAGCTAAATGCTACAGTGTATAGAGTGCTGCCAGACCTGATATCAGGAAGAACAAAGTTCAAATATAGACTCAAGATTCTTACTAGCTTTTTGACCCTGAGCAAGACACTTAACCTGGTTTTCTTCAGTTTCTTCATCTTTAAAATGAGCTGGAGGAGGAAATGGTAACCCTCTTAAATATCTCTGCCAAGAAAACCCCAAAAAGGGGTCATGAAGAGTTGGATAGGATTGAAACAAAACAAGACTCTACTTACTGATGGCAGATCACTTAAGATATTCTTTGTATGAAAAACAAAAGTCTCAGAATGAGTGGATATTCATTTTTTTAAATAGCTATTTTTCTATAGAAAGAGAATTATAAAAGAAGGGCATTTGGACAAAGAGGAATCTATGGTTTCATGGCTAGAATTTGAGTGCCATTAAACTGCAGATTAGTTTTTATTAAGTAGCCTAACTGGTTGATCATTGGATCAGATCTGATTCATGGAAGTTCTGTAATTGTTGAGGGAAAGACTTAATATTTAGTGTTTGTTAGGAATTTCAGTCACAAGATGCTGCTGTGGAATTAGACCTCTTGCTCCATCTTAGAACACATTTTTATAGTGGATTCAGGTAGAAAGATTTCATATTTATTCTTGTGTTGGAGAAGGACAGACATTTTTCTTGCTTTCTGATTGATTCTCACTTAAATAGGTAGTTATACAGAAACAAAGGGCAACACAGTGGGTAGTTATTTTATAGAATGATAGGCTCATTCAACTGGAAGGAAATTGTCTGGTTCAATTCCTCACCCAATGCAGGAATCACAGTGTTGAATCTTAAAACCAACGAATATCAGAATAGGAATGGCCCTCTAGAAAATTCTTCCCAATTCTGACTCCTTCCTTTTTCCTATTTTACAAATGGAGAAACAGATCTGTAGAGGTTTAGTAACTTGGCTAAAGGCACACAATTCAAGAATGGCAGAGCCAAGACAAGAACTTGGGCCTCTTGATTACATAGATGAAAGATTATTTGACTTTTACCACTACTAGCCCTTGATATGTTGTCTTCCAGCTTCTACTTGAACATTTCTAGTGATGAGCTTATGTAGGGTAGTATATTTCATTTTCAAACAGCTATAGTTTTAATTCATTTTAATTACATTTTTCAGGTTACATGTAGGTATAATTTTTAGTAATCATTTCCTGACATTTTGCAATCCTTATTCTCTCCCTCCCTCCCCTTCCCCATCCCTGAGATGGCAGGCAATATGATATAGCTTATATATGTGCTATCATGCAATATATATTTCCAGGCTTGTCATGTTGTAGAAGAAGACATATTTCTATTAGGAAAAAAACTCATGAAGAAAACGAAGTAAAAATATTATGTTTCAATCTGTAGTCAGATTATCAGTTCTTTCTGTGGTAGTGGATAGACTTTTTTTTATCATGAGTCCCTTGGTGTTATCTTGGATCCTCCTACTGCTGATCATAATTATCACAGTTGCACAGTTGATCTTTGCTATTACTGTGTTCTACATTCTTCTGGTTCTGCTCACTTTGCATCAGTTCATATAGGTGTTTCTAGGTTTTTTTCATGATCATCCTTTCATTTCTTATGACACAATAGTATTTCATTACAATCATGTACTATAGCTTGTTCAGCTATTCCCCAATTGATGGGCATCCCTTCAGTTTCCAATTCTTTGTCACCACAAAAAGAGCTGCTATAAATATTTATTTTTGTACAAATAGTCCTTTTCCCCTGTCTTTGAACTCTTGGGGATACAGACCTAGTGGTGGTATTGCTGGATCAAATGGTATGTACAAGGGCATAGTTCCAAAGTGCTCTCTGTAATGGTAGGTTTAGTTGATAGCTCTGCCAACAGTGTATTAGCATCCTGATTTTCCCACCTTCCTTCCAATATTTATCATTTTCCCTAGTATCATGATATTAGTCAGCCTCTGAGGAGGAATCTCAGAGTTGTTTTAATTTGTATTTCCTTAATCAGTAATGACTAGGAGTATTTTTTCAGCTGACTAGATGGTTTAAATTCTTCATCTGAGAGCTGCCTGTTTATATCCTTTGACCATTTATCAGTTGGGGAATGACTTATAGTCTTATAAATTTGATTCATTCTCTATAGATTTGAGAAATGAGGCTTTTGTCAGAGAAGAGTACTATACTTCTTTTTTCCCCAGTGGATGGGAGGAAGGCAGGGGTTAACACAATTCCTATATATAGATCCTGCCAGAACAAGTGGTCCACCACCTGTATCCTGGTGTTTTGCAGCTTCCCCATTTTTCTATCCACCTATATCCTGTTTGTCTACCAGTATTCCTTCACTGCATCCTGTAGTTGCATACTGCATCCTGTTATTATTCTAGATGGAAGCCCATACTCTGATCACAAGCTGTCTATGCAGCCAAAAAGGGATAGGATTGGATGTTAGAATGTGAGCCTGACTTGTGCCCAAAGGGACAGTCCCTTTGAGAACCCTATAAAAATGGTGCACCCTGTGCTTGCGATGCACTCCTCAGCCCTTGCTGGGGATGCCCTGTCTCATGGGACAGAAATAAACATGCCTCTTCTTGACTCTGTGGTCTGCTCAATTTGTGTAAACTGTCCTTTATGGTTTTTGGGGGCTCGTCCGGGATCTTGGGGGGGCTATGGAAACCCTCTGGGGGCCTGGTCCTCTGAATAAGGATATACCTGCTGAATTCAGCAGATTCGGTGAGGCTGGCACCTGTCAGAGCTCCCCTATACCCATTCACGGAACGAGGGACCAAGGAGCCATCCAGATGCAGAGTGCTGGCTTTTGGGGATGAGAAGGGAAAGCTGCTTGGTATTTTGGTCACATAAGTCTGTGCCGGGACCCAGGTTGGTGAATATCTGGGTGACCAGAAAAGGGGGATTTCTCAAAGTTGAATTTGAGTGGCTGGAGTGTGTCAATGCGAGAGGGAGATGGGCTGCAGGGCACAGGAGAGTGAGGAGTCCTTGCTTGCAGTTCTCTTATCTTGTGAGAGAAAGAGTTAGGGCTGGACAAGTGGTGGTGAATGAGTGTACTCTGGCAGGTGGAAAGGAAGGAGTCTAACCCTGCTGTAAGAAGAGATCAGGAACCCCAATATTGTAGCCATGGGCAAAATGTAGTCCAAGAGAAGCAGGAGAAACCTCTGCCGTAGGTCCCCCCCGCCCACTTAGGCAATAGATTGGAACATTGGGATCCCCATCTGGTAGTGGTGGGGAGAGCCAAGAGGAGACCAGAAATTGCCTCTCCAAGACCTGGGATGGGCCAACAGTAACTCAGCCCATCGGGCTAACATGACAGATTTAAGACATAGGATCATACAGGGGATCAAAACTGCAGGCCCTCCAGGACAGAATCTTAATAAGGTTTCAGGAATAAGGCAGGAAAAGGATGAGTGTCCCACTGCTTTCCTTACACGATTCCGAGAAAGCACGAGGAAATCCTTGGGGTTAGACCCCCAGGGAGATGCTTCACAGACTCTCCTTAAAGTAAACTTTGTTACCAATTCCTAGGAGGGCATCAACAAAAAGCTACAAAAAAGAGCAGGATTGATCCGTTGGAGCCTTTGGACAAACTGCCTCGGACAGCTCAGATGGTGTTTGTAAGAAGGGAAGAATCAGATAGGAAGGAGCAAAATAAGATACTGCCTCAAACCGTGCATGAACCCCAGGAACTGTCTAAGATCATGATGCTAATTGCCCAGAGGGTGGCCCTTCAGGTCACATAAATGGGAGCAATGCTTGGACAGGTGTCAGAATCAATGGGCATGACTATGGTCTGAACCATGGAAGGGGAGCATTGGCAGGACCCCCAGAGCCCTGCTCACGTATTTCCGGTGTAGGGAAATAGGTCATTTGAAGAAAGAGTGCCCCAGAAGGCAGCAGGACACCAAAGTATTCTCTCTGATGGAACTAGATGAGTGAGGAGATCAGGGGTTCTTTTTAGTAAACTCCCATCCTGAACCCTTGATAAATTTGAAGGTAGGAGAAGAGGAGGAACCCTGGCCCTTTCTCATTGATATTGGGACCCTCCCATTCCTCCACCAAGAGGAGGGAGATTGAGCCAGGAATACTTAATAATCTCCAGGGTGAAAGGAGAACACTTTCCTGTTCCTTGTATTATCTTAGTGGAGGTCTCTCACCAAAACAACACTCTTTTGATCAAGTTTCTTCTAGTTCCAGAGGCAGGAATCAATCTGATGGGAAGAAATTTGATTACAAAATTCAAACTCCATTTAATGGTAAAGGGGGCTTCCATTGTACCCTGGGTCAAGAGTTTCCCCAAGCTCTTGGTGTTGAAAAAGGAGGAGGAACAAGAAGTAGACCTTATCGTATAAACAGGATTCTAGAATCTGGGACAAATCTCTGTAGAACGTCTTACTGAGATTTCCCTGAAAGATCCAGGGCAGGTGGTTAGGATAAGGCAGTGCCCTGTCTCCCTAGAAGTAATAACACTTGGCTTTCTATGGAATGACCCAGATAGGGGCCGAAAGCCTCAGGTCCAGTGGACAGCACTGCCTCAAGAGTATAAGAGTCACCTAATCTCTTCAGACAGATACTGGAACAGATTCTGGAGGAAAATCAACCCGGGGTTGGGGGTGGGAGGTTATCTTATTGCAATATGGAGATGACTTGTTGCTAGGAGGAAACAACAGAGCCCCAGTGGTGGAAGCCTCAGTGAAAATGCTGAATTATCTAGGGAAGCAAGGGCTTTGGGTCTCTAAGCTGCAGTTTGCGGAGCAGAAAGTAAAATACTTGGGACACTTGATTAGCAAAGGAAAGTAGAAACTGGACCCTGCCTGAGTCTTGGCTATCTTCTACTCCAAAAGAGACCTACAGAAATTCCTGGGGTTGACTGGTTGTTGTAGACTGTGGATAGATTCCTATGCAGTATTGATATTACCCCTATATAAGATGCTTTTGGAAAAAGCACTGGACCCATTAGAGTGGGATGGGGAAGGAAATGAGAGTTTTGAGAAACTGAAGTGTGCTCTTGGGAAGGCTTTCTGTGTTGGCTTTGTCCTCCCTCCAGAAGCTCTTCCACCTCTTTGTGAACACTAAAAAAGGGGTTACTGGCTCCAGTCTGGGGTGGACAAAAGAGAACGGTGGCATTTCTACTAAAGGCTCCGGATCCCGTGGCCCAAGGGTTGCCCAAATGCATACAGGCAGTAGAGGCGATGTCTATTTTAGTGGAAGAAAGTAGGTAGCTAATGTTTGGGGGAGGATTGATAGTGCACCCCACCAGGTTAGGACCATCCTGAACCAGAAAGCAGGATGCTGATTTACCGTCGTGAGGATCTTGAAGTGTGAATCTATACTATTGGAGAAAGATGACTTAATCTCCAACAAAGACTGCAATATTAATCTTGCTGACTTCCCCTCAGATACTTGGGGTCCCAGGTCAGGAAAAATCTAGGAAAAAAGAGGGATAATGGACAGCAAAGGGAAAGAAATGGCCCATATGAGCTTAGTGACCAATCCCTTGGGGGGCTTGATGCTTCCCAAAGAAGTAGCTGTAATCCATGTCACTGGACATCAGAAAGGAAATTCCTTTGAGGCTAGAGGTAACAGCTTTGTAGATGAAGTGGGGAAGGAGGCAGGGGAGGAGGGACCCAGAGCTGAGACTATGCTGGCCTTCATTCTTAGCTTGGCTAAAGCTCCTGAAAAGGAGACAGAAAAGGAACAGGCTTTTGTGGCCCAGGTAGGGGCGGTGTGGAGCAAAGAGAAGGGTTAGGAAGTGCCAGAATGATGCATAGTGATGCCCATCTACCATGAGGCAGATCCTCTTAACAGTTACATCAGGAAAATCATTGGGATATACAGAGTATGTGTGATGTAGTATTAAGAAACTTGGTATGCAACAGACTGTACCCTTGCTAGACAAATGACAGATGCATGCTTAGTCTGCAGGAGAACAAATGAGCGGAGTCTGAGGAAAAGGGAACCAGAGGGGCATTTGCCCAGTTTGAGACCATTCCAGAGTATTCAGGTAGATTTTACTGAAGTCTCACAAGTAGGAAGACTAAAATACCTGCTAGGGAGAGTGGATCACCTCATGGGGTGGGTCGAAGCCTAACCCCTTGACACAAGCTACAGCAACCATAGTGTCTGGAGTCCAAGTTATCCCAAGGCATGGAATAAAAGAAAACGCTGACTCTGACAATGGGACACGCTTCAACTTCTAAAGTCCTCCAGGCAGTCAGTTGTACAGGCTCTGGAGATCAAGTAGGACTTTCATGTCCCCTGGAACTCCCCCTCCTCAGGGAGGGTAGAAAGAATGAATAAACCAAAGTCTGAAGTGACAGTTGACTAAAGTTGGGTTTGAAGAATGGGCTTCCATGGACTAAATGCCTTCCTCTGGCTCTTCTCCACTTGAGGACTGAGCCTAGGTGGGTGGGATATTGGAGTATCCCCATAGGAGATACTCTAAGGGCATCCTTACCCTCAGGCGTCGAGCCTGGAGAAGACTAATGTGTTTTACTTCAGTGATAAATTCGTTAGAGAATACCAGAAGTCTCTCTCAAACATCCTCAGGTCCTTACATCAGAAGGGATTAATAACCCAATCTCCACCTCTAGACTTTCTGGCACACTCCCATCGAATAGGGGACTGGGTCCTGATCAGTGTCTGCAAAGGAGAGAAACTCTCCCCAACTTGGAAAAAAAGCCATTCGAAATTCTCCTCACCTCCAATACAGCTGTCCAGACTAGAGAAAGGGGATGGACTTATTATACACCCTAAATGAAGAGCAGTTCTGTGCCAGAAGGCCCTGACATTTGGGTTTCCACTCCTGTGAATGGCTTGAGAGTGGTCAAGAAATGACTTAATCCCTGGAGAAGCCAACATCTGAAGTAGACAGCTTCTCCCAAGATGCCAAACCCGCACTGAGCAGAATGATTGTTACTAAGATGTTTTTTAATTGTATTATTTGTTATTGCTCTCATGCATTGCCTATTGGGAACCCAAATTGTTCCTCTTGAGGACCCTAATTGTATACCCCTTATTAATGCTTGTCTTTCTTGTTATCAAGCTTCTGGAGTAGAGGTGTGGGAGCCAAAGATCTTCATATATTCCTGACCTTTTTGGCTTGTCTTGATATTGCTTGTCTTAAGTAGGGGCTTGTGCTCTCTGAAGACTTTTAGTAGGAAAGACAGGAAAAAGGATTCCCTTGTGGACTGCTCAAATTCTAACTAGAAGATTCCCGAGCCCTTGAGGTATGGAGGGAGGCTGGTTACTATTGTTAATCCTTGGTAGGGTTCAGGGAGATTATGAGATAAAACTAACCATTGAAGTACAGGAGTCAGAGACATCTCAAACCCATAAACCTGTATGCTTGCCAGGTCCTTGATTGTGATTCTTGAGAAAAGCATTATCAGAGTTCAGACAAGTACCTCTCTTGGGAAGGATGGAAGGGGGGACATATCCAGATTAGACATGCCGCAAAAATTCAGTACCTTTCATACTCTTCCATGTCCCACTTGGGACTAGGTTTGGTGGAACATTCAACCCAAAGGGTGGGCATCCCAAAAAGAGATCCATAGAGACAAGCTCCAGCCTTTGATTTCTATTTTTAAAGGCAGCAGCTCCCCCAGCTGTTCCCCTTACTAGTGTAATCCCATTCACATCACTATATGCCAGACCAAGCTCTGTGAAAAAGAAAGGGGAAGGGAAAAAGATTGCCAACTTAACTCTGCCCCTATAGATTCGATCTAGGGGCTGGGAGCCAATGTGAGTAGAAAAGACCCTCTAGGAAGATTCAGGATTCGGGTGATAGCCCAGACTCAAATCCAGACTACCCCCTCTAATCTCACCTCACCCCTGAGGATAGAAAATGCAGACCCCCGATCCAGGTATTCGAAGTGGAGGGCTTCCATGATGCCCTGCAAATAGAGAATGGATATCAGGAGATTAGTGTCTGGTGGGTCAGATATACAGTCCAAAGTTTGAACATAAGTAACAGCTACACTCACGTGGAAGGTAGGTCTGCAGCTCAGGTAATGTCTTTCTCCCTAGGAGGAGATACTTTGAAATAAAATCCTCTTATTTTGAGGCTCCCTTGTTGTAGAATAAGTTAAGTGCCCTAACTGGGATCAAGACATGGGTTTTATGAATTCTAGCATCTTATCCAGCTTCCCTTGGGTCAGATGCTTTCTTGGGTCAGTAAGAACTTGAAGAACAGCAGGCTTACACATGGAGCTATAAACACAGGAATTCCTTATAAACACAGGAATGCTTATTTATGGATGCTTCTCCTAGTCTAGGGCTGTGATTTATATATCCCTCTCTTTACATCCATTAGCATTATGAAGCGCCCTGTGTTTGAGGCTGGAGGGGCTGGCATTAATCTGACAGAGAGAGAGAGAGAGAGAGAGAGAGAGAGAGAGAGAGAGAGAGAGAGAGAGAGAGGGAGGGAGGGAGGGAGGGAGGGAGAAGGGGGGGGGAAGAGAAAGTGAAAATGAGAGAGTGTGGGTATGTTAGGATTAACTTCAGACTGGATGGAGCTCCTTCAGGTCTTCTGTAAAGAAGACCACATTTCTCCTTCCTTTTCCAGGATTCTTTCTACCCTAAACCAGTGGATTAAGTGAAAACTAGTTAAGCAGTTGACTTGCCACATTTCACTTTCTGACAATTAATTGCTTTCCAATGAGGGGGGAAAGGCTGATGGGAAAGAATGATATATAGGAGCTGGTAATTTGAGTTCCGATGTCAAAAATTGTCACCTACTGCTATGGGGGGGGACTGAAGGGAGCTGAGCTTGTTAGAAATGCTTCGTTTGTGTCCTCTGGACTTGGTGAGGTCTGGCAGAATGTGTGAAAACAAACCTTTTGTGAGGGTGCTCTTTTCTTTTTTCTATTTTTACACTGACTTGAAAAAAGAAGTTGACAACATTGTTAAGAGCGTGTCATTTAATTCCACTGTCCTCCCAAATAATGTAAATTAATACTTTTCCCCAGATGTTGGAATGATTTCTGATTTGACTCATAAAATTGATTGGCCTAGTATGGCATACTTGTTTTTCAACTGTTCCCCCTTTCTGTTTTTCTTCCTGACCCTTCCTCATCTGTATTTCAAAATAAAACAAGAAGAAATTGACCCCCATATAATCCTGCTGTTTTATGTACCCATCCACACATCTTTTCATTTAGGATTCTTTAAGAAGAATGTGTTTTTTTTTTACAAGGCAGCCCAAGGGTTAAATTAAAGGAGTGAGAAGATTGAATTTGCCACCAGCTTCATTTATACTTCTTGGTAAAAAGTCAGGGATGAGTTCTTGCTTATTGGGCATTGAAATTAATGGTGATTTGGCTGTTGTAAAAAAATGTTATTTGATTCATATTCTCTCTCTCTCTGTCTCTCTCTGTCTCTCTGTCTCTCTCTGTCTCTCTCTCTCTCTCTCTCTCTCTCTCTCTCTCTCTCTCTCTCTCTTACCTTCCATCTTAGAATTAATACTGTATATTGGTTCCAAGGCAGAAGAATGGTAAGGGTTAGGCAATGGGAGTTATGTGACTTGCCCAGGTTCACACAGCTAGAAGGTGTCTGAGCCAGCTTCATAGTCTCTTGAAGCAAGATGGGAAAACACAGACTTCATTTTGGGTGCTTTTTTTTCCTTTGGAGATAACTTCAATAACACTTGGTACCAATACTCTGGTAATTGGAATGATGGACTGGGAGCGGCTGCTTCTATGGGCTTAATTTTAGTTTGTTCCTTTCACTTTCCAGTATGTGTGAAAAGAGATCTGGGCTTGCATTCTAGGCAGGGATGAATTGGAAAGTGAACATTTGAGCTGTGTGACCCTAGGCAAATCACTTAACCTCTTTGACTGCCAGGGTGAGGATTAAATGAGCATCTTTTATGTGGAGGCTGCTGGGGTAGTAAAAAGAGCCCTAGGTTTTAAGTTCTGGTCTCAGCTCAGCTTCCTTTTATCTGTCTGACATCGGGCATGACTCTTCAGCTATAAATTGAGTGGATCTGGATTACATAAATCTCTATGTTTTGATCCTTCTCTCCTCACCAACTGTTCTAGTTATAAATTATGATGCCCAGGTCTCTCTGAACAATTTTGGTATTGATTGTGAGACAGTGGCACAAGACAGCTTGGCATGGTGTGCCCACGTCAAAGAAGGTCTATGAGCAAAGCAGAATTGTGGTGGCTCAAAAGAAATGGAAGATGCCCAAATTTCAAGACCTCTCCATCCCAAATGTTCATAGGACCATTTGTGCCCAACTTGTGGTAGAGCTTTCCAGCCTTGTACTGGTCTTGTTGGACACGCTGAATACTGATCCTGACATTGTGGTGTCATCTTGGTTCTCTTTGAGAATGAAGGGCTTGAACAACGGACCATTATGCTCAGTGAGATTGCATGCCCCATGTGGTCAGAGATTTATTCTATCTTTTCTCTAATACTTAATATACCTGGAAATTATTTTATCTAATAATTTTTTTCCTGCTTTTTTTTTCACCTTTGCCTTTTGTCTTAGAATAAGTAATACATATGGGTTCCAAGGCAGAGGAGCAATAAGGGCTAGGCAATGGAGGGTTAAGTGATTTGTCCTGGATCACACAGCTAGGAAGTAACTGAGACCAAATTTGAACCCAGGATTGCCCATCTCTACGTCTAGCTTTCAATCCACTGAGCTGCCTTGCTGCCCCAACTTTTATGCCAGTTAAGAAGTTGGCAAGAAAAAGAACTTTGAGCTCATATACTTAGCTTGCAGAAGAGCTCCTCCATCCATTCTTCCCTCAGAATCTAGTTGTACTTACTTTTGAGAAAATTATAACAAGATCCACTCTCCATTTTTTTTTGAGTATACAACTAAAAAAAGTGCTAGGTGGGCATATTAGAAGAGAGGGAGGTTTCTAGAGAAAGGCATAGTAATCAGGGAATAGCCAGAGAAATCACAAAAAGTAGATCTTAGAACTAAAAAGTGAAGACTTGGGACCATTTTAGGAATGAATCCATTCAAAGTGTTAATCACTGAGGAAAACAAATAAAAGGAAGCTGGAGTCAGTACCTGGTCTCATGGAGTTTATATACTAAAAAGGAATGATAGTGCTAACTGCCATGGTGGCCAGAAAAAAAGGAGTGTTTTGGGAAAGGAAATAAGAAAGGGTGGTATTGGAGTCAGAGGGCAATTGATAACCATGTTCTTATTAGGAATAGTGATGTGATTGATTACTTTTCTCTGATCTTGAGGTAAGGAACAGACAACCTTATATACCTCAATGGACACTGCAGACACTGCTATAGTACCTTTGAATTAATATTAATCATAATGGCCCCAAGTTAATCCAGAAAAGAATAATTTATGTTCAGCATCCATTTAAGAAGACAGGTCCTATGTAATATCTTTCAGGAAGATTTTCATAAAAAGGAATAATTTAAAATTTAAAAACAGTTTAAAGATACTGAAATATAAAAATTTAAATTTAAAAATAATTATTTAAATTTATTTAAACATTTAAAAACATTTCCTTAAATATATCTATTTAAATTTAAACAATTATTCATTAAACTTTTAAATTTAAAAATAATTATTGAAATGTTAGTCATATAGAATAGTCATTTATATGGAATACCTCATTCCCTTATGAAGTTGGGTAAGTGGACAAACACTAATTTTAAGTCAGGAGACCTGGGTTTGAATCCTAGCTCTGATAACTACAACCTTTATAAACTTAGACTAGTCACAAGTTCTTTGGGTTTCAGTTCCTCATCTTTGTAGTACAGGGTCTGTTTTAGATGGTCCTAAGGTTTCTTCTGTTTCTAAATCTCTGAAACTATGGAAAATGAGGCTTTGACTATACCACATAATAGGTACCCAATAAAGACTTGTTGAAATGGTTTCGGTTTTATATTTTTATATACAGGACCTTGTTGTATATTGTTACTTGGTATATTCTGGTTAACTCAAACATTATACAGTTTCCAAGGTGAACTATATACATTAGAGTTTAGAAGTAGTAAAATACAATTGAATGAAAATTTACACAATATCTAAGTATTAAAAAAGACATTTTGTGAACTTTGTGTAATAATGTTTAAAGTAGAGTAAAATGGTGGAGGGATCACTATATTTTGTTTTCATCTAAAATAAAATAGATTCTCACATGATGGAGGCTACAGCTGCTTTTACCTCGCTTAGTAAGGAAAATGAGATTTTCGTCCACATAATGAAATAAATGAAAGAGACAGGCAGTGATTTTTGTTCATATACCTTTGGAAGTCCCTGTGCTGGTATGAAAGGAATGGAAACATATTGGAAAGGAAGGGTCAAGGATGAAACGATAGAGAATGTTTTGATTATAGAAAAGGAATAGAGAAAAAAAAAACCTTTCCATGAGCGAAGGAACAATGGTTTCTACCTTGTTCTCTTGTATCTCTGAAGACTTTGCCTTCTTCAAAGGAAGATTAAAACTGGGCTCATTAATCTTCTCTCTCTCTTTCTCTCTCTCTCTTTCTCTCTCCCTTTCTCTCTCTCTGTCTCTCCCTCTCCCTCCCTTTTTCTCCCTCCTTCTCCTCTCTCCCTCTCTCTTGCTCTTGCTCTTGTAGGTGACTATAAATTATTTAGTAGCCCTGATGGCATAGTGCTCCCCAGGGTACATTTAGACAGTCTGCCAGGAGAGGCACCAAGCCACTTGGCATTTCCCATAGCCTGGCACACATCCAGTTAGGTGTCTGTTGGACAGAGGCCCATCCCTTCATCACACTTGTATGCCTAAAATGGTTCCAGATGCTCTGGGACATGGGTTAGAGCCCGCTGGGCAGATCATGCTGGGTTCTAGGCCATCAAAAATTCCATATAGCTTTTTTCCTTTCTCTGTTCCCTCTAGCCTCATGGATTCTTACCCTGGAGTCCAGGAACTGGCTTTTAAAAAATAATCTGATAATTTCATTTCAGTATCATTGGTTTCCTTGGTAATCCTATATATTGTCTTCTATGCATTTAAAGACATTCCAAGAAGGAACCCAAGAAACTTTACCAAATTGCCCAAGATGTCCATGACATTAAAAAAGTTAAAAACCTCTACTCCGGGAGAATTAGAACTCCCCAGGGTGGTGCAATCTAAATTAATTTCTCTCCTAATTAGCAGGAGACTGACTGGAACTTGGAGTAAATCCTTTGAGTTTAGGGGCCCTGTTTTCTTTTGCCTAAGAAAAAGTAGCTACCTGCTTCTAAAGACAAATATTAGCTCTCAGATAATTATCCTTCTTTGTTAAGATTTCCCCTGGGGGATAGTTGAACATCTCTCTTCTAGACTTTTCTGAGCAGGGAGAGGTTTCAATGTGGGGACAGATTGGGGACTTTGACTTTCTCTTCCTTGGCTAAGAAGGTTTTGTCTAGGACCCTTTCCAAATGGAAAAATCAAGGCTGATGACACATTTAAAAGACCAAAATTCCAATAGTCCAGAAACGAATCCTGCCATTCCCCACCTCCACCCCTTTTTTTTGTTTAGATACTGTATGCAATTTTGGTAACCTTAATCTGAGGGGCGAGAGAAGCCTGAAAGCCAGAACAAATAAGAAAGCACCAATCTATAGGCACAAATATAGAGATGAAGTCTGGGAAGAGATATGGACTTATTGGAACTTCCATATCACTACCTAACCTCCTTTGGCCACCATCAACACTGCCCCCTCCCCAGTCCTTGGTGTATTCTCTCCTTTGAGGCTGCTCTGTTTGACTTGCATCCTGACACTATTTGCCATATCCCTTTCTATATATAGTGAGCTTAAAATAGCTTCCAGCAGGCTCAGTTCTCTCAGAGACAAGCGGATTCTATTCCTCCTGGACCTGGCTGCCTTTTGAATTAAAACTGAGGAGAAAGGAATTTGCCTGACACCTAGGAGGCTTAGTCAGTATTTGCATGAATGAACTTGGACTTGTCACCACTCCTCGGTTCTTAATCTCCCAGATTTTGGAACAGTGTCTATTTCAGACCAGACCAGGGAAGAGAAACAGTCAAATTTTGACCGTCTCTTAGTGATAACAATTTAGGGCAGGTTGTCCCATTAGAGGATTGTGTCATCTCAGGTGGGGTGATGACTTTTCTATGAAAACTGGAAAAACTGGATAAATGACTTTACCCTTTGATGGATGCCCAGATGCATCCCTTATTCTAATGGCAGGGACAAACAAACAAACAAAAAACCATGTTAAACCACCTAGAACAGTATGGGATTGCCGGAGCAAATATGGAAGTGAACCTGCACGGAGCAGAATTGAGCCACCATGGGGCATGAAAGCAAAACAAAACCTGCATTTAGAATAAAATGCTGTTGGTGAAACCACAAATGCTAAAATATGCTTTAAAAAAAAGAGCCAGATACTGATATCTTCATGTTTCTGAGCTCAGTGATTGCTATATACTGTCACTGGGCTTCCCTCTCCCCCTTGGATTACTGGTAGCATTCTTTATAATGGTAGCAAAGATTGCAAAACCCAGAAAGGGGTGGGAGATGAGGAATGACAGGATTAGTGTTTGGACTCTTGGATTTGGGTTCTAAATGTGTCATCAGCCTTGATTTTAAGAATCTCCTTCAGGAAAAAGAGTTAACTACAGAGTAGTGAGCAAAGGCATTTATTGCAGTAGTGATTGTGGGCTTTATCCCCAAGCCCCCAACTCTCCTTTGTCCTATTTACCTTCAGCAGATGATAGGCAGAGACTGTTTTATTGTTGTCTGGTGTCTTCAGTGCCTTGTAAAGTGCCTGAAACATAGCAGACATTTAATATAATACTTATTGGCTGACTGATCAAGATCATCCTTTATAATCACCCTCACCTCCATTTTAACTTTTCTTTGTCCTCAAATCTTCTCCAGAAGAGTCAAGTCAATCAGTAAACATTATCAAGCACCAGAGCAGTTAGATAGGGAGCCATTCCTGAAGTCAAGAGGACCTGGGTTCAAGTGTGACCTCCAATACTTATCACCTCTGTTGGCCCTTGATAAGCCATTTAATTCCAGTTGCCTAGCCCTTGCCTCTCTTGTGCCTTAGAACTGACACTAAGACAGAAGGCATGGATTAAAAAAAATTATTTAGCACTGATGTACCAGACGTTGTTCTAAGACATAAAAAAGCAAAAGACAAGGCCTTGCCCCAAAAGAGCTTTCAGTCTTATGGAGAATCTAAAGATTTGGAATAATGATCTCTGAGACCCCCGAGATCAACCCACAAATAAACAAGGACCCCCTTTACCACATACTCCCCTGCCAGTGAGGATGGAGGGATGCAGAGCCCATTTACCTCTGGAAGGAGCACATCCCATTTTTACATAACACTTACTCTTAGGAAGTTTTCTATCAACTCCAAATTTGCCACTTTCATTCATTGCTTGTATGTCTTCTGGGGTTGAGCCCAATAAGGCTATCCTCACTTTCCTGCGACTACCTTTCAAATGTTTAAAAAGAACTCCCGTGCTTCAGCCTCTGGTCTCCTCTCTGTGCTAAGCATCTCTTTTCCTTTGGTGCTAGCAAACCTCTCCATCCTTTTCCCAGATGTTTCTTCAGTGACATTTTGCAGTCATTCATTACCATCATCTCATCCTGAATCTCTTCTCTGGCTCTTTGCCCCTATGCTGGGTTGTCCCTTGTCCTAACCAGAAAACAGTCTTTCACTCAACTCTCTGTTACCATTTGCTCTTCCCATTTCAGTGCCAAATTTCTAGAAAGGATAAAAATAGACTATACTATATGAACAGCTTCTGCTTTCTTCTTCCTATTCATTCTTCTTATTTTTGTTAATTTTGTTAATTCTTTTTTCTTATTAAGTATTTCTTAAAATCGGGATTCTGCCTCCATTTAGCAACTAGAATGTTCTCTAGGGTCATATCGCCAAATCAAAAGCCTTTGCCCTTGCTGTATCCTCCTCCTTAACCTAATTGCTTCTCAGTTTTATACTTTAGCATAGCTAAAATTCCAGATTTCCTCATTGGACTCTGCCTCACAGTGCCATAGTGTGTAATGGCTGAATTAGTCCTCCTAGGAACACCCCTAAACTATTTCTAGACCTGTAGGGGGTGGAGGGACAAGATTTGGAGATGCCCATTCATGTTTTTGGAAGTGATTCCATTTTGCTCCATGCTAAAGGGCCCCTTTTTGTCCAATACCATTGATTAACAGTGATTTGGCTTGGTGTTTGTTTCTCCCTCCTGAAACACTTTAGTAGATGTTATTGTTTTCTGGTAGACCTAGGAAGGAATTGAACTTCTGGCTTTGAACTTCTGTTCCTGAAGAGTTTAAAGAATCTTGTATTAACAGACTCCTTCAGGCAGCAATTTGGGGGAGGGGGGAAAACAAATACTTTACTTTGAAGATCAAATGAGGAAATTTATTTTAAAAATCAGTTTGATTTCTGGTTGATTCCCCCAGGTTTATTTTGGATGTAGGTAAGAATTTTGATCAGGGCACAGTTTTCTTCTAAGTGTAAATGAAGTCTTTACATTTTTCACTGGTAGTATTTGGGAGTAAATTTGATAAACGCTTCAATGACAAGAGTTTCTTTGAACTTTGAAGCTAAAGGCAACCTTAGTCTTAATTTCCTGGTAATGTTTTTCAGAATTTCCTTTGTTGTTGTTGGGTTGTGTGTGTGTTTGTGTGTGTGTGTGCGCGCGCGCACGCGTGCTTGGCATGTAGAATTCTAGACTTTTAGAGATTGCGTTTTCATAATAATGATTCACATTTGTGTTAGATTTTATGACAACTAGACATTCAGTGTAGTTCCTCTCATTTAAAAATCACAACCTGGTGGAGCAGGTAATTTAGTGCAAGTGTTTTTATTAGACTTATTTATCAGATGAGGAAACTGAGGCTCAGAGAAGTTCATGCCTCTGCCTCCCCCTCTCCCCAAATCTGGGAGAATTAAGACTGAGACTAGAGTCTTTTGATTCCAAGCCCATATTTTTTTTAAATTATTTTGTTCTCTTTCCTTTTACAGTGTCACCAGTCACTTTTGTTAAAGGAAGGATTTATTTCTACTTCCAGTTCCCCACTTGTCCATCTCATTCTTTTTGAATGTGTGAAGCTTTCCTGTATCCTGTGCTTAGGGATCCTCTTCAATTCAGACCTTACCAGAAGAATGTGTTTTGATTATATTCTGATTCACCCTTCCCATATCCATTCTGTTACCAAATCTTGGCTTTTCATCCTTGACAGCATCTTTCTACAAATGACCTCCCCTCTGCATGGACATAGTTCAGGTCTTCTTCCCTTCTTAGTTAGATGGTTGCAATAGCCTTGGCCTTCCTGCCTTAGGTCTTTCCCCACCTTAGGCCATGCTCCATAGACCTGACCCAGGTGAGTCACCTCCAGTGGCTCCTGTTATCTCAAACATAAAATATAAACTGAGTTTAGTTTTCAGAAGACTCATACGGCTTATCTCCAACATTTGTCATTGTCCATTATTCTCCCAGTCAAACAGTATGTCCTCCCAATCCCCAATTTATTTAAATACCTTTTAAGAAATTTTATTGATGTCTTTTTTTTATTCTAGCCATTAAGAAGAATTTTCTAAAATGTATTTATCACATATATCTTAACTGCTTGAATAGATTGTATAAGCTGAGAAAGAAAAGAACATTATTTTTGTATTACTTCAGGGGCATCTTCATTAAACTTCATTGACTTAGGGGGCATCTTCATTAAATTTTTTGATTTATTATTGTGCCATTCTATAATGTAGCATTGCTCTCAGGACCCTCTGAAGTGTGCTTGGTTATAGGCTCCTAAAATAAATGGTGTTGGCCTTTATTTTTCAGTTCTTGATGTCTGCTTTCACCAGTTTTTCCAGCTCCTGTCTAATTTCATACTGTCACTCTCCCTATATTTCCTCTTCTCTGTCTTCTGATTTGCCATTTCCCAGTTGTAGACTCAAAATAGACTGCTAATCTTGACAATTGTATCTAAGTAAGAGTAACTGGATTCTGTGCATGAGAAGGATTGAGAGATTCTGAAAGTCAAGTTCATGAGCTTTGGTGAAGGGAGATTTAATTTTGGATGCTCCAGATTTCTTTTGTGTGTGGGGGGGGGGGGAGGGAGATGAAAGGGCTTACTTCTTATCTATTGAGGTTACCAGATAAGTTATCTCCAACTAAGTCAAAAAGACAGTCTGTTTCCACAAGAGATCTTCAATCTTACTGGTCTTAATAATACTTTGGTAACAATTATTGTGCTTGACATTTTGACTGTTATTTTTTAAAACTCTTACATCCATCTTAGAATCAATATTGTGTGTATTGGTTCTAAGACAGAAAAGCAGTAAGGACTAGACAACTGGGGTTAAGTGACTTGCCCATGGTCACAAAGCTATTTGAACCAAGGACCTCTCTTCCCAAGGCTTGGCTCTCAATCCACTGAGCCACTTCTCCTGTCCCCTGACAATATGCTTATAAAGGATCAGAGAATTTAGAGTTGGAAGAGCCAAATCTAAATAGCCTTTGTAATGCCATGGATCTCATTGGATCTCATGAGGAAACCAAGTAAAATGTTTTCTAACCAAGTGTCATACAGCTTATAACTAACCAAGTATCTATATTAGCAAATAGAGTCTGGATTTTTGTTCCGGGGCTGTCTCTACTTTATCAGAAAATACTTACTGCCCCATTGCTATTATTTCCTAGTTACCTTTGCAGTCAAATCAGAAAAATAAATAAGGTTTTTGTTTACCAAAGCTACCTGAAGTATATACCTGAGAAGTTTTATAGATTATTTCAGCAACAGGAGCATAAGAAACTCAAGTTTTTGTCTTGGTTTTTTTACTAAAATACTAGAAGGAAAAAAATAGGGAAGCTTTGCTGTTTTTTGAATTCTCAAACAATTGATCAATTTAGAGTTAATTAGTTCAAAGTTAGAAAAGAATTTCTTCCCTTTCGCTAATGAAAACTGGCTTTATCACTTCCACAATCCCTTATAAATCCAGGTGCTTAAATGACTTCCAGCAATTCAGTGGGGGAACTTTCTTTAAAAAGAAACAGAAAGCCTTATCAGCAAACACTGATTCAACCCATAAGTCTTAGAATTTGTTTTAGTTGGCTTTATGGAAGGATTATAGGCTCATAAATTTAGAACTGGGAGGGGCTTTGGATCATCTAGAAAATGAGGAAATCGAGCCTCATGAAATAGACATATAGTTAAAAAGGGCAGAGCTGGAATTTGAGACCACATATCTAAGTATCTATTACCCAAAGTTTATACATTCAACAATTAAAATTACCTCGATATCGAGATAATTAAAAAAGAAACAATCAAGGACTAGAGCTATTCACTGCCATTTCTGAGAATAACTCATACATAGATGTTTTTATCCCTGTCATCAATTTTGATTGCGTTTTTTGATATCTGTTATTCTCAAGTTATGAGGAAGGTAACTGATATTAAACCGTCCATGAATATTCCTTCACTCAATATATGCGAACTTGAATATGTTTTCAAATTTTAAAACTTTAATTAGTCTCAGTTTACAGTGGTTGTCTCTTACATTGAGAAGTTAATTCAAACTTACATTTCATTATGAAAAAATGTTCCATTTCCTTTACCGATGATCTCATCTTTCCCCACAGTTTTCTCTATTAAAAGCGGCCTCAGACTAATATTGCATTTTTAGACTCAAAGAAAATTACAGCTAATTAACCCTGATATTTTATATAATAAGTTATAGTGACATAGCTCTTCTAATACTTGTTTTCAGTTGATGTCAATATACACATTTAAAAATCAAAGTTCATCACCAAAAGTACACCTTCTTGTTGCTTTTCAGTTGTTTCGGTTGTTCTGACTCTTTGTGACTCCTTTTGTGGTTTTCTTGGCAAAGAAACTAGAGTATTTGCCATTTCTTTCTCTAGATCATTTTTATAGGTAGGGAAACTGAGGTAAACAGAGTTGAATGACTTGCCCAGGGTCATTTAGCTGAGACCAGGTTTGAACTCAGGAAGATGAGTCTTCCTGGCTACTCCAGGCCTGGCACTCTATCTACCTCACCACCTAGCTGTCCACATCTACTTGGCATTGAAAAATTACATAATCCTTGATTTAGACCCAGGAGAGGGTCTTTCAGGTCATCTAATCCAACTCCTTCATTTTTCAGATGAGAATACTGAGGTGTTGAGATTAAGTGATTTGCCCAAGGTCAAATGTATATGGCAAGCTGATATGTGGCAAGGAAGATTAAGACAGAGAGGTTCCCCATACTACAAAATATTCATAATGGCAGGAAAATTTTAAAACAAACAAAAAAATAACACATAAAGACATCATGACTCCAGAGACTTGCAATCAAGATGACCTGAGTTTAAATGTTGCCTCAGACGAGCTGTGTCTGAGGAGTGTGCTGTTTAATATATTTCTTTAAACACTTACCTTCTGTCCTAGAATTGCTACTAAATATTACTTCTTAGAAGAGCAGTAAAGGCTAGGAAAAATTAGGATGAAGTGACTTGCCCAGGGTCCCACAGCTAGGAATTGTCTGAGGCCAGATTCGAACCTACAACCTCCTTTCTCCAGGCCTGATTCATTCTGTTTAGCTTTTGTTTCCCCACTAAAATCCACAAAGATGCACAAACCTGCCACCTTATTATCTCATTTTAAAAAATGATTTCCTATGACATGTAGAAACAATTTTTGATAATTATTTTCTGAAATTTTATGATTTGGATTCTCTCCCCTCCCATTTCCCCCATCTGCTGATAGCTGCCCCTATGTCTAAACCTTCTTGACCCCATTTAGGATTTCTTGGTAGAGATCCTTGAAAGATTTTCCATTTCCTTTTCCAGCCTATTTTGCATAGAAGGAAAAGTGCCAAGAGATGAAATGACAATTTTTAAGTGACTAAGGCTGGATTTGAACTCAGATCTTTCTGACTCTATAAGCCTGGTCTTCTATCCACTGTGCCACCTTGAGGACAGGGACTTTCTTTTCCATGTTTATATCTCTAAGCACTTGGCACAGTGCCTGGCACATAGTAAGTTTCTAATAAATATTTATTGGAGTAGGTACTGCCCTGCATTGGGAGAAGGAAGTTTTCTCACCAGATATCCAGAGGTTCCCTATATCAGTGTCATCATTATCCCTATCCCCCATCCCTATGACAGATAACAATAATCACTGCCACATAGAAAGGGCTTGCTCTGTGTAGGAACTGCACCAAGTACCTCATTCCATCCTTACCACAACCCTTTGCGGTAGGTGCTGTTATTATTCTTATTTAACAGATGAAGAACTGAGACAAACAGGGTTCATTGACTTGCCCAGAGTCATGCAACTAGTCATTGTCTGAGGCTGGATTTGAATTCAGGTCTTCCTGACTCCAGTCTTAGTACTCTATCCATTGAGCCACCTCGCTGTCCAGTACAACTATGCAGAAAACTGAGGAGTAGCATTAAACAATCTGTAAAACAGGCTTTTCTAAACGACTTGCCAGTGGAAAGAAATGTGTCTGCATTATCCAAACAAAAGGATTCTCTCTTCAAATATTCCAGATGACATTGGACTAAATTGTGTGAAGTTCTCAAATTTAATAAATCGATCTCAGTGAAATGCTTGATAGTTTTCGTCACTCTAACTATTGACACTCCAAAAACAAAGTGGATGAAAAACATTCCAGGCTCTGGAGCATCACTTGTTTAATTGGTGCTTACATCTCTCTGTGTCTTCTTTTTTCCATCCCTTCTGAATGTGGAGAAGAAGCCAAGCCTACAGTGGGATAGTAGAAGATCCATTTGGGAAATTGAGAAATGCTTCCAGTGATTCCAGTTTGCCGGTTGTGGCAAAAGACATCTTGCAGAATCTCTTAATACCAATGAGAAGCTGTCTGGCTTAGAATCACAGAGTCATCTTGCTGTCTCAGATCATAGGAGCGTAGATTTAGAATTGAAAGATATTTGATAGTCCAACCTCCTCATTTTACAGTTGAGGAAATTGAGGCTGAGGTTAAGCAATTTGCCCAAGGATGAGACACAATTTATAAATTATCTGAGGCAGGATGATTAAAATGGAATAAGGTCATCCAAGAAATTGGACTTTATTCCTGGCTTGACCTGGTTAGACTCTCTGAGTCACTTGTAGATGACAAAATGTAGTCAGTCAACCAGCATTTATGCAATAGAATAGACTTTACTCTCATACAAAAGGAGAAAAAGGATCCAGTTCCTAAGGCTAAAAAAGATATTAATTGAGATAGAACTATTATTCCACATGTTCCAAGGCAGCCAGCCATGCTGGGTTGGGAAGGCTTCCACAGGGTACTGGGAATTCTCCTAAAGCCTCTTTTTATGCCTCTGGCATCAAGGAAACCAAAGCTATGATGTAAGCCCAGCCTCCCTACTCCCCCCCCCCAAAAGGGAAAGCAGCCCAGCTACCTACTTAAAACAGCTGCCCCTCCCACTGCCACCAAGGGGAGGGCATCAAAGGCGGAGTGGTGAGGTTTCACTTTGGCAAAGGAGGAAGACCGCCTCATCCTCTGAGGCCAGAGGGAAGGGACCACGGGGGAGAATCCACAGAGAGGTCTAGAGATGGAGGATAAAGAGAGCGCGTGATGAGTGGCTTTTCTGGGAGCTTGAGAGAGTTGAGGGGAAGGTTTTGGACACCCAGCTGGGGGATGCCATAGGAATACATAAAAAAAAAAATAGAAGCTTCTCAGGGCAGAAAGAAGAGAGCACGATTGACGTGACACAGAACTATGGATGAGTGACTAACTGCTTAACTCCAGTAAATCCTGTCCTTTGATCCTACTTAGCTTATCTCAGTGTCATTGACCTGTGACTTCACACCTGGACACTGCTGTGGCCCAAGCCTTTCCCAGAGCTTGTTTGCTGCCTTCTGATTGGACTGTCTGTTAGCCTAAGGGAAAAGCCCCCCTTGGGCTCTCTGGGTATTGGCTGATCTCCCTCTGTTTTGACCTCTGGTTCTGTATTGACTTGTACCTCTGTCCTGCCTGGCACTGTTGATGGAACTTCCAGTCTCTCCTCTCACACAGAGGCTTCCCTTGTCATGGAGAACAGTTGGGATATCTGTCATACCAGGTAGGACAGGATTCTGAATAATCTCTACCAACTCCTTCTTTAGAATTTTTTTTTTTTTACAATGAACACACATGTATTTTCTCTCCCCTTTTCCCTATGCATATTTGTTATGGAAGTTTTGCTTTTCTTTTTTCAGACTTAAAAAATATCTCTATTGACTCTAAACAAACAACATCTTGTCATTCCTTTTTAATTTAAGGTCCCCTGGAGGAACTCTTCCTTTCTTTAAGAAGTCATGGCAAAGGGCATTTGAGGGAAGGCAGGGTGGCCCAAGGGGTGGGGAACCCTGTGGATATTTCACAAAATGTATTTCAGTTTTGGGAATACTGGGCTGATAAACCAGTTAACGGCAAGACTTTTGTTTTGAAACAGAAATTTAGAAAGCAGAATTGACCTATTTTGCTTTAAGTAGTGATTTGTATAAGCTTTTCTAAAACTAGTTATTAAAGGGTAAGACCTCTGTGTAATCCCCACAGTACCTCCTTGCTGGAGCCTTGCCAGATGCAGTCAAGCAAGGATTTCAGCTCCTTTGCCTGACCAGTTAGCAGACTCACCTCCAGCTAGAGGTTTTTAAAATTGGATTATAGTCAGGTGATTCATACCTGCAATTAGGAAGTCTGCATGAGAGGGTCTTGATAGACAGGTCTCATCTGAAAACTAAAGAAACAGCAATCATTCTGCCAAATTTCGATCGCACCATTTGGTAAAATTTATTTGCATGGTTACCTCAAACTTTTTTTCTGTCAGGTACTTGTTGAAATCCTTCTTTCTGAATAATAATAAGAAATTAGATGGGGGAGAGGCATATAGATTCAGGCATAGATTCCTTTCAGCTCTTGAGATTTAGTGATTTTTAAAGTAAGTTATAATAAATTTTATTATTATTAGCACATTATATATAATATAGTCAACCAGCATTTAGGTCATAGAATAGAATTTACTATTATATATATTATATAATTGTTAATTATGATATGTAATTATGAATATAATAAATTTATTAAAATTATAATTTTATCTCTTCCATACCCTTTGTTTTACAAGTGAAGATACAGAGGTCTTCAGGAGTCAGATTCTTGTCCAAGGGTCCCATAGCTAACTGCTTAATATGTTTTTTTTTTTTTTGTTTTTTTTTTTTTT
>NC_058130.1:77235324-77295297 GCF_016433145.1 Gracilinanus agilis
GTGTATTAGCTCATAGGTGGAAGAGTGGTAAGGGTGGGCAATGGGGGTCAAGTGACTTGCCCAGGGTCACACAGCTGGGAAGTGTCTGAGGCCGGATTTGAACCTAGGACCTCCCGTCTCTAGGCCTGGCTCTCAATCCACTGAGCTACCCAGCTGCCCCTTAATATGGTTTTATCTTTATTTTTTCATCCTATGGGTTTAGATGAAAACCTTTATAGCAAAGAATAGTTAAAGTCTGACAAGTGGACCAACAAGGTCAGGGTTATTAACTGGCATAGTAATGTTTATATTTACCACATTTGAAAGTATTCTCAGGTCCTAGGACTATGAACATACCTTATTCCCTATTTAAATTTGCAATATTCTTTAGATCTTTTCTCAGACAAGGCTGTGCTATATCCAGTTATATTTTAACAGTCTTCTTTCTCTCTCCCCTTTTTCTGACCCATGCTAACTGGTACCCAGGAATTTATACTATTATGGAGGGAAAATATTGTAAGCATGATACTTTTTTTTCTTTAACTTTTGTCTTCTGTCTTAGAAACAAAATTAATAATTGATTTCAGGGCAGAATAGTGATAGGGGCTAGGCAATTGGGGTTAAGTAATACAACTAAGAAGAATTATCTGAGGCTAGATTTGAATCTAGGACCTGGTTCTCTATCTCCTGAGCCACTAGTTGCCCCTGTTAACATATTCTTGTAATCCATATGATAGAACTATAAAATGGATAACTAAATAACTAGAAAGGTGTGAGCAATTGTTAATATTTCTTTCTTTCCATTCCACCCAACAGTATACTTTGTATATATCTTGTATTTACTTCTCTATGTACATGTTACTCCCTACTATCCCTAGTAAAATAGAAGCCTTTAAGGACAGGGAATGACATTTTTGTATTTGTGTCTCACCTGCTACAGTGCCTGGCATATATAGTGGGCACTTCATAAATGTCAAAAATAAATGAAAGACCATTCAGCCTCACTCCTTTCATTTGACAGCCAATGTAACTAAGGTTCAGAGAAGGATAGAATGATGTGTCCATAAGTCACAGAGCTATTTAGTGGTGGGATTGCCTGTAGAAGCCAGAGGTCCTTGCTTAACACCCTGACTAACTCCTAGAAATTCAGTTTAAAATCGAGATTTTTTAGTGAAAAGTGGAGGAATTCTAGCCATAAATATACCATTTAACCACCTGGGTGACTTTTGACCAATCATTTTATCTCTGGACCTTAGTTTTTAGGTAGGCAGTGTGTTAGAAAAAGGCACTGGCTGGGGAGTCAGAAGACCTGGGTTCAAATCAGTACCTCCTGGCAGAAGTGGTAGAATATACCTATAATCTGTGGGCAGTCCACGGTGGAGGTAGGGATGTTGTTGAGTCCCGTCTGACTCTTCATGACCCATGACGGGATTTTCTTGGCAAAGATAACTAGAGTAGTTTGCCATTTCCTTTTCCAATGGTTTAGGCAAACAGAGGTTAAGTGACTTGCCTGGGATCACACAGCTTCTGAGTGTCTGAGGCCAGTTTTGAACTCTCCTCTTCCGGATTCAAAGCCCAACACTGTGTCCACTGAGCCTTCTAGCTGTCTCACTGGGTTACCTAGGGACCAAGTTGAAAATGGAGCAAGTTAAATCTCCCATTGGGCTCTTGAGCAGACCTTGTGTTCCAGAAAAGAGTAGACCCAGTTCTTTAAAAAACAAACAAACAAAAAAACTTACCTGTTGACCTTTATTGACCTTGATTACTATGAGCTTAAGGAAGTCACTAAAGTTTCCTCCTCTAAATGAGGGTTTTGAACTAAAGAGGGGCACTTGAATTCTGTAGTGATGATCCTTTTCTAAATATAGCGAGGGTGGACCAGAAGATCTCTAAGATGCCTTTTAGGTCTTAACATTGTAGCATCCATGATCCTGAGAGGGGTCAAAGCTGCCTCAAGAATTCCATAGTGCCCCCCCAGAACAAACTGCCTCACAGAATTCCATAGTCCCCCCCCCAGAACTCCAGGAGAGAGGGGGCACTATGGAATTCTGTGAGGCAGCTTTGACCCCTCTCAGGATCATGGATGCTACAACATCCAATGTACATATATGCAATCCTGGATTCTGTGTCCTCTAAAGGAAACTCAGAAATAAAATTACTGCAGTAAGTTGTAGGAGAGTAATAAATTGAGTAGGGGGAGAGAGAGAGTCAATCATGAAGGGGCAATTCCATGTATTTAGATTGGTGGGATGTGTGAATTCTCCATACTTGTCACATCCATATTCAAGTGAAAACACTCACAAAAGCAAAGCATTCCTAAGCCATTATAAATAACTTTTTTTGGGGATCATCTGCTTCTTTGGATTATTCCATGGCACCAGCCCTCTCCCTCAGTACAGATAATTAAAAGTTGACTGTATTTAAAATAAAAAGGCTGCCACCTTAGCCCTGGGGGCGTACATATTGTATTAAACGCCTGGTATGTCCATTTGTGTTAGTACTGGAATTTTTGGCATGGTTTGATGACATACCGGCTTTTGCTAAACAGATATTTTTAGTATGAAGTTAAAGCATGTAAACAACGCCTTGGTTTTGTGAGGGAGAGAATGGACTTTGAGTGATGCTTCTAATGTATTTCTGGATGAATAGCCAACTACCAGTAAGCAGCCATGCCTTCCCTCTTTAACTTCTTACTCCAGACCTTGGAATCTGTGCTTTTGAAACAACAAACCTCTTCTTCCTTCACCCTCCCTCATTTTCTCCCCAAAGGGAAGGAGGGTGCCACAAAAATGAAACCCTTCAACAATTCTTAGAAACAGTTTTTACAGGAAAGTGTCTATGTCGGATTAAAGATTCACATGATTTGCAGTCATTCGGTCTACAGCATTTAATAGCCTTATTGTTTCTAAGTATAAGGCAGAAATTTCTCTGGAATTCCTAGAAAGGGAGGGCAAGCCACACACAAACTACACAGTAAAGTCAGTAAGGCTTCATATTCAGTGAATGGCTCTGAAGGGAGTTGGGGAGAGAGGGCTGGGACAGGGAGGGGGGCAAGGAGAGGTAAACCAAAGGAAGCTTGACTTTATTACCTGTCTTATTTAATACTGTCATACAGACTTGGTTATTTGGTTTGGGGATGGTCCTGATACTTCAAATTCTATTTTTATTGAGTTTTTAAGTGTGAAGCGCTGTACTAGGCGCTGAGGGAGATAACAGAGATAAATGAGACCATGTTTGACATCCAGGAATTTTTAATCCAGTGGGTCCATTTCTCAGGTACCTACTCTGTGCAATGAAAAGTTCAAAGACAGGACAGGACATTAAATCCTACTCTTAAGAATGAAAATAACTCATATAAAGGAGAGCAGATATGGGAAGTGTAGAAGAGATCCCCAAACAAAATAACTTGAGAAATTTGAAGGAGGTTCTCACTTTTGCCATGGTGTGTAGGGGAAGACTTTATGGGAGCATTTGTTCTTCAGTTGGACTTTGAAGAAGGGAGAAACTGTAACGGATGGAGATTTTGGAAGCAGGGAAAGAGTCTTCCCAAGCAAGAGTGGGGCAGATCAGTTAGTGAATAGTTGAATTAGGGATAGAAAAGCCCTAGAGGAGAACTGTCCAGTTTTATGGGAATTTAGAATAAAGGTATTCCTTTCCCATTGTGACTTTGCCTGTCACAGTTTTGATATATCATGGGTTGTCATAACAAATTAAATGGGAATTTTGGGGGAGTTTTGTGGAAGCCACAGATGACGTACAAAGGCCAGCAGACAACCCAAAAAAATTTAGAAACTCAGAAATGCATACTTAATCCAAATTTATAATAAAGTACTGTAAACACCCCATAAAAGAAAAAATTCAGACTTCTCTAGTATGAAGGGGAGACCAAAAATTTTATGTGGATTTTCCAGATTGCCAGGATATCCGTCACACTTCCACCTCCCTGAATCCCAGTGTAGAAGGGATAACTTGTACATGAATAAAAATAGTATCGATTGGACAGCTAAGTGGCTTGAGAACCAGGCCTGGAGATGGAAAGATCCTGGGTTCAAATTTGGCCTCAGACACTTCCTACCTGTGTGACCCTAGGCAAGTCACTTAATCCCAATTGCCTAGCCCTTACTGCAATTCTGGTCTGAAACCAGTACTTAGTATTGATTCTAAGACAGAATGTAAAGGTTTTTTTTTTTTTTTAAGTGGGAAAGGTGAGTTGGAAGTTAGTCATAGGATAATAGATTTAGAGATGAAAGAACCCTTAGATACCCTCTAAGATGCCATGAGGAATCTGACAAAGTTGCACAGGTGGTGTCAGAGCTTGTATTAATTTAGGCTCTTTTACCCCAAATCCTGATCTTGAATATAATAGTGTATATTATAATATACAAACTTATAAATATATAATAGTATAGAAACTTGGACAAGGCACAACCTTTCTGGGCCTCAGTTCCTTATCTTTGAGTAGTGTTAGAACAGAAAGGGATAAGAGAGGTACATCGTTCTACAGATCTATAAGAATCAAAGCTGGAAGGGTTCTTAAATATTAGTAAATTCAAGTTCTTCATATTACTAATGAGTAAATATCAAAAAGAGGGCCTGGACCTAGAACTTCTAACTCTGAATGTTAGGCTTTTTTTTTTTAAGTCTTTCATCTTAGAATTAATATTGTGTATTGATTCAGAAAAATGGTAAGGGCTAGGCAGTGGGGGGTTGACTTGCCCAGGAAGAGTCTGAGGCTACATTTGAATCCGTCTCCAGGCCTGGTACTCAATCCACTGAGCCATCTAGCTTCCCCCTAAACCCTATATTTTTTGTTCCCTGCCAGAATGTCTTTAATAAATGGATGCATTTCAGAAACTTTTCCCTTTCAAGTCTCTTTTGTAAGTCTCCTATTACATTTTTTTTTAAAAGTAACCTTTATCTCCAGGTTTTTCCTAGTCAAATATCTCATAGTTGTTTCTTGCCATGTAAACAAATATAGTAGTTTGGTTTTTCATCTTTTGCTCCTTGGCAGTATTATACTGACTACAGGATTGTAATAAATGACAATTGGTTTTTTTCTTTTTTCCTGTCTCCAGTAGGGTCATCATTTGAGTTCTTTTGAAAAACCAGTTTTATCTAGACATTTAAAATTTGGTTTTAGAACTACAGATGTGCACACATGTGTATATTTACATAAACACACATGTGTCATATATGTGCATAGTATGCACACACACACATACACACATTATACATACACACATATATAATGTGTTCAGGTGAGTTTTTAAAATTTGAGCCTATGTGAATAGGTATTTAATCAGTGTAGAAATGAATGAAATAAGTCTTTTGATTCAAGAGACAGGAATTATTATTTCAGTTCTTAACGTTATCTATGTCAATACTTTCACACAAATTAGTACAAAATTGGTAAGAGTTTTTAGAAAGAAATTTTTAAAAAAATTAATTGGTTTATGAAGAATCTCTTCCTTGCAAAATATCTTGAAAAAAGTGTTATTCATGTGTGTTCCAACTTAAAGATATAAATTTACATCTTGTCTAACCACAATAAATTCTGTCCTCACTGATAAGAACATGTCACCCAGGAATCTCTGTTTATATTTTGTAGAAAGTCTGTTCAGTGGGTCCATATCGGTCTTGAAAATATGTGACCAGTGTCTGTTCCAAGGGTTGGGTCAGAAGGCCATTGGGCCGTTGTAAATATCTCTTGAGTGTTCGTGGTTGGAACAGGTTTGCTCTTGTCTGTTTTTCTCCAGTCTGAGAATACCAATAAATAGGATGTTATTCTGGGGCAGCTGTGAGCTTTTCAGTGTAGCAGGCTCACCCATTAGGGCAGCTTTACTGCTACTAATGGAGCAGGACGTTGGTTGTGGAATTAGCTGGTGGAATAACTATAGAGTCTACTCTTTTTTAGTAAAAAAATTAATTGACTACATTTTTTAAAAAGCTGCAAGGACTCATTTTTAGATTTGAAGTAAAGCAGTAGCTTCCTTGTCTAATGAAAATGGCCACGGTGGCAGTTTCTAGAAAAGGATGAGGCCAGCAGGTGGCTTCAGACAGGATTATTGTGCCTTGGTGGAATAATCACCATCTGGTTCTTAGTTTTACAGATTCTGCCTGGATTTTTTCAACTCACTCAGAGGTGATCGATCTCCTGGAAGTTGCTTCCTGCAACCCAAAAGCATAGGAGAGACAGATTTCTAAACCACAATGATAAGTTACTTTTCACTGGAGGATCACCGTGACTGGGATAGTCATCTTCTGTCCACTAGACCTAAAGTTGGGAAGACCTAAATTCAAGTTTGACCTCAAGATACATGCTATATGACCCTTTGTCTCATTTTCTTCATCTGAAAAATGGAGATGATAATAGCACTTACCTCCCAGGGTTGTTAGTGAGGATCAAGTTAGATAGTGATTGTTAAGTGCATAGAACAGTGCCTAGCATATAGTAAGCTCTGCCTAAATGTTAGCTATTTATTATTACTCCTCCTCCTCTTCCTCCTACTGCTACTACTACTACTACTACTACTACTACTACTACTACTACTCAGGAAACTGAATTGTAGATCAGAAAGTTGCTGGGTAAGACTAGAATTAGAGTGGGAGTTAGATTTCCCAAAGGATATTTCTAACAAGCTATAGTAATGTAATGAACTGGTTCCCCTCTACTTGAGGGATATTTCTATCTGTCTGTCTGTCTGTCTATCAATCCATCCATCCATCCATCCATCCGTCATCTATTTCCAATATACATACTCTTTCTCTTGTACAATTCTGGTAGGAATACTGACATTTAACTCAATATGAATTTTATTAAGTGACTTCATATTTGCACTAGAAGAAATACATAACATTTAGATAAGATAAAGATCCTACTTCTTGTGGACTTGTGGACATTTTTCTAGCATGGGATTGTAACATACAAATAACTACAATATGAAATACTCTGGTTAAGATAAAATGAAGAGAATAATAAATAATAATCATCATAATTTTGGAGCTGAAAGTAACCTCAGAAGCTATTCCTTTTTCTCTTATCTCTCTGACAAGACAGATGTTAGCCCTTTGAGGGGAAGGACTGAAAAATGAAAGTATTGGGTTAAATCAAAGTCTGGTCACCTTTCAGGAAGAAGAACCCTATTTGGGGTAATATTCTTAGAAAAAAGCTTTTAGGAGCGTTAAGTATAGACATGTGTATATACATATATACACAAAACACACACATTAGATAGATAGATAGATAGATAGATAGATAGATAGATAGATAGATAGATAGATAGATAGATATACACAGAGAATGTAGGAAAAGCAATGGGTTTAGCTTGTATGGTTCAGACAACTTTCTAGCATTTGGTAGGTTGGGGTAAACTTGAGTTTCCCCACAAGGAATTAGCCAGGATGATGAATCACAGATCTTTTGCACATGCCTGAGCATACACCACACACACACACACACACACACACACACACACACACACACACACACGAAAGGAATANCACACACACACACACACACACACACACACACACACACACACACACACATGAAAGGAATAGTTATCCATTAATCAAGTATTTATTAAGTTCCAGCCTTGGACAGACCCTGTCTGATACATGTTGGAAATATGAAGACAAAAGGGGTACAACAAGCTCCTGCCCTCAAAGGAGCTTATATACTATTGAGAGAAGACAACATATGTGTGAGATAAGACAATATAAAATAAATACAAGGTAATTTATGGGCCAGGGCACCAAAAACTGAGGAGATCAGGATAGATGGTCCTTTTGTATAAGTGGTGAGGCTAACGTGACCCTTGAAGGAAGCTAGCAATTTTAAAAGGCTGAGATTAGGAGTGGTAACATTCCAGGAGGAGAGGAGAATATGCAAAGAAAGCTACAGAGGTGAGAGATGGAATATCAGGGATGGAGATTATTTGGCTGGATTGAATAGGAGACAGTTTAGATTTGGCTGGAGTGTAGGAGGAAATGAGCATAAAGAAAAGTCTGGGAAGGCAAATCCTAATAGAATTTTTTTGTTGTTGTTCTTAAGATTAGGGAATGCCATTGATTCTTTTCAAGAAGGGGAATGATGTAATTAGACCTGTGTAATACACATGGAGGCAATTAGGTCCTGTAGTGGATAAGGTAAGATTCTAAGTAAAAAATTAGGGGTTGAGGTGGCAAAAAAGTCAATGAACTAGGTGTCTAGATCTCTTTGATGAAGAGCAGAAGAATGACCTGTTGGAAAATTGCTATCAGAATCTAGATACGGTGGTGAACCTGGATGTAGCAAACCTTGTTGGGGAATTCAGGGTTGTTGAATGATTGTGTCCAAGGGAGGTTTTTGAAAGTGGCAGTTGATAAAAAAAAGAATACTTCTGGGTTTATGAGGTACCTGTGGTTCTAAACAGTATGACTAGCTAGATGCATGTCTTCTAGGTCTCTATGAATGCTGGAAGATGAATGAGCATAGGAACAAAAAGTCAAGATTGGAGAGAAATTTGTTAGTACCATTAGATTTCTAAGGGCATAATGAATTGGGGGGTTGAGATTGGAAAGGGATAAAAATTTGGGAGACAGACTATTGAAGTGGATAGAGATGAGAGAATGGCTAATGGTAGCAGGAGAATGAAGGTACTTTGTTCTGGATGGAGACCAGGATAGAAGAGAGCATTCTCGCCATGAGGAAAGCTTTTGATTAGATGCAGAGGCAAGTTTTTGTGGAAAATGGTAAGGAGGCCACTTTGGCTGATTCAGTATGGAGCATGTAGAGGTGGGGAAGAGTTGTGTTATTCATCTGGAAAGACAGACTGTAGTCAGTTTGGGGGAGCTTTCATTGCCAAACAAAGGAATTTAAATTTTATTTTTAAGATGATGGGGAGCTGCTAAGGCTTCCCAAGCAGAAGACTGACATAGTTAGATCTATGATTGTGGAGTTTCAATATGGAAAAAGGAGACATTGGATACAGAGACATCAAGAAGAAGATTCTTGTAATAATCCAGGGGAAAGATGGTAAGGTGACCAGAGAGCAATTGTGGTGTACACAGAGAGAAGGGGTTAGATGCAGGAGTTGTTGGAGATGGAGCCATTAAGACTTGGCAACTAATTGGATGTGGGGGATAAGTGAGAGTTGAAGAACTAAGGAATCCTTTCAGTTTGTGAACCTACTTAACTAAAAGATGATGGTCCTATAACATAAATATGAATATTAGGGGAAAGGGAGTGGGTTTCAGTAGTATAGATACAGATTAAAAACAGCAGGGAAGCTGGTAGAAAAAGTGATGTTCAAAATAAGGGAGAAAAAGGATGCAATCAAAAGTTTTCAGGCAAAAGCTATATGAATGCTGCTTGAAGATGTAGCTAACCCTGACTGTTTTTCAGGCATAGATTAGCCCAGATAGCCTTTGAGGCCCCCAATAATTCTGATTTTTTTTAAGGATTCTTTGGCCATATGTCCCATCTCTTCTCCTTTAAATATTTAATAATGACTTATGTAATAGATTGAGGTTATCCTTGATGAATATGGGAGGAAACAGGCAGGGCTTCACAGGTGATTTTTTTTTAGACTCAGTCTCCCCATTTTACTCAGATTAGTATGAAGGGGATACTCATGGACTCCAGTAATCCCAGTGTTAATCAGCATAGGATGATTCTGTTCCATTAACAACTTGCCTCTCCTTAGGCAAATTGATGCTTCCATCCTCCAACTTCTGGTTCTATGAACAAGACACTTCATCTCTTGGCTCCAGACATTTTTTCTGACTATGCTCTATGCCTAGAACACCCAGAGTGATGGACTTGTAGTCTGGAAGATAGGAGTTCAGCTACAATTTCAGGCAATTATTAGCTAGTTATGTGCCCCTGAGCAAGTCACTTAACCTCTCTTTGCCTCAGTCTCTTCCTCTGTAAAGTGAGGATAATAGCACCCATCTGCCAGGGTCATGAGGATCAAGAGAGATAATTGTAAAAGGCTTAGCATGGTGTCTGGCATATAGTACGTGCTATAGAAATGTTAGCTATTACTTGTATTGCTGCTACTGCTACTAGTACTAGTATTAGTACCACCACCACCACCACCACTACCACCACCATCTTCTCTGGCTTCCTTTTAACCTTATCAAAAGTACCATCTTTTATAGGAAGCCATTTCCAACCTCTCTTAATTCAAGTGCCTTTTCTTTGTTGATTATTATATATTCATTTGCTCCTTGTCTCTTCCATTAGATTATAAGCTATCTTAGGATAAAATCTATCTTTTGCCTCTTTTTGTATCTGCAGACTTAGCACAGTTCCTTGCACATAGTAGGTGCTTAATAAATTCAAGATGACTGACTTACTGTTAGGCTGTTGTACAGTGATCCAAGAGAAAGTGGTTTAACAATCCACAGTGGGACAACAAAGCAGATTTTTTTTTGTCTTGCCAAGATTATGTTGGAGAAGTGAGATGTGTAGCCTGTTGAGTAAGTACAGTTGTTGACATATGTTGGATGGGCACTAGAGATGAAGGCAGTGACCCTGACCACAAATTGAAGATGGAAGAGGAATTTGGACTGGATCATATTTGGGAAATTGTGTTGTCCCTCCATGAGTCTGTGGTATTTACTAAAAAATCCTCCAAAGCTCATCTTTTAAACTCTTGGCATTCTCCCAGGGGTGCTGTAGGACTGCAAGTGATACAATGGTGCCATCTCAGAAGAATTTGAACCAAAGGTGGCTGGAACAGCCATGGAAGGATATGGTTGGTGGATGTGCTTTGTAAAGTGGCATAAAAGAAAGAATACTGTGATCCAAAAAGGAGGAGAGTATATCACATTGACAGCGAGGGGTAATAGACAGACACCAGAGAGTCCAAAGATTTTAGGATTTAGAGCTCAAAGAAATTATCTAGTTCCACCCATTCATGTTAGATAAGAATATTGAGGAATGTCATAGAGTTTAAATGACTCATCTCTGGTCATATTAGAGAGTAAGCAACAGAATTTGAATCTCAACTCATTGGCTACAAATCCATGTTCTTTTCTCTAAGAATTATGAAAAGAACTGGAGGAAGACCTCTAATGTATTGTGCAGACTGTACATGGGATATTTTTGGAAATACATGAATAACAATTACATAGGATGAGATCTAAATGGACTGTGATCTGCATTTGTGGAGCTGGTACCCTAGCTATGAAATCAAGGATTTGGTAGAGTAGAAGCATGCATTTGTGAGTATTTGTATGTATGCATCATTTGAAAATTATTTTATAGAAATTCTCAACTAATACAAAAAATAATGCCAATTAAGGTGTTTGTAAATCTCTAAATCAGTGCTAATATTTAACCTTTTTTGTGTTAATGGATCTCTTTGGAAATCTGGTTGATACCTAGACACCTTTTCTCAGAATGTTTTTTAAATGCATAAAATAAATTATATAGGATTGCAGAGAGAACCAGTTATTTTGAACTAGTTATCAAAATATTTTTTTAAAAAAGCCTTTGGACCTAAGTAGTGGCCACTCCAACCTAAATAAATCCTTACATTAAAATATTTATATTTTGATTTTTAAAAATTATAAATATTATGTGTATATACATACATAAACACATTTGTGTTTGTGCACATATACATATGGATATGGATCTGTTTCTCTACTAATGCAGGCAAACTCATCTTAGCAATTTATTGGTCTTGAGGAATTTCTGGGAGCAATGAGAGATTAAGTGACTTGCTCAGATTGCCGCAGCCAGTATGGCATATAAAGGAAGGACTTGAAACAAGTATTTATCTCCAGTACCATCCAAATCTCTTACTAATTCTCAAGTATGATTATCTATCATCTACCTATATTTAAAT
This sequence comes from Gracilinanus agilis, assembly GCF_016433145.1. Taxonomy (NCBI): domain Eukaryota; kingdom Metazoa; phylum Chordata; class Mammalia; order Didelphimorphia; family Didelphidae; genus Gracilinanus; species Gracilinanus agilis. Next base: position 77,247,144 of record NC_058130.1, read on the forward strand.
ATCAGTTGACTTTATACCAACTTTAGTTTTCTTAGATAGCCATTTTTATTATTTTGTTTGGTTTGCAGAAATCAATGCACTAAACCATACCACAACTATTTCTGGTTTTCAGAAGTCTCTTGTTATAATATGTTATATGTATGTGTGTTTATATTCGTGTGTATAGGTATGTGTATGTAAAACTACCTTTTAGGCACTGTTGGAATGTTTTGATTTTAAAAGATTAATTAAAACCTTTAATTAAAAATTTTATTAATTAAATTAATTACAATTTTAAAAAACTTTAAAAGGTAAATTAAAAATAAATATTGTTGTTAGTAAAATATTACACTTTCTGTAGTCTTTATTATAATGAGTTTATCCCATTAGTTGAATGCCACCCTAGAAATTAGGTTAGATCCTGTTTGTCACTTTAGAGCTGAGGTGTGGAGAATTGGGGTGGGAGGAGCCTGGAGCTTATTGATTGCTAGCACTTGAGTGGGGGGATGGAGAAGGGGTTGATGATTAAGGAGAGGAGGCCCAGTGGGGGCTTTGTTCTCTAGGGGGTGGAGAAGGAACTTGAGACCTCTAGTCTGGAGCTCTATTGGTTTCCAAGACTAGGGTTTCTTTGTTCCTGGCATCTAACCCATTTAGATGCTAATGAGGAGAGTCTACACTATGAGGATTCATTCCTTTATTTAAGCTAAAGGTAGCATATGTCCCAATGACTGACATTTATGGAGTACTTTAAAGTTTTCAAAGTGCTTTGCATACATTATCTCATTTTGAATCTCACCACCACTCTGTCAGTGGGTGCTATTTCCATTTCACAAATGAGGAAATGTAGGTTTGACAAGTTATAAGTGCCTTTTAGTAAGTGTTAGAGGTGGGATTTGAACCAAGATCCTCCTGATTTCCCAGTTAAGCATTCTATCTGCCATGCAAGGGGACATTGCCTTTCTAGAATATGTGTGTGTGTACTTCATTTTAAGGTGATGTATATTATAAGGTGATGCCCTTGACTAGAGAGAGAAATCAAAGATTAATCTCAACTCTAAAATTTTCTGGATTTATATTTCAGTGACTTCTTGAAAGAATTCCTTAAAATGGTTAATCATATAATAATAACAGATTGGACAGCAAGCCCTTAATCCCTGATATCTAGATTATTTTTCATTTCTGACACAGCTTTTGATTAACCTTAGGATCATAGGACTTTTGGAAGGATTCTGGTTATATTGAAGTTACTTCTTACTCTGAATGTTTGTAGTTCTGATTTATCTTCTATATTCATTTTTTAGGGCTTTTGTTCATATAATATTCGGTGTAACATATTGTAATTCATTGGAGGGCCAAGAACATGAATGAAGGGAAATTTTTTGACAGTCATTACATTGTTTATTGCTTTCCTTCATCTATGACATACTTGCTTTAAAGTACAGCTTCTTCACCTGAGGTTTGTGAACTTGTATTATATTTTAATAACTATATTTTAATGCATTTGGCTTCTTTTGTAATACTTCAGTTTTATGTATTTAAAAATGCTTTATCTGAGGAAGGATCCATTAGCCTGCCAAAAGGGTCCATTATACAGAAAAGGTTAAGAACTCCTACTCTAAAGAATAGAAGATGGGTAATCTGATATTTTACAGAATAGGGGCAAAACGAGTTGAGAATGTGTTAAGGATGAGAGAGATTCATGAAGTGATGAAACCATTATTTATCCATGTTATGGCTGGGAAATGGGCATGGGTTAGATGGATTTCTTGGAGGCTTGTCAGTCAGTGAGTCACATAGTTACTGGCACATAGTAGGTAGTTAATGTTTATTGACTGACTGGGACCCTGAACCTATATCCTTTGGAATAACAATGCAGCTCCTATAGCTGTCATCCTGGGAAACAACTCCAGTAAGACCTCTCTTGCAATCAATCAATAAACACTTACTAAGCACCTACTATGTGCCAGGCACTGTGCCAAGTGCTACAAAAAGAGGCAAAACTCAGTCCTTGCCCTCAAGGAGCTTATACTCTACTGGTGCTATAGCCACAGCACCTGGTAACCCAGAAGAGAAGGTTCTTGCCACCATAGACCTTGGCACTATCAAATGTTGCAACACCAGAAACTGATAGGATTTTTATCAGTGGAAATGACCTTAAAAAAGAGGCATTGACATCTGCTTTGCCCTGAGGACCACGGGACCTTTTCAGCTGACTTGCAGCTGAAACTTGCCAAATGTTATCTTGCCCCTATTAGAATATGAGCTTTTTGTCTGTCTTACTTTATTTGAAGAGTGCTTTGCACATAGTCAGCACTTGGTGAATTCTTTATTCATTCATAATTAGAAAAGTAGATCATGATAGAAATGTTGACAATTGCCCAAGAAAATATAGCACCTAAGGGGAGCTGCAATCACTTCATTAAAAAAAATTAGTTAAGCCCATTAGCTGAACCCTAGTCACTGGAAATTCAGGTAACACAGATTTTTATATATCAGGTCTTCAGTATTTGAAATCATTCCATCGGCAAGCATTTATTAAACCCTTACTTTGTGCCAGGAACTATGGTAACTCCGCACCAGGGATACAAAATAGAGTCAAAAATTGTTACTGTCCTCTAGGAGTTCACAGCCCGATGGGGGGAGACAACATGTAAGCAATTATGTACAAAGAAGCTGTAGACAGGATACATTGGTGATAAGCAACAGAGAGAAGGCACTAGAATTAAGTGGGACCAGGAAAAGCTTTCAATGAAAGGTGGAATTTTAGCAAGAACTTGAAGGAAGCCAGGGGAAAACAGGAGGTAGAGATGAGAAGGGAGGGAATTCTAGGCATGGGGTTCAGCCAGCGAAAACACCTAGAGTTCTGAAATAATGACCTTTGGAAAAGCCAGGAGACTAGTACCACTGGAACTCAGAATATGTGGATAAAAGACAAGGGAAGGACGACTGGAAAGGTAGGAAGGGGCCAGATTTAAAGGGTTTTAAGAGCAGAATAGACTCTTACATTTATTTGATCCTGGAGGCAATAGGGATCAATACCATAGAATTAGTTGAACCAGGGGTAGAGTGGGATGACATGTATGAGGAATGACACTATTTGAATGAGATCACAAGGTCAGACCTGCCCTTTCAGAAGATCAGTTCAGCAGCTGAGTGGAAAATGGGACTGGAATTGGGAAAAAAATAAAAATCACAAGGTATTATGCTTGTTTTTAGACTGTAGGACTCAAGATAAAAGCTGTACTAACTCTATCCCTTTCTGAATCCCATTCCTTCATTCTGCAACCTCTGTTTGGTGACGAAGCATTTCCTTTTACTTATTCTTCTTCTTTAGTTAATCAGTGAACCTTTATTAAATGCCTTTTATGTGCCAGGCACTCTGATAGTCTTTGGGAATTCTAGGCAATCTCTGCCCACAGGGGGCTTCCCTTCTGATGGAGAGGTGGAGACAAAAAGTATATACAAAAATAAATGCAGTACAAGTAAAAGGTTTTATAAATACATATGTGTGTGAGTAGTTAAATGAAAGGTAGTTTGGGAAGGAGAACTCTACTAAGAGTTGGAGGGAGTCAGGAAAGGTTTCATGGAGATGATGGAACTGTGCTGGGCTTTAAAGGGAAGTGAGGAACCCAAAGAGGCTAAGCTAAAGAGGGACAGCTGGTCCAGAGAGTTATACAGGTATTGGAGTATCATGGGTGAGGAACAGAATAACTTGATCCAAGAGCGTGGGAAGGAGTATAATATGCCAGCAAGGCTAGAAAGATAAGTCAGGGCTAGGATGTAGAGGGTTTTAAAAACTAAATAAAGGAATTTATATTTTATCCTAGAGGCAATAGAAAGCCACTGTTATTAATGGACTAAGAGGGCAACATGGCCAGATCTGTTAAGGGAAATTACTCTGCTAGCAAATGCGTAGGATGGACTGGAATGGTGAGAGATTTGGGAGACCAATTAGATTGTTGCAATAGTCAAGGTGAGAGGTGATGAGGACCTGACCCAAGGTTGTAGCTAAGTTTGAATGGGGTTCATTTTGCTGCTCCTAAGGAATAAGGACCATACCTGTGAGTTCACCGATGATAGAGAACTCCCAGATGAGAAAATGCCTTTTACCACTGCAAAGGCAATATCTTCTCTATAGTTTAGAGTACTAGATAATTAACCTAGAGGTTAAGTAACCCATGTTTGATCACAGCCAGGATGTATCGGAGAGAGAATTAGAACTTGCATCTTTCTCTCCTGAGACCAGCTTTTGATCTATTAAGACAAAGACGAAAGCAACTGGTTAACCCCCCAAAATTCAAAGCATGTGTTTAGATAGTATTGGGTCTGTACTGCCCCAAAGAGAAGAGGGAGGAACCTGAGGGATTTGGGAGGTGATGAGAAATGGGAGTCCAACTTAGGTCACATTTTCTAAAGATTTGAGCTGTTTTCTTTATGGACTTTGAGGAGCGGGGCAGGTGGCTCTATTTATTATTATTCCTTTTCCCCCCAAACATCCACCCCCTGCATTATTCTCTCCAATCCCTAAGGAACTCAGCTGTTTTCTCTCTTAGTTACATTCCTCTGTGACTACTAGGGTTACATGAATATATCCCTCCAGTTAACATTTTTCAAATATTCCAGAATATCCCTTGTAGATACTAACCTTTTGTTTGGACAAATTAGACCAGTATGTTAAGCTGGTGTGTGTGTATGTGTGCGTGCACACACACAACTGTGAGAAATATATGAATATTTAATTGATATAAGAGAAAAACAGAAGCAAATACTGTAACAGACTATAGATTTAAAAGACAGTTCACGTACCCATAATGTGATCTTGCTGAAAGCTCATACCTCATTTGGTTGAAGGGTTTGTTCTTCACTTTGGACCCTTCTGAATTGGTTGAACATTGTGAGATAAAACTTCACAGAGTCATATTTTCATGTTTCATCATGGTGTGGAGTTGACTTTGGGTTCTCATAGACTATGCCAGGAGAATGCAAACTTTGTTAGATTCTATCATGGATCCACATGGTCCTAGCCTAGATTATATCTTCTTCCCAAGGATCAACCGGACTGAGACTCATCTCTCGTACACTGGCTATTTGGTGGTTAATTGTTTGACCCTGGCAATCTATAACACAAATATAAAATGACACAGTCTTGAGTAGCCCCTCTTTTGCTTCTGTAAGGATGGTGGGAAAATGGTGGAAAAAGTGGTAAGAGTCATATCATTTTTAAACCTTAACTTTGCCTCCAGCCAGGAGAGGCCCTGAGCAATTTGGTTGGACAGCAAAATTATAGAAAGAAAGGAGCATAAATTGGGCTGGCAGGGATGGATTGTGTTCTGCATCTTTGGAGGGCAGTGCTCACCTCGATGGCCACCACAGATTTGTTTTGAGAATCTTACTAGCATAAATGAGCAAAAGATTTATTTTTGTCCGACGTAATTGAGTAATCCAGTGTTGGCTGATATTGGACACTTAATAAATAGCGATGTCAGCTCTAATGAGCCAAATGCAGGTGGTAAACCGTGCTATTAGAATAGATTCTAGGAGTTTAAATACTTCAAAGACATTCTTTAAGTGTTGCCAGGGCATTCATATTTGGTATTGAGGTGAAAAGGTTGATTCTCCTGGTGTGAAAATAAGGCATCTTGAAATTAGATAAATTAGAACAGATCAGCACTACATCTGCTGTAATAGAAAACTTTGCTGAGGGAGGAGAGCATCTCAAAAGTGTGTCTTTGCGCTAGAATTACAGGAGTCTGTGATGGGCTGAGAAAATAATCCTAGTCTGATGCCATATAAACTACTCACTCATATGTGTGTAACACATACACACACACATCTATACATAAACCTGTAGTTAAATTTCTGTTGCTGACAAAAAATGATGTACCGTGGATCCTAAAAAATTAGATGACAAATTTAAATGTTTATTAAGTTTTATTGCTTCTGTGTTTGGACAAATGCCTAACAAATGAAATTAAAGCAGTCAAATGTATTAGGCTCTTATTATATGCACAAACTTGTGCTGGGTTTTCAAAGAAGCAAAGGCTTTAAGAAAAGCTATACAATCCTGCCTTTAAAAAGAAAACCTTTTTTTTTTTTGCTGAGGTGCGTATACAGATAAATTGCATGTTAGGTGAAATACTAAAAGGAAAGGAAAAATCTAAGGAAATGTAATGAGAAATTTGAGGGGAAAGACTGCTTTCAAATAAAGAGGGAAAGGAATTACAGAAAGCTATGGTTACATGTAGGCTGTTCTTGAAGGAAAATAAGGACTTGAATTAATGGAGATGTGAGAGTCCATTGATGGCTTGGGAGAAATTTGGAAGATTACAGGAGCAGCCAGAGAAGTCATTTGCATCAAAGTTTCATTGAAGCCACGGAGATAGATGGGATTGCCAAAGGAAATAAGAAAGAGAAAGAAGAGAAATGGGTCAAGGAGAGAGTCTTGAGTTACAACAACCCTTTGGAGTAGGGAGAGGAAGCTAAACCAATGAAGAAACAGTCAGTAGGAAGGAGAATCAGGAGATACCAGTGTCACAGAACCCATTGTGGGTGAAAGTATCAAATGTCAAAGGCTGTTGGAAGGACAAGGAAGATAAGTCCTGAGAGAAGCTTACTGGATTTGGCAATTAAGAGGTCACTGAGAAATTCAGAGCACTTTTAATAGAGAGTGATGAGGATGGAAGTCATATTTAGGAAGTAGAGAGCCTCGCCTAGCTCTGAGCTCTTATATGCAGTCTTTTCCTTTGTAGAGACAACTAGGGGCTCACCATCTTTCGTCAACTGGCATATTATATTAGTCTTGACATTTTTCTGTATTTGCCAGGAATTCTTCATCACAATCTTTAGTTGCCTCAGTTGTATCTCCAAGAGGTAAGAAGGAGTAAAGAAAAAGATAGATTTGTTTTAGGTATATAGAGTTTAGATAGAGTTTTTAGGAAGCTCACATTAGAGTTTTGTTTTCTCTATGAAGTGAACTAAAAGAAAAGGAGTTGAGAGTAGAGTTGATCTGATTGAAGAGGTTTGGAGTAGCCAGTGGAAGTAGTAGCATGGTGGAGATTCAACAAGACATGAATCGAAAGGAAAGAAACAAGCATTTATTCAACTCTTCCTATGTGTCATGCAGTGTAGCAGTGAAAACTCATTGGAGCTAAGTTGGCATGAATTTTTGACAAATGATTACAACAAATGATTCCAGCAACCCTAGAAAAAGCATATATGGGATTGATTCGAGGTAGGAGATCAGCATAGGGATGGGAATGGCTAGAGAATGAGAGGACATGGGAATCAAGCAGGGTATTGAATTGTAGGAATGGCTTTTTTTTCTAGACCGAAGGGGAGTAGAAATTCAATCAGAAGATAGTGGATGGACTAAGAAAAGGAGGAGGAGTATCTTCTTGAGGGTGGAGAATAGGTACAAGAGTGAGGTCTGGGAGAGGTGGAAGAATAGACAATGGTGGTCATGGAGGAGGAGAATCCCAGAGGTTAGGATCTTGGAGTGATAGTGAGGTCAAAGATTTGAACCCCCTCTCTAGGTGGCTGAAATAAAATAGAGTTGGAGATCATGGGCATTGAAGAGGCTGACAAGGGAGAGTGGGACTATTCTCTGTGCAAAATACCCATCAGGAAGAAATCTGGTATATCAGATAACCCCTAACACTGTGGGACAGTATATTTAGTGGATAGATAGAGCATTGTAGCTGGTGTCAAGAAAGACCCTGAATTTAAAGCTGGCCTCAGACACTTTTCCAGCTCTGGGCAAACCAGTTAACTTCAGTCTGCCTTATTTTTTTCTTCTATAAAATGAAGACAATGGTAGCATTTACTCCCCCAGGGAGAATAAAATCTGTAAAGCACTTTGCAAACCTTTAAGCACTATATAAATAAATGTTAGTTTTCTAGATGATGATGATGATGATGATGACTACCTGAGACAGATTCAAACTCATTGGACTTGGAGAAAGGGAAAGATCATTGAAAGCATGGCTAGAGAAGACTTTGGGAAGGGAGAGTGTTATGGTGCTGTACCCTAGAACATGAATGGGATTTATATCATCAGAGGACATCAGAGAGAGAGTCTACAACATAAGCAGAATTTTGGAAAAGGGAAGGAGAGTGGCCATGTGTTGGAGATGGCAAGAAAACAATCCTCCTTCTTTAGGCTTAGTTTGCTTTTCAGACATGGCAGAAGTGCTTTCAGTGAATGGGGGAGGGGGCATATCTCTCTTTTGGTCTCTTTGGAGTTTGTTCCTGTAATCAGTTGACATGGCAACCAGAACCCTGTTTCTAGTTGATTGTCTCTCTCTCCTTTTCTCTTTCTTTTTTTTCTTTTTCTTTTTTTTTTTTTTTTTTGTTGCTCTGTCGGAAATCTTCTTAAATTAGTCCTTTTACAAATGTCTTCTTTTTTAACTTTTCTCTCAGTAGCAGAAAATGAGTTCAGTGAAGACTTGTTTAATTTTTCAGCTTTGGAGTTTCCTGAGATGGTATTTGGGAGTGGACTCGTCCCTAAGAACAGATGTCCCAGTGATTGGCAGTTTTGATTGTTCTCCAGTTTCACCCAGGCAAGTGAGGATAGACAACCTATTAATCAGACTGGACAAAACCGTTACTGGTAAGATATCTTTATTTTCTTAGCCAATATGTTGTTATAAAGGAGAGCTTTCTTTAAGAAGACAGGACGACTGATAAAGAATACACAACCAAATGTTTATTCCCTCTACCACTTCCTTCAGTCCTCTTTAGGCTATGTGTGTCAGAAGAGAATTATCCCAGCCTTGTCTCTCTTTTTCTTTCTTTTCTCACCTTTATTTCCTCATGCTCAGATTCTTCTCTGGATGAGAAGAGAATAGAATGGGGTTAAAGAAGCCTTGGCTGGAGGGAGTTTTACAAAACTGCTCTCTCTCCCTACTATAGTCAGCCAACATTTATTTTTATTTTTTTTAGCCAACGAGCATTTATTAAGTGCCTACTCAGTAAACAAACGCAGAATAATCCCTGCCTTCAAGAGACTCACATTTTAATGGAAGAGACTACATGTAAATTGGTAGATAATTTAGATGGAAGGTAACCTGAGAGAGAATAGCACTAGTGTCTTGGAGGTTGTAGAAGTGAGATTTGAGGTGAATCATGAAGAAAAGGCAAGGAGACGAAGAAGGGAGAGCATTCTAGACATGAGGGCAAAGTGATGGGAAATGGAGGTGATGGAGTGTCTTGTGAATGGAACAAGGAGTCAAATGGAGCTGGGTATATGGAGGGAGTAAGTATAAGCTTTGAAAAGGTGAGAAAGGACCAGGTTATGAAGAACTTTAATACTTTGTTTTGTTTTTTAATTTTTTATTTTCCCCCCCATGATTAAATGATTCATGTTGTCTCCCTCCCCTCTACCCTCCCTGCTCCCAGAGTTGACAAGCAGTTCCATCAGGTTATACTGTGAAGAACTTTAGAAGCAAACAGCTTGGGCACCAATTTGGAGAGGAGCTCCTCCCATAAGTATTCTAATGTCCAGTGTGTGGAGGGGTCTTTGCCTTTGTCTGTCCATTTCAAGATATTAGGCAGATTTTCTGAGATGGTTTTTCTATAGAATCACAGATTTTAGAGCTAATAGAGTCTTTAGGAGTCATCTAACCTATCCTCCTCAGTTTACAAATGAAGAAACTGAAGCCCAGGTAAAGCAGAGCCAGTTTTGAACCCAAGTCTTCTATTTTTTATTTCAGCCAATAGGTTGGTCAGTGAACCTTTATTAAGCCCTATTTTTGCTAGTCACAGTGCTAAGTTGTAAGAATATGAAAAGAGTCAGAAGATAGTCCCTGCATTCTGGGAGCTTCACAACCTAATTTATTCAATTCAAGTAACATTTAGTAAATACCTTTTGTGTTCAAGGGCTGGGTGTTAGTAGTGGGGGATGGTGACGGGTACACTAATAAATAATGCATAAATAGAATATAGTCTTTGCTCTTCAAGAAGTTTATAATCTAGTGGGTTTATCATAGTTGGAGTTATGGAGGTTGAACAATGCACTGTGACGGGCCATTCAGATGGGTACAAAAGCCCTGTTTTTGGTGATGACAAGTCCTAAAAGTTCTGGGTAGTGAGATAGATCATAGAAACGAATTGGGGTGGAAATCAAGGTTATTAAGTCCAGCACTGGGCATATAATCTTTAATAACAGATACTTGTGTTGTTTGTTCTGGTACAGTGCTGGGCCAGTTCTTAGGTCTTGTTTCCAACATAAAGTGGCTGAGGAATTGGAATTGAAAGCACAGGAGGGAGAGATCTGGGAAGAACAATTTGATATAAGAAATAGCAGCTAGATAGTAAACTTTTGTTATTTTGGCTTTTTTCTGTCTCTTTCTGACCCTCCCCTCTTTCTTCCCTTTTCCCTTATCTGATCATGATATAGCTCCAGAATGCATTTTTTATGGGGAAAATTTTTTTATTCTTTTTAAGTTTTTATTTTTTATTTTTGAAAAGTTACCTCTTAATCCTTTGTTAATTTCTGTATCAAAGCCTGATACATTCTTAATTAGCTTTTCACCAGCAGTGGGATAGAGAACTGATTCTGGAGTCTTCAAGGACTTAGATTCAAATATAGCCTCTCTGCTTATTGCCTTTGTGACACTGGATAAGACATTTCACTTGGCTAGGTCTTACTTTCCTCATCTGAAAAGTAAAGGGGTTGGATTAAGCCATCTTTGCTAATTTTTTGGACTGGATAAAATATTGGATTTGAACTCAGGTCTTCTGACTTCAAGTACACTCAGGATACAGTGCTTCCTAACTACCTTTTTTCTTTACTAATCTACTCTGTGTAATTCTTTATCAGTAAAGATTGGGTATCTCCTAACCATTAGCCTCTATTTCTCACAAAGCTCAGTGAATGATGATTATTTAAGAGAAGTGCCACATCACTTTTGTGCTTTGTTGTCTCATATTCCTAAGAATAACCAGAATTTTTAGGTGCTGAGGGTTTAGGACACCATCTCCATCACTGACTTTTAAAATGAGCTGCTGATTTGCATTTTTTAAACTCCTTGATTGGACGAATCCAACATGTCTAAAAACTCAACTGGTTGTTTTCCCCTCAGATAAATCACTTAGCCTCTATTTGCCTTAATTCACTGAAAAAGAAAATGGCAAATGGCAAACCGCTTCATTATCTTTGCCAAGAAAACCCCATATGGGATCACAGAGTCAGACACAACTGAAATAACTGAAAGATCTGTGCTTCTTTGATCATGTGTGATATGACATATATAAAGCACTCTGCAGATCTAAAATATTTTATGAATGTGAGTTATTATTAATAGTTATTTATTATATTTGCCATGGGCACTTATTACAGTTGTTCCTCCAGATACTCAAGTGCATCTTCTCAGCGTTATCACTGACTTGTCCTTAAGTCAACCAAAAATGTATTAATTTTTCCCCCTTCAGCCAAATTGCTTTGTTTATCGTCTAATTGAAGAGATGTCTTTATTGTCTTTCTGCTTTTACACTGTTGCTTCTTTTTCACAGCTCACCCGTCTCTTGTCAGATAACATCCATGAAGCCTTTCCTCATTCTCTATAATTTAGAAGTAATTTCCCCTTTATCTAATATCTCAGAGCAGTTTATCTTTATTTATTTAATTATTTTTCCCCATAGGATCATAGATTTAGAGCTGAAAATGATGTTTGAGATCAGTGAGGTGTCCTCTCCTACCCCTCCCATCCCCCTCCCCCATTTTACAGATAAAGAAACTGGGGCTGAGGAAGGGTAAATTACTTGTCCACAAAAGGGATAATTGCCTGAAGCAGAATTTAAACTCAGATCTTCCAACTTCTAAGTTAAGTATACCCTGGATACAGTACCACCTAAGCTACCTGTCTTCTTTACTAAACATATTCTGTGTTTAGTTATTATTTACCTATGTTACTATTTATCAGTGAAAGTCAGGTCTCTATTTATCTTGTTTATCTCTCCTAATGCCTATTAGAGTGCTTTCCTAATAGTAGGCACTTAATAACTGTTTGAATGAAATTTAGTGTACTCAATTGTTAGTGTAATTGTACTCAAAATTCCTTCTGGCTTCCTTCAGAAAAGTTGGGAAGGGGGATGTTTTGACTGAAACATAAAGGAAGAAGTTTATCCTAGAGCCTGAGGACTTGGCAATTTCTGGGTTGTACGAAAATGTCTTTTTTTTTCCTTGAGGCCTCTAAGCCACTTGGATCTATTTGTTCATTTATGCTGCCAAAGGTCTTTTTAAAATCTATAATGAAAAACTTATTATGAGTGAAGATGAGATTGCTTGAAGTTTCAGACTATTTTAATTTTTGGCAAGTATTCGGAGTGTTTAAAGAGCACATTTTAAAAAGGCAGAAAAATTTCCCACCTCCTTTTCTCTTTTTATTCCTTTAAAGACCTACTTGGCTCATCAGACCTGGTAGATATTTTCTTTCTTTTAAGATTATTTGATAAGAGCATTTCTTCAAAGGGATAAACCTCAGTATCTTCTTAATAGCCTAATCAGCAACCTTTTGGCAGAGAAACAATTGAAACTAAATCCACTTTCGTGGAGTTTTACTTTCCTACTTTTGGGTAGAAATTTGATGATCAGTAGGAGGAGGGATAATATCACCAATCCCAGATATCATTCAAGGTCATGTAGGTAATAAAGAACAGAACTGGATTTGAATGAAGGTCTTCTAAATAAGCCTTAATGTGAAGTACAAGGAATGCTCTTTCAGTTAGACTGGTTCTTCCTCACCATAATGAAGTAAACCATAGTTGGTGGAAATATATCTCAGTTATCATCCCAAGTAGGAGTTTGGTAGGTTGGTAGATACCAGGGGAATATCTCTAATATTTGAATAGATTTGTGATCTTACTGATGTGGGTGTTTTCTCCAACATCTCATCCACGCTGACCTCCATGTTGTCTCCTTCATGTCTTCTCATGAGATTATCAAGGTTGAGGAGGGGAATACCCAATGGATAGAAGGCTTTCCTAGAGTTCTTCTGACATGTCCTGGATACCAATAGAGTGTATACATATACTATCTGACTATTTTTTCTTATTCTTGGTACTTGACAACTTTTAAAAAAATTTATCTCATGGCATACTTTTTATATCACCATCAGTGGAATATTGGTATTAAATTGATGGGAATTGTTTATAGATAGAAACTTAAGAGTCACAGAAGAACTTCCCTGAAGGAATTCAGCCTGTTTGGCTTTTTTTCAATTTTTATTTTTTTAAACCTCCTTGTCTATTTATATATCTTTCTAAATTAGGTATAGTGATAATAAATGCACTTTAAAGTTTGTCCATCCAACTGCAATTTGTAACCTCGACAAACGGACATTATTTATTCTCTTGGGTTTTCCTGGGTATCTAATTAGGCCCAAATTTTTAGTACGTGTATATATCATTTAGGAAGTTCTGCAGAATTCTGGAGCTTAATGAGGTCAACACAATATTATTTGCAAACCATCCATAGACAGTCTAGTTTGTCTTCAGCCTGGGATGACGCTGTGTTGAACATTTTCCATGACAGTGGGAAACAGATGTTTTTGTTTGGTTTGATATTTTAACAATGATGATTGTTGCACAAAGTTATCTCTTACTATTATATATTTCAAGGAATCATATATTATTGACATACACTGAAAAGACCTCTTATTTGTAGGTGTTGGAGAGGCTTTTCAGGGGGAACATTTTCCTCGTCGGAATCAAATGTCTTTTTATGATCAATTAAAAAAACTCAGTAGGATTTTATATTCTCCAAGTCCCTCAGGTTGAGTGATGGTCAAGAAGTGATTTGCCGCGGAATATCACTTGTCAAGACCTTGCTTACTTATTCCCTTCTAAAATCTTCATCACTCAGTCTGTGTATAGATTATTCTCATAAAAAATTTATATATGAGGGAAAGCAGGCACATAGGTCAGTAGTTATTAACGTTGTCTCAGTTGTTCTTTCTTTGGTTATAATAAGGTCTGACTTTGTTTTTCCACACCATTGACATCTTCCCCTCCTTCAGCCGCTGAGAATTAATCCCTTAAAGCCTTTAAAATTGCCTTTAGCACAGACCTCTCTTCTGTGTATACTTAATCCAGTCTATCTGCTTTCCCCATTTTTGTCCTCTTTAGTGCTTTTGTACACACATCTGAGACTGTGTTGTTAGAATCAAAATATGGTAGCCTCATTCTCCTTGATGGTGAAAAGAATTTATTATAAAAATCTTCACTTAAACTGACAGGAAAGGAGAATTGTTGGAGGAGTTGTGGGAAAACAGGCACATAAATGCACTCTTGGTGGTGCTTTGAATTGGTCCAACTATTCTGAAAGGTATTTTGAAACTAGGCTTAAAAAGTCTCTAAACTGTACATACTTTTTGACCCAACTGTACCATTATGAAGTCTGTACTCCAAGGACATCAGAGAGAGACAGATGTATAAAAATGTTTATAGCAGTCTTTCTTGTTATAGCAAAGAAACTAAAAAGATACCCTTCCATTGGAGAAGGGCAGGACAACTTGTGGGATATGATTGTAATGGAATATTATTGCCTGTGAAGCAGATAGACTGGTTTTTTCTTTTAGGTTTTTTTTTGGGGGGCGGGGAAAAAGGAAACAGTAAGATTTCTCCCTCCTTCCAAAAAAAATCATTAAAGTATTTTAAAATGTTGAGAGGACAACTTAAAGAAATCCTGAAGTTAATGGTTGAAGTTGGACAGTTTTGAAGACTGAATTTATGATATAATTAAGAAGAAAATAAGTTATATGTAATATAGATTTGTGATTTTATGAATAAACTTTTTTCTACTCTGTTTTGTTTATGTGGAAATGTTGATTTTATTTGATATTTGTTAAGTACCATATCAAAACATTAAAAAAATGCAAAAGTAAATTTTAAAAAATCATTGTTTATTTTTTCCTATTTTTTCATTTGTTCTTTAGCCCATGTTATCTTTAAATACTCCTGGGATGACTTTGTTAATTGAGTGTCTAATTAAGCTTTCTTTAAACTCTTTTCTTATTTATGAGAAAGTATTGATAATAATCAAATTCTCAGTAAAACCTCATGTCGGTTTATATTTCAAAAAGTTAAAAGCATTTGTTATGCTCAGTGCTGATGTCTTTTCCTCCATCCATTTCCCGTTTTCCAGCATTGGTAATTTGTTTAAATAATTCATATTATAAGCATTTTAGTTCTACACTCTTTTAAAAATTTTTGTTCTTTTACTTTTTATTAATTTTGATTTTTACTCTAACATAATTTGGTTTTCCTACTGTGTAAGTAGACAACTGATTTAGGAATGATTCATATCAGGATTGAATTATTTTCTGTCTTTTAAAATATAAGCAGTTTATTGTGTTATGATCTTATGTTATTTGGTGCTAGCCTTGTCCAGAGATTATTAAATCTCAAAGAAATTACTCATGATTTATATGTTATGAGGCTTATTTATAATACTCCTTATTTCTTAGTAGTATTTTCCAACATGTTTTTAACCATCAGTGCCTATGCTCAACTTTACATTGAAGTCACTGAGATGTAATTCTCTTAAGTTTTAACTTAGAGGGTTTTAGTCAAGTTTTTGGGAGAGTTTGTTTCTATCTTCATCTTCTGTTGGTGAATGTTGGTGAATAAATTGCTATTATTTTCAAGGTGGTGTTTTTGTAGATACTTCTTGTGAACGCTGACCAAATATCCGATGAAACGGAGGTGTCATGTTGTCTTGGGTGCTTGATAATAAGCACCTATTTAATATAATAAATAATAAAATAAAAAGTAATAAAATAGATGCATATAGTAATAAGCATCTATTTAATGCTTCCAGGAGAACCCGCAAGCCAGATATCTATTCATTTAACTATAACGTTTTGCTTTTGCTTTCTGATTTCATTAATAATGTGAAAGTCTGGATTTAAATCTCTGTTTCTCCAGAAAAGGTAGACCTTTGTTTTGGGGAGAAACTTTATTGTGTTTAAGAAATGGGAGATCAGGAAAGGAAGTTGTGTGAGGTGAATTTTGAAGGAAAGTGGGGCTTCTGTGAGATGGAGGTAAGGGGGAGCATATTATAAGGCTTTGAGGATCTCCTTTGCAAAAGATATGGAGACAGAAGATGGAACATCTTTGTGTGAAAGACCAGTTTGACCAGTTTGAGTGTGAAGGGAAATAATGTACAATAAACAAATAAAATAAAATATTGGTCGCTGCCAGATTAGGAAGTATTTTAAATGCCCCAAAGAGGTGTTTATAGTTGATTCTAGAGGCAACTAGACATTCAAGTTTATTAAATCATTTTGGCAGTTGTGTGGAAAGAGCCAAGGTCAAAATGGTTTGGATTAAAAGGGTGATATTTGGGAATCAAAGAAGGGTTTGGGATACTGGCAAATAAAGTTGAGGAGATATAAATTTTGAAGATAATATCATGGGTTCAGTGTAGCATTCCTCTTCTGGAGAGGGGGAACATGAGGAAAGATGTCCTAGAAGGACAGAGGAGGAGGCACAGATACTCTTTAGTTTGGCTGCACCAGGAGGGTCTGGCAGGTACCCTAAATCAGGAACACAGATGGTTAAGGGCAGAGAAGTCAGCTAAGGTAAGGGGAGAAGCAGGAATGCTCTCTAGGTATAGGGAGCAACTTGAAATATTCAAGAGTTCAAATTTTAGGGCTAAAATGAACACTGGAAGATGGTGGGCAAAAGCCATGAGTTGTGTCTAGGATACAGGGAAGGCATCTACGTATTAGACATGAGGTACCAGGAAGGAGAATAGAACATGGTATGGAGCCAAGAACAGTGGAGGGCAAAGTCTTCCGTATTTTGGGCCAGAACAGTTCCCAGAGCATGGTAAAGCTCAAGTCAGAAAAGGTTAGGCAAGGAAGAACACCCGACTGGAGTGGGAATTGCTACATATGAGCATAAACACATGGGCATATGTGAACAGATATACATATCCATATTAGTACTTCTAGGATCTATAATTTTATCAGTATGTGTACTCCTTCTGCCTATATAGATCTCACCTTATTAATTTAATAGATTTAATTTATTATTTATAATTTTAATAACCATGCAATAAATTTATATTTATTTTATTACTATATAAAATTACTATATAAAAATATACAAAATTATTACTATATAAAATAATTTTAATAAGCTATCAAAACAATTCTAATTAATAATAAAATAGAAATGTTTATATGCTTTTATAATTATATGCAATACATATAAAATAATATTGACATAAGTATATGAAATAAAAATAATTTCATTTGTAAAATTAAATTTAATAAATAGTTTTACAGTGTTTATGGCCAAAAAAAATTGAACATTTCTATTCCACCACATATTTCCTTGGCATCCTGCCCTGTCCTAAAATAACAGATATAAATTCTACTACAAGGTCCATACTTGAAATCTTTATAACATTGTAAGACAACATATCTCATTCTTTGGTGGTATAGCCTTCAAGCAAATTAATTTAATTTAGTTTTTTCTTTATAACAATTTTATTGCTTACAAAGAGTTAGGAGGGAAATACAAGTTAGAAGTCAAAATGTAATTAGAAATCAAATCTTCTGCATAGAAAATTGGATTTTTACATACTATGTGTATTTTTCAAGTGTGTCCTTAGAATACAGTCTACCTTCCTATTTTCTATTTCAAGGGAAAAAATCCTATATAAACAGAATAAGGAAAAAAAATCATCTAAACACATTTGGACAAATTCATGTTTTTCTTGAGGTAGGAGGGTATATTAAATTTCTTTTTGAAAGAAACTTAAATCAATGAAAACATTAAAGTAAATTAATTTTAAAACAAGTTTTATTATTGTTTTTTTCTTTTAACACCAGCAATTCCCCCTTAACATGGCATCATCTTATTCTACCTTCCCTTGTAATAAAGAAAAACATTTAATTTTTTTCTTACAGTATTTTGCTTTTATATCTTGTACATTTCCCAGTAGATCTCTTCTCTTCACATTCCCTATAACAAAAAATTAAAATACAGAACAGTTAAAAAAAACTCTAACCAGTACATCAATCAAATTTGACATTTTATACAGTGTTCCACACCCATAGTCTCCCCATTTCTTCAAAGCAGGAAAGGAATTGCCTTCTCATATTTCTTCTTTGGGGTTGAGCAAGGTGATTATGATTTCATACAACACATTGCTTCATTGTTGTTTTTTCAGCCTTGTAGTTATTATTTCGCTGGGCATCAGTTTTATATCTTTTCAAATTGATCATTCTTGTACATCCATGTACCCACATTTCTTTAGCAGTTTTTCCAATAAACGGGCATCTGCTTGGTTTCCATTTTTTTGCTACTATGAAAAGTGCTACATTGGATATTTTGGACTATATCACTAGATTACTGCATCTCAGTTGGAAAGGACTTCAGAGGTCATTTATGTAGCTAGCCAGGAATCCCTAGTACAAAATCTCGCATGGGAGCTAAGAAAAATATTTAAGCAAAACCAACTGCCATCATGACCTTGGAGGACACTTTGCACCACTTTCTGTGGCCATAGTGTGCCTGTTTCTCATACTTAGAGGCGCAAGGTGGTGTTCCTCACTCTCTCTCCAGGACTGAGATTGTTCATTATAATGAATCAGAGTTGGATTACTATTTAGTGTTGCCATTTTAATATCATTATAAGACCATAAATTGCAGGGTAGCTGTTTTGCAGTGAGAGAAACAGTTGCCTCCTTGAGAGTTTTCTATACCAATCTACACTGACTACACAGATCTGTAGGTATATTCCTTTACATATCCAGAAATATATGCCTATGTATTCATATCTATGTGCATATATATTTATATGCATATATAATCAAATTTGAATTACATGGAGACTTAGAAAAATCCCATATAACCTGAAACACACACATCTCATTCTGCCAGAGCACCATTCTTGAATGAGCCCTAAATGTCCTGAATTCTCTTCATTTATTAGTGCCCCCCCCCAAACAAAACAAAAGGTCACTCATACATAAGTTGGTATTGAATTTTTACATACTTCTATGTGTACATATTCCTGAAAGGCAGGGACTAATTCATTTTTATATTTGTATCCCCAGCACCCACTGCAGCACACAGTGGGCATATAATAACTACTTCTTTGATTAATTGTTCAACGTTCATGTTAAATTAGACGCCGGATTGGATCATTTTGATGGTCTTAGTTTTCATCAATAACATTTAAGTACTGTAATAGAATTAATAGACTTGTTAAATATTGACTCATAAATTAAAGTAGAATTCGTGGAGGAGACACTTAGATGATGAAGCAATATCAAGGTCAAATCGAGGCTACTTATGATTTTGTCTTCAGCCCATCTTACTCTACTTACCTCCTTCCAGAAACCAGATAGAGAGCAAAAGTTTTTCTCCCAGAGCACAGGCAGGGGAATCCCATTTCTTCCTTTTCTTCTCTAATATGAGAGGGCTGAGAGAGTCAGGGTGAGGAAATCCCAGCATCTTCTCTTAAAACATTCTTTCTATTAACTAGAGATTGATTATTGTTAATAAAACACCTTTAAGATATAAATTAGGAAACCTTTAATATGACCAAATTTATAAGGACTTTAATGAAAATTATTTGATTCAAATTTCTGAGAGGCTCAGATTTTGGGCAATGGCAATTTGGATTCCAGTTCAAGGAGAAAATCAAGTGGAAAGAAGTGAGGGGTTATTTTGATCCATTTTTGGAATTTAAAAGGTATTGAAGGGGAAAGGGCAGACTTCTCTAGAGTGCCATCATGGGGACTTTGGATTGTGGGGTAGTTGGTATCATTCCTATTTTGTAGTTAAAAATTGAGACTTGAAATGATTTGTTTATGTTCATATAGCTAAATAAAGGTTTATTTAGAATGCTTCATTATGGGCCAAAAGTCACTAATGTGTTCAATTCATTAAATTAAAAAAAAAACAAACAAACAGATAAATATATATATTTTTGCTATGCTGTATAACTAGGTTAGAATACCATATTGATGAGACCAGAGTCATCAATTTACTTCCCAGTTTTGGGGGGGAAGAGGAGTATTGTCTGTTTCCTCTTGTTCCTTAGACACCAATTAGACCCAATTACCCCAAATCTCCATTGTTCCTAAAGGGGAGTGAGTTGGGAGTGCAAATAAGTAATACAAAAAGGGTCCCCAAATGCAGAAACCATTTATGATTGTTTAGAATAAGAAGATGACAGTGCCTGTTAGAGATGACCATCAGTAAAAACAGACCCTGGAGGCTGACTTATTGAAAGAGAGACAACAAGCGTTTTAACTCTGAGCAGTAACAAATATATAATTATTTTAATGCACATTCTAAAAATTCACTCCTTCCATCATAGATCTGAGCTATTTTGTGCTTATTTAGGCCATCATGAAAAGCTTAAAACTTACCTTCCAACTTATTTGTAAACTCGAAAGGAAAGAGATGCTTTTCTTTGTTGATCCTAAATGATTTTACAATGAAGAGAAGCATCATAGCCAGTGGACAGAGTGGTGGACTTCAAGTTAGGAAGATCTTGATTCAAATCTCCTTTGTGATGCTTATTAGTGATGTGACTAGGCAATCCACTTCAACTCTGGACCTCAGCTTCATCATCTATAAAATGAAGAGAATGGGAGTGGTGGTGGGGCACAGTTAGATGGTTCAGTGGATTGAGATCCAACCCTAGAGAAAAGAGGAGGTCCTGGGTTCAAATATGGCCCTAGATGTTTACTAGCTGTCCAATTGCCTAGCTTATACCATTTTTCTGCCTTGAAACTAATACTTAGTATGGAATCTAAGACAGAAGGTAAGAGTTTAAAAAACAAACAGGTAAGAATAGGACTTAAATTTTTTTTTTGGCATTATTGTAGATTATTGGATTTAAACGAGAATTTGAGAATTAAGACTGATTCTCATTAGTGGGGGATACCTTTTTAAAAAAAATGAAAAATCTCTGTCTCAGTGAGTGTTTACTTTTATTTAGCAAACATTAAGTGCTTACATTTACACTTTGCTAGGCACAGGACAGGAATGTTGTACAAGGATCATATGTGTAGAATAGATACAAAATACATTTTTTTTGAAGGGGGCACTAACAGGTCGAATCAGGAAAAGCTTTTTTATGGAATATGGCACTTCAGCTGAACCTTGAAGATTCTAAGAGTAGGTGAGGTGAGAAGGAAGCACCTTCCATTAGCCTCTACAAAGGCGTGGAGTTAGCAAATGGAATATTATTTGCTGAGGTCAACAACAAGGCCAATTTGGATGGAATGGCCAGTGCACGAGCAACGACTTGGTGGCAAAGTGGATAATGTACTGAACTTGTAGTCAGAATGCTCTTAAGTTCCAATCCTACCTCAGGCACTTACCTAAGTGTGACTCTGGATAAATCACTTTACTTTTCTAAGCCTCAGATTCCCATCTATAAACTGCAGTGTGGAAAAGGATTTGGTGAGTTCTCTTAAGTCCCCTTTCAGCTTTGAATGGATGTCTCTGATGAGCCCTGGAAGAAGAGATCTGTTCTGTATTATACCATGAGCTCATTGAGGTCAAGTTTTATGTCGTTCCCCACCGTTCCTTGAATCCTGCTCCTTATACAATGCTTAGACCTGTGTCTTGCCACCTAATAAATAGATCCTCGAGTTGGAATGAATGAATATTTACTAGACTCATTCTTTGTCCTTCCTCTCCCTTTCATTCCTGCTTACTTCAAAGAATTCTATAATAACCCAAAGTCATCAGCATTAATAGTAAGCAGGGGTGTTCTACCTTCATGCTAGAACATTTTAATCAGTGTGTAACTGAAGCATACCAGGGTTTCTTTTCAGGTTTCTTTCATAATTAAAAAGAATTCGTTTAAAGGGTTCTTCCAAGTCAAATGCAAACCAGAGAGTACTGCATCTAAGGAGCCTAAACCGCATGAGGAATTTAAAAGCCATGATGTTTAATTTTAACTTTGTGTACATATACTTTGTGGTGTTTTGAATCCTAGCATATTGATCGTTGGTCTAAAAAGAAGCCTATGACTTAAAAAAAAATTTCTAATCTGAAGCTGAAGTAAAGATGAGCTATGGATATGATGCTAGTTACCTGTGACTTTAGAGTTATGTGGTTTTGGTAGGGAAGGGAGGTAGATTTTAGCTTTTGAAAGTCTCATTTTGAAAGCTTTTATGTGGTGGGCGAGTTCTTTCTTTTTCTTTTCCTTTTTTCAGTCATGTATTACTCTCTATAACTTCATTTTTGTGTGTGTGTGTGAAGATACTTGAGTGTTTTGCTGTTTCCTTCTCCAGTTCATTTGACAGATGAGGAAACTGAGGTAGAGTTAATTAAGTGACTTGCCCAGGGTTACGCAGCTGGTATATGTCTGAAGCTTGATTTGAATTTGAGGATTCATCAAATAAATCTTATGCTTCAGTGACAAGTTAGAAAATAATCCCCATGCTTCATATTATAAGCACATTGTTTGCTGAGTAGATTTTCTTTTTCACGTAAAAGATTTACCAGATGTGGAAAAAATGAAGTTGGTAATGTTTAATGGTTGAAAACTTGTCAGTTTGCTCTTATCTGATTTCAAGGCAGCCTCCTTTTGTCATTGTTCTGCAGATGGTGAAACACTGGGAACCTCTACAGTTATGGGTAGAATTTTTTTTTCTGTTATTTCACACATTAGAATTTCTAGGCACTTTGCATATTTGAGTGCCTAAATCCTTGCTCTCTGCTACCTCAAGTTTGATGATTATTGGTATTTCAAAAGCAAAGATTCCTTTAAGAAACCTAAAATAGTTCAGAGGGTTAATATACAACCCAAAGTTACCAGGGGATTTATTAGATACCCAAATGGCACTGAGGTCTCACTGATGTGGGCATTCCCTCCAATGATACAGTTAGCAAAGAGAACCCTGCTTTCCCCCACATCTTCCTATTCAGTGTAAGTCTGGTCCAGGCCTTTCAGAAGTTTGCCACAGGGATCCCTTTTACCTGCTAAGACCCTTCTTTGCCCTGCTTTGATATCACAAGGAATTCCAGTGGAACATAGCCTGACCAGTATTTTTTTTTAAACTTCTAGTCTTTCTCCAGTAAAATCCTAAACATTGTTTCTCTGTGTAATTCCTTGTTTTAATGGTTTAATTTCCTGCTTATTTCTCCATTCCACATGAACAAGGTCAGGATTTTGCTCCCTTTTGGTTGGAAGTTGATTTTAAGAGTTAGAGCGAAGAGTAGAATCTTTAATACAGTATACATTATAGCTCAAGACAGCAGCAAACCAAGATGAGTTCCCCAGAGTCCACAATGGTAGCATCTCAGGATCAGTTTCCTATTAGGAGCCTTCAGGAGAACCAAGATGGCACCAGGTCTTTGCCTTGGGGTATGGGCTTACTGGCTTGAAGTCCTGCTAGTGTAGGCAGTTGTTCTGTAATATGTGGGTATAAGTTGGAACAGGTGACTGTTGGGCAACAAATAAAACATGCATTTATTAGTTTTGTCTGGAATGCTGTACATCTCTGGTGAAGATACGGAGCTGCTGCCCTCAGGGAACTTACTGTCTTGTGGGAGGGAGAGAGATAAAAAAGGAGTGAAGAGAGCCATAATGTACACTATCACATGATAAATACAATAGGGAGTTACAACAGAAAATGATATTCAAGGCCTGAGGGGGAAAGGTCATTGCTGACCAGAGGGAGTCAGGGGAAAGGTACTAGGGAGTTAGTCAAGGTTAGGCTGGTAAGGATCAGAGCAGAATATAGGTGTCAGGGGTAGATGAAGGTGGGAGGGTCGAGGCCTCCAAGAAAGGGGCATGGAGTAGAATATATCCAGCTTGGAGAGGTCTCCAGGTCACTGGGTCAGAGAGTGCTTCAGACATAGACAACCAACTGTCACAGATAATCCTCTGGGACTGAAGTTAGACTTGGTAGCTTCTTCATAGAGGAGTATTAAAACTTAATTTTTTTTTAAAATCCTCAGAACCTGCTCAATTGGATTAACAAGAGGACTTGAGTTTCTTTCTCCTAGATTTAGATGCAATTTCTCTCATCTGTCTACACTGCCTTGGGGCAGGGGACTTTCTTGGAGGTTCTGTAAGGTATGCTTTTGCCCCCTCAGAAGGTTGTGCAAGCATATCGGAAAGGACCTGGATTCTTAGTTAACAGAGTTCATTATTCTCTTGGGAATCGTTTTTCTGAGTCTTAGGTTGTCTGGATAGAGTGTGGACTTCCAAGCAGAAAGATCTGGATTCCAGTTCAACCTCAGACACTTAAGAACTGTGTGATCCTGAGCAAGAACTTCAGAGCATCCTCTCTGTAAATTGGGGTTCACATTCTAGCCACCCAGTGGTTCACAGCCTTCAACTCACTCTCTTTTTTTTAAACCTTCACCTTCCATCTTACAACCAGTACTACTCTATGCATCAATTCCAAGGCAGAATAAATAGCATTAAGTGACTTGTTCAGGGTTACACAGCTAGGAAGTGTCTGAGGCCAGATTTTGAACTCATTCTCTGTTCTTCAGGTTTCTTCCTTTTGTGTAGTTAGTTTTATCTCTGTAATATCTCATAATATCCCCTTCTCTTGATTCACAAAGCCAGTTCTCTATTTCAGGCTCTTATTCCCTTTCCTGGTTTATTGCAGTAGCCTTTTTTAAAAAAAATTATTTTTTAAACCATTTCTTTCAGTTTTAGAGCCAATTTTGGTTCCAAGGCAAAAGAATGGTAAGAGCTAGGCAATAGGAGTTAAAGGACTTATCTAGGGTCACATAATGTATAGTTGGAAAATCTTGAATCCCTAAAATGACATTACCCAAACTTCCTTTTTGTATTACCCACTATTCTTTTTCCTTTCTGTTTACCTGCCCCTTTTGCGTGATTGTATATAAGTTTTGGGTAACGCCCCTCTAGCTCTCTCTTCCACATGAAGTGAGTGGGGAATGTTCCCTGTGTTCTCTAACTCTCTAGTTAAATATTAATAAATATCTATAAATATTATATTTTGGAGATATTGAATATTAATTTTAAAATCCACAATATAGGAAGTGTCTGAGGCCAGATTTGAACCCAGGCATGGCTCTCAGTCCACTGAGCCATCTAGCTGCCTCTTGAATAAATGAGTTGTGTCAAAATCATTGCACATTAACTTAACATCATCTATGTTATATTATATTTTTATTTCTTTTGTTAAACATTTTAACATCATCTATGCTATATTTTTATTTATTTTGTTAAACATTTCCACTTCATTTCCATCTGATTTGGCTGTATTTAGGAGTTGTTGCTGCTTGGGGAACCTGGGTAAGAATATGATGCCTCCTCTTCAAATGTGAGAGCAAATCTCTCCCCTCTCTAACCCTCATCTTCATTTTATACTCCAAATGGCTGCTTAGGTGATATTCCTAAAGCCTAGATCTGACCATGTCATTCCCTTGATCAAGAAACTCCAGCATTTCCTCTGAGATTAGTTGCCTTTAAAAAAATAATAATATTCCAGAGCCCTTTGGCAAGCTGGTGAAGCCTCTGAGCCTTTTCCCAGAATAATACAGTTTTATTTTTTGGAAGCTAGGTCTCCCTATCTCTCTTTCCCACGAGGCTCTCCCTCCCCACTCCCCCAAGTGCAGTGACCAGTCATGGGACAGATCCATTGTGGATTGGCTCAGAAACTTTGACTTGCTTCATTTCCCATCTGGTCCAATTTGTTCCACCTTGAGCAGTCTGGTGTCCCTCCCCTCCCAGAGTTCACCATTGAGTACCACACGTGGTGCTCATCATCCATGGGCTTTATTCCCACTGCAGCCCAGAACTCCCAAGCTCAAGCTATCCATTAGCGTCAGCTGGGAATCATAGGCATTTGTCACCATGCTGGGCCCACAATGATGTTTTTAAATGCAGAAAAGTAAAATAGAC
This sequence comes from Gracilinanus agilis, assembly GCF_016433145.1. NCBI lineage: Eukaryota > Metazoa > Chordata > Mammalia > Didelphimorphia > Didelphidae > Gracilinanus > Gracilinanus agilis. The sequence goes on from NC_058130.1 coordinate 77,272,996, forward strand.
AGAATTGTAAAGGCAACCAATTGTTTTGAAATACAGTTATCCAAATATTTTTTTTAATTCATAGACTTTAGGTTGAGTCTCTGTTCTGATAAAAGCACAACAGCATTTATATAGCTCTTTAAGGTTTGTTACTGTTAGCCTCACAATAGCTCTGGGAGGTAGATGCTAGTATTAACTTTATTTTACAGATGAGGAAACTGAGGAATAGAGAGGTTAATTGACTCATCCAGGATCACACAACTAGTGAGCGTCCGAGGCATGTTTTTTAAAAGTTAATGCATTTAAAAACAACCTTCTGGGCCCAGAAATGGTAACAAATGCCTGGGATTCCCTGGATGAGGATGATGGATCCAACTGCCTTAGGACTAAAGCTCCTTGAATGCCAGCATTATGTCTGTCCCTTTGGGGGTTGAGGTTCACCAGGCTGCTCAAGGTGGAGCAAATTGGCTCAGATGGGAAATGAAGTGAGAATTTGGATCTTCTGGACTCCAAATCTTACACCCAATTCACCAGGCCCTCGAGCTGCTTTTTGGAACAAATACATACTCATGCATAATTTGATTCTAGCCTATCCTTCCCAGTCTTTAGTACATGGTGCTCCCTTTTAAAATCGAATGGTTCAAACAAAATGATCTTTTTACTTGTTCTCCCACATAGCATTCATTCACTCTCCCATCTCTGAGCTTTTTACCCAGGCTTTTTCCCACAAATGTGGGACACTGTCTCCTCATCTATTCCTGTGAGAATCCCTACTGTCCTTCTAAGTTCAGCTCATGCAGGGTCTTAGAAGAAGAATCTTTTCCTGATTCCCCCAGCTTCTAGTGCTTCTGCTCCCCATTTTAATTACTTTTGATTTTCCTTGTATATATTTTTATCTGCTTATTTTATCTACCTGTTGCTTCTTTGGGTAGGATATAAACCTCTAGTATTTTTTCATCTTTATTGTTAAAATGAAAATTCTTTGTTCAAGTTTTCACTCTAACTAGGCAAAACTCAAGAAAAAAAAAGAGTTAAAAGGAATTTATTTAAAGTATGTCAGGTTAGCAATACATTGATCTCTGGAGATCAGCCAGGGATTCAAGATGGAGCCAGCTTTTATTGATAACTTTTATAATGAGATAAAGATAATTCAGATAGGTTCCTGTGAGCAAAAGGGGGTGAGCCATTGCATTTCCTTCCCAAGGTAGCAGGTGCCTGATGTTTAACAAGTAGGGGGTTCAGGCATCACAGTTAGGGGTACACGGGAAATTCCAGAACCTGGTTCCCCCAAAGAGTCTTCCCAAACACTAATTGAGAAGCAGGGCTTGGAAGCCAATGGGTCATGGAATCAGTATCTTACCACTTAATCGTGTCTGGAACATAGTAGGCATTTAATAAATCCTTATTTATTGATAGAATAAGAGGTCACAGGGAAGGTTTCCATAGCTATGGAATTTACTAATATGTGTGCACTGAGCTAGGGCTAGGGGAATCCATTGATATTTGCTTTTTCATGGTAGTAATAGGTAAGGTTTGGCTTGGAGCTCCCTTCAGTCCTTCAAATGACTCTTGATTTCCTTGGTGTGGTTATTTCCTTCCCTGGAATTGGGTCCTAACCTCTCTTGCCCCTTAGTACATGGTCTACATGAATAAAAGGGATCATCATTTGGTAGCCACACTTCTAGTTTAATAATGCTTTCAGAATTTAGGTGGGCTGGTCCTTGTGCCCATTGGAAGTTGGAACTTGAACTTGGTAAATAAGGCATGCCAGAAATTGTACTCCATTAGGTAAACTTATCTACTTCCCTGGAGACCACAATTGCATATTACAATACGATTTCAGTGGAGGCATTAAGGATATTTAAAGGGGGAAAAAAGACAATCAGCATAATTAACTTGAACTCTTTCAAAATGGTGGACCTTGCAAAACATTTTACCTTTGCAGTACTGTATATGTTTGAGGAACAGAGAAATAGGTTGATGCTCCTGTTTGATTTATCTAATTCTTTAAATATAAGGAGGAAAAAATCAAAGGCGAAATTAATATTTCAGCATTGGCCCCTGACTTGTTTTTGTACTTAAATCAATTTTTCTTGCCTTTTTTCAACTATTAATATAAATATAATGAGTAATTTTGATGAGGATTTTTATTTTAAAATGGTTTTATTCCCAGTGGAATTGTATGTTGTCTAAGGGGTGGGGGTTAGAGGGGTTTGGGGGAGAGGGAAAGAACATGAAATATGTAACTATGGGAAAATATTCAAAATAAAAAAAATAAAATGATATTATTGGGGCAGCTATGTAACACAGAGGATAGAGTGTCAGATCTGGAGTTAAGAGAACCTGTGTTCAAATGTGGCCTCAGATGCTTCCTAGCTGTGTGACCTTGGGCAAGTCACTTACCCCCAATTGCCTTGCCTTTATTGCTCTTCTGCCTTACATTGATACTTTGTATTGATTCCAACACAGAAGGTAAGGGTCTTTTAAAAATGGTTTTATTGTTGCTGTCTTTTTTTTTTAAAGTAGCACTTAGCATAGTGGTTGGCACATAGTAGGTGCTAAATAATTTTTTTTCACATAACTAACACCCCCCTCTCCAATCCTTGTATACACACCCATGATTCCTCTCTTCCCAATAGAATCTTTCCTTGTAACAAATTAACAGTCAAGAAAAATAGTTTAATGCTATGGGCCAGGTCACAGAATTTCTCTATGTCTCCTTCTGCATCTGTATTCTTCCACCTCATAGGACTGGTTTCACTGTGAGACCTCTGAAGTTAGTCATTGCATTGATCCAAGATCTGAAGTTTTTCATTGTAGTTTTCCTTCAAATTATCTTGGCCTTTGTCAAAGATACACTAGAATTTGGTCTGTGTCCTCTGAATACTGTTGTCATGTCCTCTTGCTTCTGCTTATTACTTCACTCAAAAATGAAGGTTTATTTTCATCTCAACAGTCCAGAATAAAATACAGAAAATCTTGTTTAGAACATTAGAACTACTCCCTACATGAGAATTGTCCCCAGAATATTGTTTTTACTACAAAGTAGAATTCGGAAAGTTATATTATTTATATTATAACCTTGAGAGATTAGCATGGAGACCAAAGACAGTGAGTGAGTCTGTAGTGAATATAAATTGAATTTGTTTATGTGATTTATGTGTCTGCTACTAGAGTAACTGTCTATGAGGTAGGCGTATATACACGTGTATCAGTATGTATTTGCTTAGGGATATGGGTGTGTTGATGGAGTGATGCTTTGTTATTGTTCTTCTTAATTTGGAAAAACAGTAGAAGTCTAGAAGATTCATTTTTAATTGTATTTTTGAGAACTGAATACATGAAATACAATTTATGTTGAAATGCAGATTGAAATTGAACTGATAAATTTAAAAGACATTTTCTTAGCATTTGAAATCTTTATTAAAATAAATTGAGACTGTGAGATTAAAAGAAGGAAGGGGAGGATAGGGCTGAGACGGCTTTCTTTCAAAGGTGAGTTTTTCTTTATTTGGTATGGGTAATTTTGATCTCATGTCATAGACAAATGATTTGCCATCTGAGGGTTCAATGCATATGTGTGATTGATAAGAACCATTGCGTTAAATGATTCTTGCTTTCTCATTTCCTGCGGATTAGCCAGAGAACACTGAGGAATGTTGCTTTTGAAATAAGCAGGTTTTGCAAAATTATGGGATCTTGCCTAGAAAAACTGCTAGTGGTTAATTGAGGGGAATTCCACTGGTTCAGAAGTAGAAAAAAATGCCAGTGACTTAAAAATAAGCAGGCTTTAAAATTTATTTGAATCTTAACTTTTCTGGGGGGGGGGTGGTTAACTCTTTGTTAAAGAAAGAAAACCAAGACCACATGTAAAGACAGTTTTATTTAAAGTCTTAAAGTCCAGAATCATTGTGATAAGGGATGAAAACTTTTCATCCTAAAGTATTATGCTTTTTAAAAAATTATGTATTCTCCCTCTCATCTCACTTGAATTGCAGTCCCACTCAGCTTTCTAATGTATGTCTTTATTGGGATGTCCTGTCATCATCACAAAGTCAGAATTTCTAAATCTAAAAATTTTCTTTGGTTCCAAAGTAATTACCCGTCTCAAATCCTGTGTCTTTGTCATCCATAACCTAGACTTAAAGGCTTGGGATCATCTCTGTTGGATCTTCCTTTATCTTCCATATTCAGGCTTTCATCAACTTCTATCTTTTTTTCTTTCTACTTTGAAAAGAATTCTGCCTGTGACTTATTATCTGATAGGCCCACTCAGATCATGTCACTGTCTTGTTCAAAAGCCTTCAGTAATCCTTGATGCCTAGTGTATCAAAGCGAGACTCCCCTCTCTGATTCTCTGTAACCTGGCTTCAATCTACATTGTGAAATGAAGGCCTGGGGAAAAAGTCAAGAGGTGCTGGCTTTGGATTTAGAGGGCCAGAGTTCAAATCTGCCAGCTTTGCCTGTCATCTACCCATTGTGACATCTTTGGGCCTTCGTTTCTTCTCTAAAATTATGGGCTTGGTTAGATCAGTGGAACCAAATTCTAAATGAAATGGATCTCTGCAGATTGCATATTGATTTAGGAAATGAGAAATTAATATTATGTTATATCATATTTTTATTTATTTTGCTAAATATTTCCCAATTGTGTTTAATCTGGTTCAAGCTACATTGGAGCGTTTTGCAAAGCTCATCATTTGACACCTGGATTAGATGACCTTCAGAATCCCTTCCAGCTCTATCTGCATACTTTTTTTTTCTTCTAAAATACTTTGTTTTTTTAGGCTTTTAACTAAATTTAACTAAACTAAATTTTAACTAAATTAACTAAATAATTACTCTAAAATCAATAGATGTTAGAGTAATTAGATTACTTTGATGATTATTGGTTCTTTCTGTCTCTTTCTCCTTAATTTTCTACTTAAGCCATTAATTAGACCTAAGAGTTACAAATGGCAATCAGTCACAGAATTATAGTTCACAGGATGCCATTTAGTGTTGGATATGTTTTGATATGTTTTTATATGTCCTTGCTATCTCCCCCACTAGAATATAAACTTAATTGCAAGTAAGAATTATTCATCCTTTGTGTATTTTCATAACCTAGCCCAGCCCTTGGCATATAGTAGTAGGTGTTTATAAATACTTGATTGGTTAAATAATAAATCAGGTCACCTCACCTCAAGACTGGAGGTCCTGGGTTCAAATTTGACCTCAAAGATTTCTTTAGATATGTGACCTTGGGCTAGTCACTTAACCCAAATTGCCTAGCCCTTTTCCTACTCCTCTGCCTTGGAATTGATAGTATAGGCTCTGAAGCAGACAATAAGGGTTTTTAGTTTTATTTTTTAAATTATTACCTTCCATCTTGGAATCAATACTGTGCATTGGTTCCAAGAGCAAAAAGGGCGAGTTAATTGGGTTAAGTTACTAGTTAAGGGAGCTAAGTGACTTGCTCAGGGTCACATAGCTAGGAAGTGTCTGAGGCCAGATTTAAACCCAACACCTTCCATTTCTAGGCCTGGCTGTCAAACCAGTGAGCTACTGGAAGCCATTGTAAGGGTTATTATTATTTTTTTTAAAGAAAAAAAAAAAGAATAAACCAGATCTTATTCCAATCCAGGCAGAGCCATTAACAAAATTCTTATAAGAATATGACAAAATGCCTTACTAATATGCAATTAAAACATTTTAAAATGGAAAATAAATAAAATGAAAACATTAAAAAAAAGAGAAAAGTGAAAATTGCCTCCCCACTTTTCCTCAAGCCATTTTACTCTTAAGCAAAATTTTAACTTTTCTTTTCTGACAAGGTGATTCAAATATGTTCTCTTGAGATGCTGTGAAACATGACACTGGATATCAGAAATTTGCTCCAAGCAGTTGTTTTGTTCATGACAGCATTTTGGAGATATCTCAGAAGCGAAATTCATTAGAGGTTAAAAGACAGATTCAATAGCTATGACAGCCAGAAAAGAAAAAAAAATTACTTAGCTGAATTCATCTTTTAGAGCAAAGGTGAGGATCAGCTTTTTATGTTAATAGTGTCAAGTGCTTGAAGCCTAAAGAGACACAGAAGAATAAAGACATTGATCTTTATAGATTAAAAACAGTGGATTATTCGAGTTGCAAGAGAGTGTTCTGCAAGGCTGGTTAAAAGGCTTGTTGAAAGGGATGGGGAAGGATTAAAGAAACCTGATAGCACTGAAGAGAATCCATCTCTCCATCACATTTTACATTTCAGTTACAGCTTTTAACTATGGATCAATCAAGTGTATTCTAAATGAGAAGGCACTGTTTTTCCTCTATAAATTCTAGTTTTCAAAACAGTACCATAAATAGGAATTCCAGTTGTATTAAAAGAGGTCATCTCTCTGTATTTTAATCATATTTTTATTTGTAATTAGATGAATTTTTACTGATCTATCTTTTGCTTTTTTTTTTACATTGCTTAGATCTTCCCTATATCCATCTCTTCCTCCTCCCAGAGAGCTAACTTCTTATTACAAATACTCTTTTTTAAAAAGGAAATAGAGAAACGAGAAAAAAAAATCAGCAAAACTGCTCATTACATTGGAAAACTGAAAATACATGTGTTGTTCTTGACCCATGGAATTTCCACATTTGGGCATTTCTTTATTTTATTTTATTTAGCTTTATTTTAGGGAAGAACCATTCAGGATAAATAAATTGATTGTTTAACGGACTTGCCAGGCAGAACACTGAGCTGGTCTAAATTCCATTGGTTTTTTCCCTTGTGAGTATCCATCTCAGGGCCTCAGTTTTGTTATTTCTTAGAAATATTGTGAAGATTGATGAGATAATGTCAGCAAAGGTATTTCTACATGCTACTGGAGCAAGGCCTGCTAGAGTCCTCCTACGTAGCATTTATTATACTTAATGACCTCTCTGGACATGTCCCAAGATTGTTGTCAGATAGAAATGTCCCTGAAGCTGCTCACTTTTTCTATCTTGTGACTGGAGTCATTTATTTTAGCTGTTAGTATTTATTAGGGAATTGATTTGAAGAAAGGGCAATGGGATAGAAAAGATTTACAAAAGATTTACCAAAGCAGGATGTTTCTTTTTCTTAAATTTTCCTTTATATCCAGAGACCATTTTGAAACAGATTCAGATTTGTGGGAGGCTGATTCAGATCTGAATGAATACTTGAATTTAGTTTATATTCCAAAACATTTTTGGCATAATTTTCATGCCACCAGCAAGAAGGCAGAGTTCTCTGTGGGTAGGGAATGCTGTTCTTGGTGTTGGTGTATTATTGCCAAATTGGCTTCTTTGGCATGAATCTGTTACTTTTTTTTTTAATAACCTTTACCTTCATCTTAAAATCAGTACTTTATATTGTGAATCCTAAGGCAGAAGAGTGGTAAGGGCTAGGCAGTGAGAGTTAAGTGACTTGCCCAGGGTCACCCAGGTACTAAGTTTTAGAAGTCTGTCTCTCCTTATGCCAGGGACAATGACCTTCCTAGAGCAAGTACCACACAGCCCCTTCCAAATTGCTTTTCCATTACCACATTACTGGCCATCTCACAACAGAATCTTCCCATAACCCAGACCATCCCCTAGGTGAGGGTCTCTTAATCATTTTTGTGTGCCATGGACCTTTTTTGGCACCTAGCAAAGTTTTTGGTTCCCTTCTCAAGAATAATTCTTTTAAATGGTCAAAAATAACATATATAGAAATAAAAAAAGGAACCAAAATATATTTAATGGCAGTTATCAAAATATTAAAACAAAACAAATTAGGGTGCCTCCAGCTTAAGAATCTCTGCTCTAATATATATGATTTAATGCATAATCATTGAATAAAATCTCTAGTTGCTTTAGATTAATGAGATGTATTGGATCCAAAGACTGAGAAAGGAGGTGCAGGGCATTTTTATTAGCCCCATATAGAAATTTTTTAGGAGTAGCAAGTAGCATGAGCTTTTTCTTCGCCTCATCTTCTAACGACTGGTCTTTATTGCAGGTGCTGTACCACAGTAAATGTAATTTGAAGAAAGCAAGAAAGAACCAATGGCTTTAGCTGGCTGTCCGGATTCCTTTTTGCACCATCCGTATTACCAGGTATGGGTGCTTGTGTTGTCCTAGTGAAATCCTGTCACATGCGGCTGTGGGGCAAATAAAAGGTAAAATTAACCGACAATAAATTCTAGTTTGGAACAAAGGAAATTTCTGAGATGGAACTACAGAAAAAGTTGATTAGTGGAAGAGAGTAGCCATTTCTTGCCATGATCCAACCCTTTTCTTGGCTTTAAAAGAAGTCTGTATCACGTGTATGATCATCCACATTTCTAAATATGTCTGCTCCCTTCCCATTTCCAGAAAGCCACAAAAATTAAAAAAAAAAAAAGAGAGGGAAGGAAAAACAGTTCAGGAAAACTAAACAACATCTAAAAAGTGTTCAATACTCATAGACTCCTCTCTTTGGGACCAAGCTTGGTTATTTATCATTTCACTGTTTTTAGTTTCAGTTATTGTTATTGTTTCCATTTTCTTTGTTGAAGTCATTGTACATACTGTTCTGCATTTGCTGATCCATCCTTTTGCATCAGTTCTTATATCAGTTTTCTTCTACTTTCTGTTCGTCTTTGGATCATTACATTTTTGTTCCACATTCTACTTCGCCATTCTCAAATCAATGGGCATCCACTTTATTCTTTGCTATTACAAAAAGTCCTACTATAAATATTTCTCTATACTTGGATTCTTTTTTCTTTTATCATTGACTTCTTGGTTGCCATGGAATCTCTGTGTCAAAAATGGACAACTTTGTTACTTAATTCATACAATTCCAAATTGCTTTTCACAATTTTTGGACCATTTAACAGCTCCACCAGTAGTATATTAACTGTGATTGTCTAACCACCTCTTTTCACCATTTTCATTGAAGGTTTTAATTGCAGAGACTGAAATTAAAAAAACAAAAAAACTTAGTTTTCTGAATGAAGTTGATATGGGGCAATCATCTCTCAAGTACCATAATTGGAGGTGGGAAACATTTCTCAGAGCGTGATACTGAAATGTTCTCTTGAGAAGCTTTAGTTTAAGTTGCAAGGAAGCCCAAGTTGACTTTTGTATCCTTCTAACTGGAAATGATTAAAACATTTTGGAGAATTGGCTTGAGTGATTGAATATAAGAAACACCCTAAACCTCATTAGCTATCTAGAACAGCTTCCTGCCTCTGATTATGGCACCAAAAGTATTTTGTAGGAGACCAAAATTCTCCTTTATGGCAACTTTAATGATTTTGAGGTATTCCCCAAACTCTAATTTCTTTTAATAACGTAATATTATATATGGGGCTAATAAAATCTCCTGCACCTCCTTTCTCAGTCTTTGGACCCAATACATCTCTCATTAATCTAAAGCAACTAGAGATTTTATTCAATGATTATGCATTAAATCATATGAGCAGAGTCCTGGGAATAACTATGAAATCTTCTTGTCTATTTGCTGATTTCCATTTTTATCACCTCTTAAAGTTTTTGATCTTGTTATAGAAGGTTCTTTTTCAGACTTCAGGGGTGTCTCCTCTGGTATTCTGAGGTTTCTTGAATAGCTACAGTTTAAAGATCATATGAATTTGGTTTGAATTTTTCCTTGCCCTTCATATTTTCAAATAGCCTAAACCTGATGCTTTTCACTCATCCCTTTTTTCCTTTTTCCCCTCTCTGAAGGTAGATCCTATTTCATTTTGGGGTTAATATCATCCTGGCTAGCCTAGAGTCTGGTATCTATCCAGTATTTAATAATGGCTAGTTTTTGACCTTTTGCTAATTTTTATTTCCTTCTCCAAATTATGTCTGTCTTTAGGTGCAAAGTGATAATAACCATAGAAAATATTTCAGGTGTAGTTTCAAAATAATTATTTCCTTCAAATGGATTCACAGGTTTCCTTAAAAAGTGATAGCAACTTTTCCCAAGGCATACAAAGAGGAGGGGGTGCTTTTCCCAACAGTTATCATTCTCAGATAACTAATTCATTGATGATATATTAATGATGTGCTCAAGTTACTGCATCAGCGCCCTTAAAGTATAAAATAAAAAAAAAGTAGATTCCTTGCCCTCTTTAAGTTTATAGTCTAATAGGAGAAATGAGGCTTTGAACACAAACAACTATAATAGAAGATTAGATAGTTATTTTAATCTTGATAATCTTAATGCTGAGATAAAATTGATTAAAAGCCAGGAAGAAGTAATTGATTTTATAATTATAGCTACTTTACATAAAGCTCGGGTGTGGAATAAATCTGCTTGGTGTGTTTTTTGAGGATATGTTTTTCTATGGGTGGACCTGGAGAGTCTATGGGTGGACCTGTGATTTTAAGGTAAATGGTACTATGTCTTATGCTTTTATTTTAGAATATTTTATTTTAGAATCCCTTTTCAGTACCTTAATGCATTGAGTTCTGGTTAACTTTGTTAGCTTGGCTATAGATCTTAGCCTTAACATTGTCTAGATTTATCTCAAGCCTTGCCTTAGTGCTATGGGTCATAAGGGTTCTAGGTGAGATTCTAGAAAGGTCTTTGGGAGTCCGTTATCACTACTAGCAAAAGCATGATTGGCAGAAGCTTTCCTGAAAAAAACGACTTGAGTGGTATAATTTTCAGGCAAGAAGGTCAATCCATTTTACTTCTGAAAGAGTGAATTATTGCCTCATCACCCGGTTTGTTATGATGCTATGACACTTGTTGATTTGATCCTTTTTTATTCTCTCTCTAACTCTCCAATGACATTTAAAATGTTATATTGGTGCCAGAAAGAGCAGCAAAGTAGGTTAGAGGGCTGTACAGAACTAAATAGTTTTTAGCTACTTGAATTTACTTCTTGAATCACCAAAGATTCTGTTTATCCAGAATTCTCTTTCCCCTATACCAAGGAACTGTTTCAGGCAGGAATTCTCTTGGAAACAGTATTCTTTGTAGAGGGAGGACATGTGGAGAGGAATTCAGGAGCACTTCTTAGTGGCTTTTAAGAGCCCTTTTTGAATTTTCTAGCTCTAGTAAAAATCTAGTCCTATGAGTTGGCAGCTTTTGTCATCTGTTCCTGGAAAATCAGATCACAGTTCCAGAAATTCTCAGAAAATGAGATGATTTACATTGAGGTTCCCCACTTGTGCAATCTGTCGTTGTAACAACAATTATAGATATTCCCTAGACTTCTCTGTTGAAAAATGACTTCCTCACTCTTAAATACATGGGTGCTTAAATAATTCAATTGACAGTATTAATCGTGACACAGATAAGATGTGTGGCTTGGCTCTTAAAATTTAACATTTTACATGGAGGTTAAGGGATGGAAGGACCAAAATCGCTTCCAATTACTTTGATTAATGTGTTAAGATTGGCAGTGAACAGAGTGAAGAGGGTGAATGCACCTGATTAACTGTTAATGGACCCCTTGATTCTTTCCGTCCATCATATTCAAAGGAGGATCATTTGAAGTGTTTAAAAAAATAAATTTTGTGTATTACCATGTAAGACATAGGTCTACTAAGAAATCTGGAGAGGTATTGTGATATTGGGAACAGTGTATTAAATCTGGAATTGGAGAATCTGAATTAGAATTCAGTAAATGCTTAAGTTCTCATTCTGATACCTGAGAAGTTCTGTAATAATTGGAACATTTTAAAATATCTTTGAATCTCAATTTCTGCATCTGAAAAAGGAAATTATATCTCCTAAGCCTTATGGATTAATATTTTGCAGGGTTAAAAAATATTATCATGCAGGAAAAGAAAGTTAAATTGTGAATTCCAGGCCAAGAATTTGGGACTATCCAATCTATCCCAATAAACATTTATTAAGCTCCTACTATGTTCCTGGCATTGTGCTAGGATACATTTAATAAAAAGAAAGATGGTTTCTGCCCTCAGGGAGTTTACCATCTAATTGGGGGGTAGGAGAGAGGAGGAGAGCAAATAAACTCACAAAAGACAGGAAAGTGGTCCTTGTGGGGAACCAGGGAGTATCTGTGCAGGGACATCTTGTTCTATGTCATTGAAGTGAACTCAAAAGTCCAATTTAGAACTAATATAAAGGAAGGCATTGCATCCCTCCTTTCAGAGGATAGATATTATATACAATTTTATTCAAACAGAGTTACCAAAATTTAAAAAACAAAAAAAAAAAGAAAAAGAAAAAACTGATGTCATGGACCTCAGGTTAAGAATCCCTGTAGAACAATAAAATCACGGTCTGATCCTTATTCTTCATACTATTTGCTACTTAGTGCTCATTGAAGCTTTTGATCATAGAGGATGGGAGGAAGGCGACAGTTTCAAATGATAAATCTGATGGTAGGTTATGGGGAATACCGGAGGGAGAATACACTCAGTCTCTGCCTTGTGAGGGTCCAGCCAGTTTGGGATTTTCTAGAGTTATTGACACAAATCAGCTTTGCATGTAGACATTCTCCCTTAGGCTCACCCCATCCAACTCAAGATTCACCTGCTCTTAGGAACTTTCCTGGATTTCAGTGGATTTTGGCTGATCCCTTCTACATTCTGTCCACCCCCTTCCCCCCCCCCCCCCCGTCCCCAGCTTCAGTATCCATCCTCCTTATTTCTTGTGCAGCAAAGACAAAATTGGATGCATTTGGAGTCGGAGTATAGGTTTGAATCCTGGCTTCCCTACTTTTAATTCTTTCTGACTCTGGGCCAGCCACTTAATTTGGCCTCAGTTTCTTCATTTGTAAAATAAAAGGTTCAGGCTAGATGGCCTCTGAGGTCTGTTATTCTAGTTCCCTTTTCTTTTATCAGCTCACCTCCAATCTTGGCTTAAAGTCAGAAGCCCTTCAAGAGTGGGGGGCTTGGGGATAAGGGGAGGGGGAGTATTTCTAGCCTCGGTCTTTGTGCTTGATTCAAAGCCCCATGGGCAGTTTCTTTCCCATTGTCCCAGTCACAGATGGCCTATTCATTTTGCCTGGGCTTGAGCTAATCACAGGGAAAGCTTTAGTTGGCCTTTTTAACCTTCCTGCCCTCCATCCTAGAAGAAGAGAACTTCGAAGAAAGAGACTTGGAAGCTTTAAAACCCTTTGTGACTAGATTCTCTCTTAGTCTAATAAAGCTTACTTTTGCTATTTTTTATTTTAAAATGTCTAGTTATTATTGACTGCCTACCATGGACCAGGCTATGACAACTTTATAGGATCCTTGCTTTTGGAGAAGAATTATCCATCTCTTTTAGCTTCTAATTAGTGTATTAGAGAAGTAGAGAAGCTGATATTTTTTTAAGCTCTTATTTTCTGTTTTGAAATTTATACTGAATATTGGTTCCAAGGCTGAAGAGTGCTAAAGACTAAGCATTTGGAGTTAAGTGACTTGTCTAGGGCCACCGAATTAGGCAGGATCTGAAGACAGATTTGAACCCAGGACCTATCATATTCCAATTTCCTCTGCTAATTCTCTATACTTGGAAAGTTGTTCAATGCAGATAGCATGGAGATTGGACATTTAGTATGCAATTTTTAAAAAATTTTGTTCTTGAATTTTTGTGTATCAGTGTTATGTCCATCCAATTGTGAGCAACTTTTTTAGTCTGTGATAATGATCTAGTTCTAGTCATCCTCAGACCTGATTCCATCCAGCCACCTTGCTGCCCCTCGGGACTGATTTTTACAATAACTCTTTTAAAACTGCCTATTACTATCATCCAATTGACTAAGATTGAGATTTCTTAAAGAATCCTTCTCTCTTAAACAGAACAGAACATTTCAATCAAAATTTAAATAGATTTTGGAAAATAAGATTTTAACTGGTTTGAGTGCAGGCACAGTTAACCACAAATAGGTTTCTGGATATCCTGATGAGAAAGTAAGAAAGAATCCTGATTTTGGAGGCAAAAAAAAAATAAGTTCAATCTGAAGCTTAGTATCCGTGTGCCCACAAGCAAGTTGCTTACTATGCCTGAGCCTCTGTTTCCTCAATAGTGAAATGAAGGGCTTGGAGTAAATCATCTCTGAGATCTCTTTTCTTTTCTACATCTTTTGAACCTGTGAACCCACATGAGCAAACTAGATTGAGTCTAAATCAGTCAAGTTCTTTGGAAATTATTACAGAAGAGAAATGAATGTGTGAAATGCTCTAAGAGAAATCTCACTTCATTTGGTCAGATTGCACATTTTTAGCTGCATTTATCCTTTGGTAAGGCTTGATGGCTTGTGTCCCTTTGGGCTTTGCTGGGGGGACAGGTACAGTTCAGAGGTGCTGGGCTCCAGCTTCATGCCAAAGCTGAGTACAAGCCCTTGCCACATTTCTCACCTCTTACCATCATTCACAGGACCAAGTTGCAGCTTCATCTTTGGCATTTGTTGGGTGGCATTCCCAGATCCAAGCATCTTTTTGTTTGTTGATTTCTTTGGCATCTCCCCAGGACTTTAGTTATTTTAATTACAGCAGTTCTTAGAGATGAAAGACTCCCAACACCTCATAGGGATGTTAATGTCATATACATCTGTTTTCCTAAAGAAATTCTATAATGTGCCAGGAGCGTTCTGACAGGGCTGCCATCTGTCCTTCCAGAAGGAATGAACACCAGTGGATGTTGCCATGAGAACCTAATTTTCTTGCATGATACACGCTGTTCACATAGCCCTTTAACAGTTGGGTTTGTAAGGCTGAAATACTCATTGACTTACAGATTCCACAGTGGAAATTGATGTGCTAGTGAAAAATTTTCCCTTTCTCACATCTCTATCACTTTTAGACTCCACACATGGGAAATACAGAAGAGTTCCCTATTTTCCTTACCATATCTATTTCAAAATGGTTTGGAATAGTGATGATGATGATGATGATGATGATGATGATGATGATGATGATGATGAAAATGGAGCCNGATGATGATGATGATGATGATGATGATGATGATGATGATGATGATGAAAATGGAGCCAAGAGATGATAAATCTTCATAAAACAGAAATGCAGACTCTAAAATATTCTGATGAATCCAACTAGGAAATTCGATTAGAACTGGATCATTATCACAGACTAAATAGTTGTTCACGATGGTGGGACATAACATTGATCCATAAAAATTGAAGAACAAGATTTTTAAAATATTGCCTACCAAATATCCAATCTCCATGCTATCTGCAATGAACAACTTTCAAAGTATAGAGAATTAGCAGAGGAGGTGGATGAGGTGTTATTCTGTCTGTGATTGGAGGTTAATCAATCAGTCATTCATTCAGTAAACATTTCTTAAGCACAGTTGGACAGAGGATGCTTATAGACGAGTGGTTCCCAAACTTTTTTGGCCTACCGCCCCCTTTCCAGAAAAAAATATTACTTAGCACTCCTGGAAATTATGAAACTATTGAACTCAGACTAGAATGTAATACAAAAAAAGTGTGGCCATCACTGCTCTCCCTGGATTGCTGCAGCACCCACCAGGGGGCAGTGGCGCCCACTTTGGGAATTGCTGCTTATAGAGGAAGAACTTCCATCATATTTTTGATTCAGCTGCAAGTGCAGTTATTTTATGCACCTGTGCAATATTCTTTAGCACATTTGTTACAAAAGAATTAGAGAAAGATAGTAGCTTGTCCCAGGACTGTGTCTAACTAACCCCCATAGAAAAAGATGGGACTGTAATAATAAACTAATAACAAATCCCAACTATGAGAATAATATATGGGACTTGAAATATGAAGGAATAACATCTGGAAAACAATCTGTCTCAAACCATTTCTATCTTAACTCCATTAAACAAGATGAAAATTATCATGCTAATGAATTTAATAACCACTGACATACTGTGCCGGATTTTTTTGCAAAATACTTCCCATATTTTTTTCATTTGAGCTTCAGAATTACTGCAGTGGAACAGGGACTAGAGATGTGTGTTCCCCATTTTGCAGATGAGAGGGGACTCTGCTTTGAAGTATCAGAGGCCAGAATAAAATCTGCTTCTTCCTGACCAACAGTGAAGCAGTCTGACCACTGGGTCATGATAAAACACTCCAGCCAAGAGTTTATTAGTGAAATGTTTAAAGCTATGGGGAGGCTCGCTTAGCTTCATTCCAAATGTACCCTACTCCATGCAGAAGTTATGACAGATGGACAAGACATATACTATTCCAAATATTGGTATCTATATGGGCAGATTAATTCATTCAATTAATTTGTGCTTTCATTTGTTCCACTTTTATTTAATGGGTGTCTAGAGCAACAAAAGAGTAAAGTCAGGAAACTTGGATTCTAATCCTGACTTTGCTTCTTTATATCTGTGTGACTGTGGCTAATATGTCTACAAGGAACTTTTTTTTCTTTAGAAAATGGGGAAATAATCCTTCCTCTGTCTACTGCACCTGACTGTTGTGAGGATCAAAGAAATTAATATATGCAAAAGAAAGTTTATAAAACTATAAAGCACCATGCAGTAACTTACTTTTATTGTTGTACACAGCTGTTAGATATTTAAAATAAAAAAAAATAAAACATCATTCCTAGGCTCAAGGAGTTTGCCAGTCCAGTAGATGAGGAGAAGAAACAATATTACCAAGAGATCCCTTCTTAGGGAGTGAGGGGTCTAAAAGAACCGGCACAGCTTCAGGGGAGATCCATTTATTTTTCAGTTAATAAAAGCAATGGGACTGGGTGCTGTTTTGTCTTTCCTTCCTTTCTTATCCAAGGGTCAGCATTTAATTTGGAGGATCATGGGAATTAATGTTTCACTAAAACCACTTATTTTGAGGTATAGAAGAAAAACCTTTTCATTATTTCTAAGTACTCCTTTGCAAAAATTAAGACATCCTTAGCTACTAAACTTAATTTCTTTGCTTATTTAAATAGTAAAATTAGGTACAGGGACTGTCTCTGTAATAAAAAGGAAACTCTGTGTGTCTGTGTCTGTATGTGTGAGTGTGTGTGCTTTTTTAGCATTTGAAACATTAGATACTTTTAAATTAGTCTTTGGGGTCTTGGTTTCATGGTGTTTCCAAGGCACTATAAATATATTTTTAATATGGCTACAAGGAGTGAATGTATTCTTCCTAACTTGTGCAGTTCAAGGGTGGGGAAGGAAATCTAGGGAAACAACTTAATCTCAAAGGAGCTACATTTTTCAAAGTTTGAAATAAAAGCCAACATAATTTAACTCAAATATATCATAGGCCCCTTTTTTTAAAGCTTAAAAAAAACCCTACATATAGTAGGTGAAACTTTAGATAATAGAATTATGTACATATGAGATATATAACTTGAAAAAGAATTTTTTTATAGAATTCCTTACCTTCCATCTTAGAATCAACACTAAGTATCCATTTTGAGGCAGAAAAGCAGTATAAAGGCAATGGAGCTTAGGTGACTTGCCCAGGGTCACATAACTAGGTAGCATCTGAGGTCAAATTTGAACCCAGGACCTTCTTTTACAAGGCCTGACAATATCCACCAAGGCACTGAGCCGCCCTTTAAAACCCTTACCTTCCGTCTTGGAGTCAATACTGTGTATTGGCATCATCTGTAAAATGAGGATAATAAATGTACCTTTCTTGCAAGGCTTATTAGATTCAGTATTTGTAAAGCATTTTGCAAACATTAAAGTACTATATGGCTGTCAGTTATGTATATAATTTCAGTTGCTATATCTTACCTCTTAATTCTTTGAAAACGAATCCTCCATATATCTTATACATATTCATTTTAGTCATGAGTAGAGTCAATTAATTGGAACACTGTTCCTCGTGCTGGATAAAGGGCTGACTATCTGAATTTTATTTTCTAGGGTTGGGTGGTAGAAAAACTTCAGTTATTTATATCTATAAAAGAAATAATAGAACATGCACTGTATGCATACATCCAGCATTCAGAGGGAGAAAAATAATCTGGCTTTAGTAGGAAATAACTTTTGATTGGTGAAGATCAGAATAATTACTTTTGGAAAAAGGAAAAAGGAGAAAGAAACACTCTCCTTAATTAGAAGAGGAAAAATGTATCAAAATCCTTTTTCCTAAGAAGAGAAAGTAATAGAAGAATGAAATGATTTTTCTTCATTTCCTTAGTTATAATGGTTTGTCTTTAAAGTATTAAAAGTATTTCAATAATTTTCAGATACTTAACATTCGAGTATTAGGCTTGTTTATGGAAAGACCTTAAATGGAATGTACAAGTCCTTTTAACTGGGAAACAATTCGAAAACATTTTTTTTGAAAGAACATTTTAGGCAAATAATGACTTGTGACTTTCATTTGCTGGCTTTCACTTGAAGATTGCACATTTGCCTCTTTGGGAGCAGATTTTTGGCAAATGGAGATGATGTGGGGGGGGAAATAGGGCTCCAAGGCCACAGCTTTTGGAAAGCTCTTTGGTGATTAACACAAGTAAATAGTTGTCCATTTATGCTTCATTACTGCATATTAGTCATACAGTAAATAACGTCATGCTGGCAGTTTCCCCAGAGCACAGTAAATACTTATGTACAGTTTAGGGAGATGCTTTAAAAAAAAAAAGCAGTGTTGGCACTTTTTGAAAAGAAAAGAGAGAAGAAAAAGAAAAAAGTACTGGAAATTATAAGTAGATGAGGTTGACAGGATATTATATCAACTTAAGTGTCTTTCTTCTAAAATTAATCCTTAAGGAAAAAAAGGAAATATTCTGAGTATTCCACTATTACTGCTGAAATTGAATTTTTCCTCCTACTTAACTTTTAGTCACTTTGACTATATTTCCAGTAAAGTCTCATGACATCTGAGTTCCAGAGAATGTCTGGATTATCACTGATGTTAACTATTTTGTCTCTTTCTGTCTCTGCCTCTGTCTCTGTCTCTTTCTTTCTCATGCTAATGGATTTTGTGGGATTGCATATTAAAAGCCAGAAGGGGCCATAGAGGTCATCAGCTTCACAATTTTAGTTTATGAAACTGGGCCAAGAGTGGCCAAATGAATGACTCGCCCAAGGCCACCCAGTTAGTAAGGAGCAGAGGTGGGAATTGAGCCCTGGTCCTTTTGTTTCAAATCCAGGGTTCTTTTCACTGAACCACAAAGGTTTCTTTCTCCACTACTGAAGAACCTATATTTGAAAGAAAGGACAGTAATTTGGCTGATGGAAAAGTAATAGTTATGTACCCTGGAAGATGCCCTGAAATTTTAATTTTGGGCAAGAAAAATGAAATGGCTTCATATTTGTAATTTTCATTTTTATTTTACATATATATTCACATACTTTCTAGAAACGGCATTGTTTTTTTCTCTACCTCTTTCTTGGATGAGATACTTTATCAATAGTAATAGTCATAATAATAATGATATTAATATTTATATAGTATTTTGTGATTTATAAAACAATATACATTCATGATCTCTTTGGACCTCTCTGTAATGACTCCACAGTTTTTCTAAAAAATCCTGCTTTTTACACTTTGTAAAGCAGTTGGAATCGAGAGTGATATTTCAACCCATCACCAACCTAACCCTTTTGGAAGGGCGACTTTGGCAGATCAGCAAACCAATAATTTTCTAGATGCTTTGCTTTTGCCAGAAGGGGAACTCCAGGTAGTTGGTGATAGGAGAGGAAGTTTGATGAATGAGGAAGAGAGAAGAGAATCTCAGAGTATGGGTCGGGGAGTACCTGCTAGTGAGGCTGTAAGGATAGTTCAAAACCAGGTGGAGAAGGACTCTAGGAACCAACCAGAAGAGCTTCTGTTTTAACCTGGAGACGATGGGAAACTGCTAGGGTTGGTTGAACAGAGGAATCACCCAGCCAGATTTGGGTTTAAGGATGGTGCGGATTAGAGTGGAGTAAAACTGGAAGTGGGAGAGACTGGTTAGTAAATTATTCTAAGCACCCAGCTGAAAGAGGATGGAGGCGGTAGCTGTGAGGGGAAGAGGGGGGATCTATAAAGGTAGAAAATTCAAGATTTGGAGGCTGATTGGAGATGTGAGATGAGGGAGAAGATAATTCCCAGGCTATGAATATAAGTAAATGCAAAGGCACAGGTGGGAGAGACAGTATTAACCTACAGTAAATAGCGAGCAAACTACCCTGAAATGGAGAGTGTGTAACAGGAAATAAGACAAGGTTGGCAAGTTAGGGTTTTTTTTTTTATATTTTACATTTCATTCATTCATTCATTCATTCATCCATTTATTTATTTGTTTGTTTATTCATTCATTCATTCATTCGTTTGTTTGTTTTTAAGAAAAAGAGGGCTTTTGATGCCAGCTTGAGTTTTTATGTTACTTTAGGAAAAGATTTTCTTTTCTGTGAATTGGCGTATGTAACTAAATGGATCACTTGTCCTAAGTGGGAGTGCTGAGCATTGCCTCCTTGAACCTTCCTCACCAGTGAAGCATCTCGTAGAGCATCTCTTTTCCACTCTGCCAAGGGTTCTATTTTCTGGACATGATAGGAAGGACTTGGGCTCGGGATGGGAGGAAGCAACCAAAGGTGACCCCAGAAATGTGGAAGAACTCTGCCTGCTCACATCAGAAAATCACATCATCCTGAACCTCAGTATCTTTTCCTAATCAATCAGTTCATTTATTCAGGGTGCTATGTGTCCACTGTGATGCTGGGGACCGAAAGGGATATTCAAAGATGAATGCCCTCAAGTCGGTTACAGGTTAGTGGAGGACTCTAGACACAGAAAGGAGATGCTGGTATACAAAAGAGAATTGGGGTCAAGTAGAAAAACAGGCCTAAATCTGCAGGCCACACATATTGACTTAGAAACCCATAAAATGACATTGTCTATATTCTATTATGTTTTTATTTTCTTAAATTTTTTAATTCTTAAAATTTTTAATTAATTTAATTAAAATTTTAATTTAATTTATAATCTTAAAAAGAAATAATTTCTTTTTAAATTCTTAAAATATTTCCTAATTATATTTTTATCTTTAAATAATGTATTTACATAAATATAGTAATACTATTTAATTTTGATATCTAACAAATTAATATAAAATATTTAAGTTAACGAATCTAAACAGTCATTTTAATTTTAATCTGTAAGCAGTCCTCTGGGAATCAGGTGTCCTGGACCCTGCGTGTGACCCCTCTGCTTTTGGTCACCTAATATTAAGGGCATATCAAGAGAATTTGGTGGCTGTCCAGTGGTTGTTATACCTTGCTCTTACCACATGATTGGCCCAACCTCTTTCCCAGTCATACATCTCTCTGATGATATACTTTATCTGACTTGTAAAAACCGCTCAGTTATTTTGGCAATTGTGTGACAGATTGGAGAGGGGAGAGGCTGGAGTCAGATGAATATATTAGAGGGCTAAAGTCTAGGCAAGAAGTGAAGAAAGCCTGAAGTGAAATGGTGATGGTAAGTAGACAGATAAAAGAGATTTCAGTGGCAGAATCAGTAGGACATTGAATGTGGGGGATAAAGGAGAAGGGAAGAATCACTGTTGACCATGAAGGTAGAAGACCAGGAGATTGGGATGATGTTAGTGCCATCAAAATAATAGGAAAGTAGAAAAGGCAGAGATGCAGGTTTTGGGGGGTTGATTTCTGTTTTGGACATGTTAAATATCAAGGCATTTTTATTGCTTCAGAACATCTGGTTAGAGAACCCATACTTCCTTTAGACAAGCTTCTGTAGCATCTGCAAAACATTACTTGTGCTCTGATCGGCTCCCTTGTATCCCGAGTTCTTTGCAAGTATTCAATATCCGCTGTCTTAGAAATTATGGCAGAACTGTCATCAGAAAAATCTTAGAGGCTGAAATAATTATTTTAGAATGAATACATTTTGAATGTGAGCTTTCTGAAATTCTCTGACTCAGACTTCCTCAACTTAATCATTATATGAGGCAAGGTGAAATGATGAGACTAATCTAATCCCACATATCCTAATGATACTTAATATATTAAACTTGAGACATCCAATGAAAAATGGTCTCATTACTTCAGAGTTAGAGAGGCCAATTCCTTTCTCTTGGTATGAAAGCCACTCATTTTGCTTAGTGGTGATGGGAGAATTTGTTTAGACAATAGGACATGGGAGGACAGTAAAAGGATGTAGGCAAATACATATGTGGACCATGATATTTCCCATCCTGATCCCATGTATATAATAATTTGTTAGTAAGTAATAAGAAATCAAGGGGTAAAAACTGGAGGCTATAGAAGATAATTGGGGGGAGTAAGGGGTGAGAATAAGATATACATTCAAACTGACCTCTTCCATTCTTCTTTTACTCTTCAATGATTTTCTCTCCTTCCTTCCTTCTTTCCTTCCTTCCTTCCTTCCTTCCTCCCTCCCTCCTTTTTTCTTTCTTTCTTTCTTTCTTTCTTCCTTCCTTCCTTCCTTCCTTCCTTCCTTCCTTCCTTCCTTCCTT
>NC_058130.1:77298205-77307851 GCF_016433145.1 Gracilinanus agilis
CTTTCTTTCTTTCTTTCTTTCTTTCTTTCTTTCTTTCTTTCTTTCTTTCTTTCTTTCTTTCTTTCTTTCTTTCTTTCTTTCTTTCTTTCTTTTTTCCCTTCCTCTCTTCCTCCTCCTCTCTCTCTCTCTTTTTTCTCTTTCTCTCTCTCTCTCCCTCCATTGCCTAGATTAGAACCCACAACCTCCCATATCAGTCCACTGAGACACTTACTGTGTCCTAATTCTGAGCTTAGCTCTAGATATAAATACAAAAAACAAGCCAGTTCTTGTCCTCAGTGAGCTCATGTTCCAGTAGGGGTAGATGAGCAACATGGTAGAGTCAAAACCTGGGGCAAGTGTGTTGATTTATGAAGTCACAGGGGTGGCTAGGAGAGTCTCAAGATGAGTGATTAGTACATTTCTAGGACCTGTAATATTGATTCGATTGCGATTTCCAGAGCAAGAGATTGATAGTGCCAGGACCAGAACTCGACTGAGTCCGAAGCCTGTTAGACCGTAGCATGCAGATGGTCAGAGTAGACCATGATGGGTTAAGTGGTGAACTTTTCACCAGTCAGGAGTTTAAGGCCTCAGGGAAGGAGCTGGAGTGCCAAGTTAGAGACAGGGAGAGTGAAGATAGACCAGGTACTGCTATCTCAGCTGTGGAAAGAACCAAATACTTAGGAAGATTTTGGAAACAAAAAGGTATAATTGTTTTAGAGAAATAATGACAGTTGGTTTTTAAAGAATATTAATTGCTCTGATTAAGCTATTCTAAAAACCACAGAAATTTATGCTTAATGGATTTGTTGTATCATCTGTGTGATATCTTTCCATCCCTTCTCATTCTGTATATTTCTTCTCCATTTCTTACCTGAATAGGAAATCTAAGACCTTTTTCTGGCACTTTTTGTCTTGGGATCTCTCTGTTTTCTTTAAAAAAACTTTAATTGATGCCCTTAAAAAACACTTTAAAAAACCCTAAATATTTCATTAATTCTTCTCCGTACTATAGAACTCTTTTATCTTTCATTCTTGGTACACACAACCCACTCACGTCTTCTTCCAGTGATTTAGTTTCTGCCTCTTGGTTTTTAGCCACTTTCTGTAGTAGAAGTTCTCATTGGTAACATGCCATATCTGGTGTATGCTAGTCATCCTTCTGTTGATTTTTTTGGGTGGGGCTACTTCTAATTATGATCCTTTGGGGTCTTGTTGTTTCATGATTCCCAACCACATAATCTCAACAGGAAACAATGATATTAAAGAGATGAACCTTCATGATGGGTAGCAAATTGTCAGGAATCACAGAAAGCCAAATGCGATCCACCTTGACCTTCTATTACTCTCCATTCTGGAATCACTGCATTGGCCATTGTAAGCCTCTGTCCAAGATGGACTTATAAGGGATCAGCCATCCTGCTGTTGTCATTACTTATAGCCAACCTTGTCTTCTTTTCATCCACATTGTTTTTTAAGAACAGGTGGTCAGATCATTTTCTTCTGCATGGCTCTGAATTTCATTTTAGGGGCTCCATAGTGTTGTGGGATCTTAATGCAGTTCATATAGAGACATCTTGGAGGAGTAGCATTTGAAGAATCCCCAACATCAATGGGGAAAACTCATTAGATTAAAAAAAAAAGGCCCAAGGGAAAAAGAAATAATGCAACAGTAAATCCCTGGAGCCAGACCATCTTCCTACCTAGCAACAGCATCCTGGTACCCCATATTTTTGAAGTAGTCTTACTAGAAATAATAGAAGTACATTTTAGTTTAAGAAATAAACTTTCTTTAAACACTCATGTAAAAGTCTGTAGCATCAAACATTTCCACTCAGGTTGAACCACTAGTGGTAACTTTCCCAATGACCAAAAAGGGAGTTAGGTCCTTAACACTCACTCCAGTTTAGACTTAGGAACTAATTCTTTTGGAACTTAGAGGAGGGTAACATAATGACATTGTTGAATACAATGTGACCTTGACTCCCCTCTTCTTGTCCCTTTATCCCTAAATATGGCCTATGTAGTATTCTGGGCATGGCACATAGAAAGTGCTAGATAAAGCTATTATTATTATTATTATTATTATTATTAAGTAATAAAAAATGAAAAAAGCACTGTAAGTATTGAATATACAAAAAGAAAAAAAATGAGATAGTGTCCCTACTCTCAAGGAGCTCTCAGGATTGAGGAAGACCATATATGAAGAAGAATTCATCTTGGAGGAGGGTAGAATGGACCAGAAATCCTGTGGACATGATAAAATGGCAGTTAGCAGCAAAGCCCAGGGGTCCTTGGGGTGCACCAGCAGGGGAGATGGCACTGCCCAAGGGTCCAGAATGTGGGACAGCAGTGTCTTGATCTAACTGTGAGACCTGGTGATCCTCCATCTCAGTGAAAGGCTTAGAGTTGGTCATTTCTGTCTTATCTAGCAGAATAAATAAAATTGTTTGGGGTTAGAGGGAATGAGAAAGACAAAGGGGTTGAGGGTGACAGTGGGAGTGGAGGGGGTCTGGGTGACCTGGGACTCACTGGGGAGGGGTCTGTGGTTAGAATAGCAATAATTCAGTTAACCAGTTTGTCTTGAATGTAGAATTCCTGAAATACAGTCATATAAACCAGGAAAAGTAGATGGGAGGCAGATTGTGGGGAGCCTTAAATGCCAGCCTAAGGACTTTGTATTTTATCCTATAGGCCCTGGGGAACCACTGAAGGTTTTTGAGCAAAGAAGTGACTGCTCAGACCTGTGCCTTAGGAAGATTATTTTGGCAGCTGTGTTGAAGGATGGATTGGAGAGGGGAGAGACTGGAAGAAGGGAGGCCGATTAGGATGCTAATGAAGTAGTCCAGGTGAGAGATACCAAGGGCTGGACCTAGGGTGGTGGCTACGTAAATGGAAAAGATGGGGCAGATGGAATGGTGCCTGGTGTTTAATGTATTTTTATTGATTGATAGATTGAAGAGAGGGGAGCCTTTGGTGAGGAGGGAGATGAAGATAAAATCAAATAACAAAAATCTGAAACCACAAGAGTTCATCAAAGCTTGAGTTACTTAATGGACTCAATGAACAAAATAGCATGGCTTCTCCAACAGCCTTCCAGAAGTCTCCATTTGAGGATTGTTAGAGATGGAGAATCAAAGATTATGTAATCTCCCTGACCATTATTTCCCTCATCTGTAAAATGGGGATAGTCATTCCTAAAATCTACTTCAAAGGAAACTATAAGTAAATTAGGCGAACACAGAATAGTATACTTGTCACCTTGGGAAAGGAAAGATTTTAAAACCAAACAAGAGTTAGAAAAAAATTGCAAAATGTAAAATAAATAATTTTGATTACATTAAATTAAAAAGGTTTTGTACAAACAAAATCAATGCAACCAAAATTAGAAGGGAATCAACAAATTGGGAAAAAATATTTATAACAAAAAAATCTGACAAAGATCTAATTACTCAAATATATGAGGAGCAAAATCGATTGTACAAGAAATCAAGCCATTCCCCAATTGATAAATGGGCAAGGGACATGAATGGGCAATTTTCAGATAAAGAAATCAAAGCTATCAATAGACACACGCAAAAGTGTTCTAAATCTCTTGTAATTAGAGAAATGCAAATCTAAAATCTACTTCACAGGATTGCTGGAAGAAAACAAATGATGTAGTATGAATGTGAAGTGCTATAATAGTTAGCTATTATAATAGCATTATTATTTACTCTAAGGAGTTGAAGAAGTACTTTGATAAAGTTCCCAGAGCTTAAAAAATTTTTGGTTTCATGTCTTCTAATGAGGAATTTAGAAATGTTTACATTCAGAAGTTTCCAAACTAGACTCTTGGTGCTACCTATATATTGTTATCTAATTATTTTGCTGTCGGATCTGGGGGAATAGGGTCTTAGTTAAGGTAAGATGTCATTTATTCTCCTTGAATGTTAGGAATGAGTTTTTTTCGCCTGGTTTTTCTTTCCAGAGTAGCTTAATTAATTAACCTGTGCAGAATTTGGCACATCTCCACATGTACATAACTATCTCTCACTTCCTTAGCATTCAAAGTGCTCAGTTGGTGGCTATACTGGGTCTGGAAATATCTGTTATTTCTAGTCGGATCCCTTTTAGCAGTTGGCTATCTTTATAAAAGGAAAACAAAAAAAAGCTACTAATATTCTCATTTAGGCATTCATTTAATTGTGCACAAGCCTTTCCTTTGTCAAGTCATCTTTCAGATACCTTCCATTCTCCTATGACTTCACACATAACGTATCAGCTCCTATTGGTGAGAATAACAATGTAGACTCAGCTATAACAGAATTTTTATCTCATGAAACACCTAGTCTTTCAAATAAAAGTCCTTCTAATTTTTTAAAGGAGTTTTTTCATGCATTTAAAATGTATTTTCTTGTGTCTTGGTGAATCCGTTGATTCCCAATGAAAAGTAGAAATAACTCATTTAATCACTTAAAGACTGCCCTGCTTGAAGCACTAGAGTACATGTTTGTATTCCTGAAATAACTGGATTATCTAATCAAAATTACCGTAATTTTTTTTCTAAATTGAAGCTAGCTGTTTATTGTGATAAGATAGCATGTTTTTTGTTACAATTAGAAGGATAGCTTTGGATTGTTTTGTTATATATTGCAAGAAATATTTTTAATGCTGATATTCTGCCAGGGTTGTTTGATGACTGTAGGACATGGAACATGACAGTCTCATGTTCATGATAGTCTCATAGGGCAATGGAGGAGCACATAATGAGTAAAATTAGGCTGTGACATATAAATGAACAGTATGGAGCTTAGAGCAAGAACAGGGATAAAAGATGACATCAGAGAAATATATGATAGAATGAGAACATGGGTTGGACATGTGATGATGAAGAGCAATGATAAGGTTAGAGTTCAAGTGCTCTTTCAGTGCTCTTGTGATGGTCAGGGAAGGAGGGATAGACAGACAGAGGGAGAAGGAGAGAGGGAGAAGTAGGTAGATATATAGATTGAGTGCATAGTTCAAGTGTTCCATTGGTGTACTTGTGATTTAAAAGATAGACAGATAAAGAAATAGATCGATGCAATGGTTAAGTGCATGATTTGAGGACTTCATTGGTGTCCTTGTGATCTGAAAGACAAAGACAGACAGAAATGGATGGATGGATGGATGGATGGATGGATGGATGGATGGATGGATGGATAGATGGAGAGAGAGAGTGCATAGTCCATGTTCCATTGGTGAACTTGTGATTTAAAAGATAAGACAGACAGATAAAGAGATAGAGAGATGCAATAGTAAGTGCACGATCTGAGGACTTCATTGGTGTCCTTGTGATCTGAAAGACAGAGACAGACAGAAATAGATGGATGGATGGATGGATGGATGGATGGATGGATGGATGGAGAGAAAGTGCATAGTCCAAATGTTCCATTGGTATACTTGTGATTTAAAAGATAGATGGACAGAAAGATAGAAATACAATAAGTGCACAGTCCAAGTGCTTCATTGTTGTACATGTAATTTGAAAGACATGGGTGGACAGATGGATGGATGGATGGATAGATAGATAGATAGATAGATAGAAAGATATGGATGGATGGCTAGATGCATAGATGAATGTAAAACATTTAAAGTATGTGCCAAGAAGTCCCTGTGATGAATTTATGGGAGAATGTTATTGACAGGAATCACACAGGTTGGGTAGACCTGGATAGTCAGTGGTCTTGCATTGTCAAAAGGAATATCCAAATAGATGAGGCCACAGGTCCACTGGAAAATTTTGAGTTGAGAGAAATTCTGCTTAGGCAGGTATCAATGCTTTTTCTTTTTACGTCTTGAAATTGTATTCTTTGGAGGTTTTTAATATACTTAAGCAATTAAAAGAATTCCAGATTTTCCAATCAATAGTTCAGTGGGTTCCTTATTGGTGATCTCATCCATAAATATTGGTGTACAAATAAAATACTAGTCAGAAATAAATTAGTGACACTGGTCAAATCAATTTTTGCAAAGCACGTTTTTGTAGGTCAAGATGGAGAAATCAATGCCATTAAATATAGGTCTTCCTTTTTTTAAAATTTCCTGAAGCCATCCCTTTTGTTATTTGACATAATGAATTGTGTTCTCCATCTGGTCAGGAAGACCTGAATTCAAATCTGGTCTTACACTTAACTAGCTGTGTGACCTGGGACAAGTCACTTAACCTCTGTTTTCTCAACTTCCTTCCCTCCCGTTCCCCTCCAATTCTCTAGTCTCTCCTCCCTTCCCCTTCCTTTCCTTTTTTTTCACAAGATGATTTAATCAGGGACATCCCACATGTAGTGTTTGTCAGGTGCTTTGATGAAATCTGGGCAGATCCTCTCATGCAACTCTCCCCTTGTAGAGAAGATGGAGAGCTTTAAGCTTGAGGACAATAGTTGATTCAGGTAGATTTAGACCTGGGTTGTGTCTTAGCATCTGTATCACCACCCAGCTCTGCCTTGATGAAGGTGTAGCTGGTGTCCTTCTCCAATCTGCCGATGACACACAGCTGGGAGGAACAGATATCAGACACCGACTCCATAAATGATCTCTCTGGACTGTGTATTGGGCCAAATCGACTAAGATGGAATTTAACAGGGATAAATGCTAAATTTTCATCCTTGCATTTTAAGAAATCAAACTTACAAGTAGAAGATATGAATCAACAAGTTTTTATTGTAGGGAAGTGGGGAATGTGGTTAGTGAGGAGTCCATCTGGGGAAATTTTGTTTTTCAGTAGACTGCAAAACCCCGGGGGGAGGCAACAGCGTGACATGTTAAACTTGGGGGGCTCTTGATTTAGGTTACATTCTATTTGAGTAAGAAAAGTGATAGTTCTGTACTTGACTCTGGTCAGAACGTTATCTGGACCATCCACTGTGTTCAGATCATTACATTTAAGGAAAGATATCGACCATTTGAAACTGTGATGCTACTGAACATTCTTCTTTCCTTTCCCTCTTTCTCTTTCTGCCTCTTTCCTCCCCAAAAATTTATAACTTGGAATTACCCTCTTTTGCCACTAGATGTCACTCAGGCACAAATTTAAGGCTTTCAGTTTTCAAATGAATTAGGTGGGAGAAAATTGTTTTCCTTTTGGGTAAAAGTGATGTATTTTTTTTTTTTTGGAGACAATATATTTATTTAAGTCTTCTAGCAAAGCTTTAACTTACTACTAAATTCTTACCAAATTTTCAGAAGTCGTACCAACCAGGGTCAGTTCATAACTTTGAAAGAACAGTGTGACATGACCATTCAACAGTTTTGCCCTCAAAATACCAAGCACACTATGTGGTTCAGGCCTAACCAAATACAATTCAAAGGTTACATCTGACTGTTGACATTTAAAAGATAGAGATTCCATTCCACTGGGGGAAGTCATTTTTAAGCAACTTCATTAAAAGAAACCATTAGGGTAATAACAGAAACGTCTACTATTTCCTACATTTTCTTCTTTTAGTATTTATCTAGAGCCTCTTGTGTAACATGGCATAATCCAACACATTTTCTACACTGATCGTTTTACAGATGAGGAAGGCAATCTGAATAAATTCACAGATAGCTAAGTAGGATGCAGGCATACCCACATGAGCTTACTCCAGTGAAGTCATTTTCTGTTACTATCAATTATTTATTAAGATCAAATTCCATTATAAATTTTTGGAAACTTGCTTTAATACAGTTTATATCTGGAAATAAATGCTGCCTGTACCATTTACTTGCCTAACATCATGTTTTTGGAGAGCCATTTGTGATGTTTTGTCAGGTATACCTATAAAAGTTAGACTCTGATAATGGCTTAGGAAATGAGAAGGAGAAAGCCAGGAGAAATTCAGAAAACTCTTGTGATAATGAGATTAAATCTACCTCGCCAGTTCTCAAATCTAATCACCAACCTTGTAAACAACTCCACTTAATTCTCAAGTGGGGAGGTCTGTGACCCATGTGTGCAAGAATGGGTGATGCATCAGAATCTCATATGGTGAGATATGTAAATCTCCCCTGGGCCTGCTTCTAAGATAAAATAGAGCTAGAGGGAGAGTTACACATCTCACCATATGAGATGCTTTTTGGACACTGAAGTGGAAAAATATACTCAAAACTTTGGGGGATTAAAAAAACAGAAAAAAATTAACATTTTTCTAGTCTAAGAAGAAAGAAGAAAAGGTGAAAACTAGTTCTTTGCACAAAAATACTTTTATCTTTAGCATTTACCTGATAAGAATTTTTAAAATCTATTCCATTTTGAAAAAAATTAGAAAAAAAATCATAATGAAAAATTAACTCCAAATTCAAAGGTTATACTTACATGTAGATTTGTTATTTAATTTGAAAAATCCAGCATGGCTAATTTTGTTGTTTCAGTTAACAATAATTGTTTTCTGTATATGTAAGGCAAGAAATATTCCAAAAGGGAATTACCTTTAAGTTAGAAATGGGTTATCCTTTTGTTTTTTTCACAAATAATTGAGGCATTTAACCTTCGTGACTACAGCAACGCAATCATCATTTAGTTTCCTAATGTAGATGCAAAATGTGCTCTGAAAAAACAAAACAATTATAATCACTGCTTAAAAATATGGAATCATGAAACCACCGAGTTAAACATTTATTTAATGCCTGTTATATATATATATATGATACACAGTTCTAAGTTGTGGTCACATCTGCCTTCAAGAACTTAATTCTGCTGAGACATAAGTAAATACAGAAAATTGTATGAGGTAGCAAAAAATGAATACCTGGAGGGATCAGGAAAGGCTTTTTACTTGGGGAGTGAGAATGGGGAGTAGTTCACCTGATTTTTACTCTTAAGACACTTAGGAGGGAAAAGTTATTGGAGATGTATGGGATGTTAGCCTTGTGCAGAGGCAAAGAGTGGGAGAAGGGATACGGAGTTCCAGGAATATCTTAGAATCTACATGAAAGAGGGTAGTATCAAATGATCTGGGAAAGGCAAGCTAGAACCAGAATGCATAATGCTTTCAATGCCAAGAAGAAGAGCTGGTGTTTTTACCGTTGGAATAGTAGAGACCTACTGAAGATTTCTGAGCAAGGGAGTGTTATGAACAGAGTTGGGCTCTGGAAATATTCCCCCTGAAGCACCATAAAAACCATCATCAATTCAGCTTCTTCACGAATGGGCACTGGATTTGAGTCAGAGTACTTGAGTTCTAATCTGAGCTTTGCTATTTACTATTTGGATGACTGGAAGCAAGTCAATTTGCTTCAATTGGGCTCAACTTCTTCATTTACAAAATGAGGAAAGTGTCTAGAAATTCTCTTGAGTTTCTTAGAATGTTTAGAGAGGGAAGGGATTCTAGAAGTCATCAAGTTCAACCTTCTTTTACAGATGAAATGAGGCTGAGTGGTTAAGTGACCCAACATGGTTAGTTGGACAAAGATTTGAACCTGGATTCTCTCATTCCAAAGCTCATTGTATTTATTGTATCATCCCTGGGGTATATTTATTTCAAGGCAAATGAAATAATGAAGCTATACTGTTCACTAATCCTAGGATTACAGATTTAGACATGGAAGTGGATAGAATAATCAACCTAGAGTTAGGAAGACGCAAATTCTTTTATATATATATATATGTGTGTGTGTATATATATATATATATATATATATATACACACACACATATATATATATATGC
>NC_058130.1:77310817-77432257 GCF_016433145.1 Gracilinanus agilis
TATATATATGTGTGTGTATATATATATATATATATATTTCTGAGTTGCTTTTTTTGTTTAATGTTTTATTTATTTATTTTTAGTTATATTTTTATTTTGAATATTTTCCCATAGTTACATGTTTCATTTTCTTTCCCTCTCCCCCAAACCTCCCTAAACCCCCTTAGCCGATGCACAATTCCACTAAGTTTTACATGTGTCATTGATCAAGATCTAATTCCAAATTATTGAAAGTTGGACTAGAGTTATCGTTTAGTGTCTTCATCCCCAATAATATCCCCATCAGCCCACGTGTTCAAGCAGTTGTTTTTCCTCTGTGTTTCTCCTCCCACAGTAGGAAGACCCAAGTTCTTCCCTCACCTCCTCCTAGAGATAGCTTGTACCAACTCCTCCAAGTTCAAGAAGAATTAGGAGAGATAATCAAATGCCTCATTTTCTTTCAGATGAAATCTCTGCTCCCCAGATCTAGAGAGAGAGAAGCAACTTCAAAACTCCAAAAGGCAGGCTCAGCCATTGTGTTTAGTTTTTTGTTCCTAAAAAAATGGGTTTGAAAGCAAAGATGATTTTTGTCTTGCCTTCTTTGAGACCCAACCAAACTGCCAAAGACTGTCTCTTTAAAAGAATCCCAGTTTATAACAATAACAAAACATTTAACCTTGACCCAGTGTCCAGTTTTTGATTCTTTGGCACCTGGCGAGGGGCCATGATTTGTCTTGGAACTAAGAGTTTATATAAATAGTTGTACTTAACCTTCCAGGCATTGTGAGGAATCTTTTCAATGACACGAGAGCCACATTTTTCTCCTTGTGGCCTCATACTGCTTTGAAAGAAATGCCTTTATATTACATCAATCTTGCTTTTTTTTTTCTTTTTAAAACAATATGATGCTCCTTTCCAGATTTTTCTGGACCACAGCACATGGCAGCTGATCAAAAGCTTTTTAGAATGGCCCTTTTGGATTTTGTAGCTGAAAGACAATGCAGAATGGGGGGGGGGGGAGAAATGGACATTTTCAGCCATTTTTATTCGGAGAAAAAAAAAACTGGATTCCAGTCCAGCAGTTGTAGACATTTCCTAGTGGTAGAAGGGACCATGGGCAAGGCATCTAATCTCTCAGGGCTCCCAGCAATTCTTTAAAGATTCTTAAGTTGATTATCAACTGAGGACTTGTTAATCTGAGTCTGAGTGATTTTCTCCTACTGATGAAATCATAGGTGTGGTCTGAAAAAAAAATTAGTTGTGTATATAGACAAATTAGGTATTCGTCATACTTCTTACATATAATTCCAGAATAATTTGCCATGTCAACCTCTTGGTCTTTGACAGCCCCTCAGGGAAGTTTGGTAGAACCTCCGTGGATTAGTGTGGATTTAAAACTTCTTGAAGGAAATAAAAGTTTCTGAAAAAAAATATGAATCATAATCTGGGCTGGGGGCAGGGGTGGGGGTTAGCGGAGCTAATTTGTCCTTAACCTAATCTGTCTAGGGCCATATTTCATCTTCTTCATAGCTTACAAAGAACTCTGCCATTGAAGCTACACCCTCCAGAGATTATATGTTAGTAGTGTAGCCTCTCAAGAGGAAGGGTAATAATGTAGCTTAGTGGAAAGAATACTTGACTTGGAGTTAAGAAGCCCTAATTTCAAATCCTCTCTTCAATATTTGTTGTTTCTGGGACAGTAGGCAAGTCAATGAAATTTCCCAGCCTCAGTTTCCTCCTCAGTAAAATGAGGATGATGGTGGCACCTGTCTCACTGGGTAACTGTGTTCCTCAAATGGAATGGAATGGAATGGAATGGAAATGCATTAAGTGCTTACTATGTGCCAAACAATGTGTTAAAACTCTTGGGAGTACAAGTAGAAAAAAAGAGGCAGCCCCTGCTCTCAAAGTGCCAACGTTATAATTGTAATTTTAATATATTCTTTCTTTCTTTATTTTTGATATTAATACAACAATATCAATAATTATTATATGTTATATTTATTATGAAATGCGTTATTAATTATATAATTGTGAATTTATTAATTTATAATATAAATATAGCTTATAAGGAGAGAGAACTCATAAAGGAGAATTTGGCTTCATTGCAAATGGAAGGAAAGGCAAGGTGGCTTTTAAAAGGGTCGGCAGGAACAAATGTAAAATCTCATACACCTTACCAGGGTGTGGGAGTGGATTTGGACCTCTTGGTATATCTTAAAGTAGCCATAATTATGGTATTGTGATTTTTAAAAAAATTCATTCATTACAATACTGCATGTTAATTCTTGTTGCTCTCAGTATTCCTTCTCCAGCATCTCCAACAGCTGAATCACCATTAACTGGGAAATAATATAATTTAAATTTATTGGAATTCTGTGTAAAGTAGGAATAAGTTAGTTAACTTTATGAGAACTACCTTTGAGTTAAGTGCATGAACTTTAGTGCTTGGACTTTATAAGTCCTTTTTTGCTTACCTTCCTAGTTCTTGCTATGTTCTTGATAGTTGAATTCTCCAGATAAGTGGACTCTAGATAAGGAGAGTCCTTTTGGGTGTGTGTGGGAGGATATTAGTTTTCTAGATATATTCACTCTGGACGTGAGACAGTTTTGAGGAAACTGTAGACAAGTCCAGGACCTATTTTGCTCCTGTCCTCACATGAATTCTTATGTATTAGCAAGATATCTTCAGGAGTGAATTAGAACACAGCAGCCTCAAAAGGGCTTATTGGTATATGCATTATTTTATGCAGGACTGTGGACCAGGATCTGGGAACTCTGAATAATCTTAGGATCCAATACCGGCTCCTTCCCCCATTTGATGTTTAAAGTCCTTCAAAACTGAGATCTAACTTCCTTTTATAGTTTCGTTTTAAATTCTTCCCTTCCTCCCTTTACATCCTCCAAACTGGCTGCCTTGTTGAGCCTCAGATGTCATTTTCCATCCCCTATCTCCAGGCTTTTGTACAAGCTTTCCTCATGCTTGGAATGTACTCCCTCCTTACCATGTTACTTTCTACTCTACACCCCACCCCAAAAGAAAAAAAAGAGCCAAACATTTATTTTTTTCCCTTTTTTCTTTTACCCCACTAGGGTAAAAGAAAAAGAGAAAATAAATCCTTGTAACAAATAAGTATAGTTTTTACAAGATTACATAGCGTCTTGCTGTGTTGAACCTTGCAACAACCCTGTCTGGTGTGTGTTGAAAGTATTATGTTTCCCATTTGACAAATGATAAGCTTCCACTCTGAGAAATCAAGTCATTTACTTAAAGTCTTTGACTCGTAAATAGCAGAGCCAAGACTAAGCCCCACTTCTTGTGACTTCCATTCCACAGGCTCCAGCCCTCTTTTCTCCTCACTATTCTATTCTACACAGTGGTTCTTGAAGATATTTTCATCTCTCATCACACTTCTTATGGCTTCCTTTTTCCTCATTCTCCTACCTGAGAAACTTGGCTCTTATTTTACAAAAAAAATTAGGCCATCCCCATGAGTTCTCTTTTCTCTATTTCTTTTCACTAATGTGTTTTCTGCCACCATCTCCTCCTTCATGAACCCTGTCTCACAGGATGAGGTAGTTTTATACTTTACCAACGCTAATCCCATCTATCTACTCAAGTGATCCCATTTCATCCTGTCTCCTTCAACAAATTGTCCCAGTGATCCATCTGTACTCTATCATTTATTTCCGAATTCCCCCATTGTATTCCCTTCTGTGTGCAAACATGCCCATGTCACCACCATTTTGGGAAAAAACAAAAACAAAACAAAAAACCTTCATTTCCATCTCTTACCACTTTGGTCTTCTATCTCTTTTGGCCATTGTGGCTGAACTCTTTGAGAAGAGGATCACATAATAGGTGCTTCTACTTTCTCCCTTTTTACATTCTTCTTAACCACTTACAGTCTGACTTCCAACTTTGTCATTCCACTAAAAAAGTTACCAGTGATTCCTTAGTTGCCAAATGGATGACCTTTTCTCAGTTCTCATTGTCTTCTACTCTCAGCACCTAGTAACACTATTGATCATTGTCTCTTTCATGACTCTTTCTTCTTTCTAGGTTTTCAGACCACTACTCTCCTCTTGATTCTTCTCCTACCAATTTGATCATTACTTCTCAGTCTCCTTTGCTGGATTCTCATTCACATCACTCCCTTTAGCCATGGGCGTCCCATACAGTTCAATCCTGGGTCCTGTCCTCTTTTCCCTCTTTACTACTTTACTCAGTGATCTCATCAACTCCCATGGATTTAATTATCATCTCTATGCTGATGATCACCAAATCCACCAGTCCTGCCCCAAACTCCCCGCTGACCTACCATCTTCCATCTCTAACTGCCTTTCAGACAACTTGAATTGTATATCCAGTATATCCCAAACAGAATTCACTGCTACCACAATGATGGAGGCCCTCATGACCTCCCACCTGGACCATGACAGTATCTTACTGGTGGGTCTGCCTCGTCTTCCTTCCTCAAGTCCTCGCTCCAGTCTTTCCAATGTTCAGCCACTAAAGCACAGGCCCAACCTTGTCTTTTCCACATTCAATAAAAGAATGGCTTCCTATCACATCCAGGACTAAAACCAAAATGTTCTTTTTGGCCTTCAAAACAAATCATAACCTACTGCTCCAGACTTCTACTTTACTCCCCAAAATGTGCTCTGAAATCCAGTGACTGTAGCCTTTTTTGTCTTCCTATAAAAAGATCCTTTTTCATTTTCTCTGGTTGTCCCCTTTGCCTGGAATGCTCTTCCTCCTCTGCCCAGACTTTAGACCTTCCTGGCTTCCTTTAAATCCCAACTAAAACCCCATCTTCTACAATAAAGCTTCCTCAACTCTTCTTTTAGTCTCTTTCCCCAGTTAATTATTTCCTATTCATCCTATAAGTACCTTGTTTGCAATTATTTGTTTGCTTGTGGTCTCCTCCATTAAATTATATGTTCCTTGAGGGCAGAGGCTGGCTTTTGCCTCTTTCTGTATTCTTAGCACTTACCATATGGCCTGGCATATAGTAGATGCATGATTAATGCTGTTTGAGCAACTGATTATAAGATTTTTGTGTATGAAATTTATGGGCTTAGAGTGTTTTGTCATAGAAACACTTTTAAGGCTTGAAGCAGAGCCTACTCTAAAATATCTGTAGTCATTGGAGAAGACTCATGTCTGTATGAAATCAGAATGTAGAAATTAGAATGCAAGTACCCTATTAGCTTCTCATTACCTGCTGATCTTGTACATGTATTTGGTCATGGTCATTGTCGATTTTATGATTTTCCTCATGCCCAATATGCCCACCCCTGCCTTCTTTGCCCAATGTACTAATTCTTTTAAATGTCCACTTAAGAAAAAGTAGTTCATATTTGTTCTGGCTTCTCTGAGAAATCATTTCTACCAACTCCTTGGTCTCCTTGGAGTCCAAGGTCCTTCTTGGATGGTTATTACTTGTGACTTTGGACACATCACCTAAGCTCTCTCTGACCCCAAATTTCTTCATCTATACCATAAAGGAGTTTGGACTAAGCTCTCTTCTAGCTCTTACATAATCATCCTATGTGAAATGACATTTTATATTTCTTTATGCTCATTTTCCCTCAATGGGAATTTTAATAATCTTTGTTATTTGTGAGATTTCAAAGAGAATTGAGAGTTAGGTCTCTAGCACACTGGGTGAGTTCTCTGGATGGATTTAAGGCTATACAGGAATAAATGGGGCCCTAGTTTGCAATATTATGAGACCACAGATCCATACACACATACATATAGATGTGTATGAGCCTAAGAGCTTAGAGTTCCTGGAGAATGTGAAATGCATGTTTTGATTAGATTTTCTGGTTTTTTTTTAGGACAAGGTAGATCAGAGTTCTACTCACAGTCAGAGTGAGCTAGTGGAACCTGGATTCCAAGAACAACCCACCCGAGTCGCCTTAAATCACCAAGGTAAGAAAGACTTAGGGGAAAATGGGATAGGGAATGGGTATAACAGTGCTGACAGAATGATCTATTTTTATGTATAATCTCAAAAAAATGTTAGTAGGGTTCCTTCTCAAAATTAATGTTTGTTTTAGGCAATAGTAACAGAATTAAAATACTGCCTTTTGTCTAGGAAATACTGTAAAGAGATGTTCTTATGAGTAAATTAGAATCTTGCTATGTACTTTAGTCAACTTTTGTTTTAGAATAGAAGTGTAAAGGATATGACAAATTCATTTAAAATTCTAATCGTGAACTCATTATGGGCAGGGAACCTCTATAGAAATATTCTCAGATTCCAAATACATGATATATATGTAGAAACTACTATTGCCACTCTTTACCTTTTACCCTCTCCCATCAGAATCCCCACTGATGAGATTTCCTAAGATGACACTATTTTATGCCTGGAAGGGTAAAGATCTAAGCCAAACCCTTCATATTTTTCACATAAAGAAACTGAGGCTCTGGAGGCTGAGTGCCTAGTGTAATAGACTCCTAACAGTGTACCAGCTCTTGACACCTGTCACAAAACTTTTAGAGGGCTACAAGACTCATCTTCCTTTTGGATATAGTTCTGAACTCTTCACTCTCCTGTTCAAAATTCTTCAGTGATTCTTTATTGCTCATTAGGTTCCTTTTAATTGATCTTTGAGGGAAGAGACTAGAACTTTGTAAGATATAGTTTATATATCCTCCTATAATGTTCTTCACAGGGAAAATGACTACTTAACACTGATATAACCTAGATTAAACTATTTACCATCTTGGGGAGTGGGAGGGGGGGAAATCTAAATCATAAAATGTCAGAATTATCAAAAATTGTTTCTATGTGTAATTGAAAAAATAAAAAAAAATTCAATCAGAACCTAAAAGACGAAAAGAAAAGAAAATGAGTATTTAAAAAATATTTGTTGAATTTCCTAAAGTCACTTGTCAAGTCAGTTGCAGAGCTTGGGACTAAGCTTGTTTTCCATCTCTCAATTTAGTTTTTCCCAGTAATATGGATCAAGTTATCTTTTAATGCCTAACCTAGGAACCTAAGCATCAATTTTGGCACATTTCTAATGGAGAAATCTTAACAGTTCTATGTGATGAATATTTTCTTCTGAATAAAGAATTGGTATGTACTGGAAATGGCTAGAATAATGGCAATTACTATTTCCATCACCAATTATTATTATTATTGTTTTTATTATAGCTAATACTTATGTAGTGCTTTTATATTTTACTGTACTTTCTACATATTATCTCACTTGATCCAAATAATATTAAAAAGAATGAAATTGAAGCTAGTTACAGAATTTGGAGTTATCCTTGATATGGTTCTCTCTGCACAGTTAGACGATCACCTTGTCTTAAGTAGGAATTTATAATAAATAAAAAGAACAAATAATAATGAGAAAAAATATGGTAAATTTGAGATGACAGTCTGAATTATTTAAATAAACCATTGAAAATTTAAAAATGGAAAAAATATAAGAAAAATGACATTGACTTTGATTATAGTAATTTCATCCAGAAGTTAAGCCAAAGCAAATTAGTTGCTACAACAAGCAAACCAAAAGAACCCAGAAAATGCCTTAGTCAGCAAACATTTGTCTTACTTGCCAAATGGAGAGATGTCAGCCAAAGGCAATACTGGGTTAGAACATCAACTTGTCTGTAAACTCTTATGACGGTTGATGGATGATTGTGAGCACTATCATCTCATAAAGCGGAGAAAAGCAGTGGAGGGTAAAACCAGTTTAAAGAAAGTTTGGCAAGAGATTCAGCTTTGCAAAGTCATTTTTAAAGGCATTCAAGTATGAAAACAAGGAGTTGTACAAAAGGAATAAAAACAGAAAAGGGAAAAAAATCATTTTAACAAACTTTTTTCCTCCTTCATGGACAACAGAACCCAGCACACTTAGACCCCAGCATCATACTCTCTGAGGGGCTTATAAAGGAGAGAGAAATGATAGCAGAGGGAAAAAAAATCCCCCCAAAAAACAAAATAGAACAAGCAACTAGACTGGATAAATCTAGTGTAGTAGGGGCTTCATCCTGGAGACAAAGAGCTTGATACATAAGGAAATCTGAGGACCTTATTAATATGGAACCTTATTAATATGAAAAAAAGTGATGCAAAGGGCATCATTAACTCCTAATCTTTATATCTACTCTTCTAGCTATATAAAATCTTTATGGTACTTATTTATATGTGAATTGAATGCACCCTAAATGAAGATGTTAGTAGAGAATAAGCAGTCTTTCACACAGTATTCAACCCTGTAGCATGTCTCACAATTGACCAAAGGTCTCATAAGATTACTTTATATTGATTACCAAAACAAAACACACATTTGCTTTGGTAGAACAAAACATTGCCTTATGGTCTCTATTCTAACAAGGTGTCTTCCACCCACATATAAGGAGTAGAAGACGTATTAACAAAAATAAACTCCATTCAGTGACCTTCTGAATTTTAGGTGAGACCTAAAACTGGGTGATGTGTGCTCGCCAATAGTATTTCCCTCTGTGGTGGAGGAGCTCTAACAGAGTCCAGGTCATGGAGGAAAGAACCCTTTTGGAAAGTGAGATTGCTCAGGTGCTTCTCTTTGTATATGACATTCTATTGATCCCATCAAGCCCCAAGACATTGCAAAGATATATCGTACTTCAGAGGAGTTCTAATGCAAGATGGACTAAATGAGAAATAATATCTATTGGCCAGAAGAATTCTACTTGAATCTGAATGGATGCCCCATAGGAATTGTCTAAATAAATGCATGCATCTGGGTTAAATGGACAATGGGCTGGGGACTCAGAGTTGAAAAGGAGTAACAAAGAGGGCTGAAGCATTTCTACTGATATTGACCTTTCCATAAAATGAAAGGCTCAGCTTTTCAATGTAAAATTTTTACTAGTATAGTATGATTTTGAGACTGGGAACGTTCCTGTCTCAAAAAGAACTAAAACTGTTTACAATAGCTACTTTTAACAGTAAATTTCATTCTATTCATTCATTCATATTCAAAGCCTCTGATGGTCCTATGATTTTTCAAGGTGGTACACTAGTTTCTGGGCATAGAAAGACAAAAAAGTGAAAATAGTTCCTGTATTCAGAGTTTGTATTTTAAAAGGGATTAAAACATATTAAAAAGGTAGAAGGTTTAAGTTGAGGAGAGAAGGCACATTCACATTTATGGAGAGATCAGGAAATGCTTAGATATATAGTAGATGTCACTTGATCCAAGTCAAATACCCTTTGGACTGCCATATTCCCAAAGAGAGAGAAACTATTGGTATTCTAAGAATTAAAGGGGAATGTGTTCCTGCAATTGGAATATGGATTAAGTTTCCATGCTGTCAGGTCTTGCCAGCAGTGTAGAATCTAAGGAATTATGCAGGTGGGATTTTCTCAAAGATGAAAATTTCCTTCAGTACATTTTTAATATGAAACCATGGGAAAACTGATCTTTGAAGGAGAGGATGAGTTTATGCAAAAGCAGAAATAGTGGTGTGGATTTTAGGGACACAAGAGCAACGCTCTTTATAGTAAAAATTCAGATTGTGTTCTGTTGCTGAGGGTTGGAGGACCCTGTCTCCTTAAATATATCTTAGATATTTTAGGATCTTTTTCATGATTATTTACTCTATCTCTTTCATATGTCCTAGCCCTGGGCAAATCCCTTCACATCTTGGTGTTCTTGGAAACTCTGTAAGTACAGTTCTGCCTTGGTAAAGGGATTCTCCTCGCCTAAGGCTTTCCTGTATCAAGGAAATCACAGGTTTAATCCCTCATTACCTATTACTAAACCAGGATCTAAGATCAAGCAAAAAGTAAAACTGGAATATTGCTCTCAACTCTCCATTGTTAGCAGAAATGCATAATTCCAAATGGCTGATGATCCAAAAGCCATTTTTATTTGACTTTGGCATGTGTCCTTGTTCTCGTAGGTGAATATTGATACCCATTTGGCTTACTCTTGAGTTTTTGCTTCATACCCATGAACTAGAAAAGAGGAGAAAAGATGGGATTAGTCAATTCAGAGAAAGTCATGGAAAGACAGGCACACTAAAGCATTGTTGGTGAAGCTATGAATTGTTGCAAATATCCCCTTCAATTCAAAAGAGAAACCTGTTACATTAAGGACCCAAACAGAGAGAAAAATGAGGTGAAGAGATGAGTAAAATTCTTCAGCAAGTCATAAAATCTTTTTTTTT
Organism: Gracilinanus agilis; assembly: GCF_016433145.1. Classification (NCBI taxonomy): domain Eukaryota; kingdom Metazoa; phylum Chordata; class Mammalia; order Didelphimorphia; family Didelphidae; genus Gracilinanus; species Gracilinanus agilis. The sequence goes on from NC_058130.1 coordinate 77,320,980, forward strand.
CCCCCAAAGTCAGCCTGAACACTCTCTGCTCCTGAAAGAATATCCAGTTTCTTCTTGTCTGCAGATGCCATTAATTCAGTAGGCAGGTTGTTTGTTTTGTTTTTTAACTGGGGCTCTCTTGGGTGGTGGCTGACAGACAGGTGTGTCTTCTAAGTCGCCTCAGGGAGAGGAGATCATTTGACCAAGATGCAATGCTGTTATGACTCCCCCCTAATTTCTGAGTCATGAAAGAGCACATTATAAAAGCCCATTGGGTTCAATGACCCATGTGACCAGTGGCTAGTTGGCCATTTTTTTGCAATGCACCTGTTATTTAGAATGAAAGATTAACTGTGACTTTCCTTGACCTGTTACTTCTCCCTGGCAAAGAGGATTTATTGCTTTCACTTGATTAACTTGTTCCTAAAGTAAGCAGCTTATTCTTGTTTGACAGTGCCTAAAAAAAGATTTTATCCTATTTCTGAGCATTATACTGAATGAAGAGAAGAAGAATTTCTCTTGGGGGAAAAAAGGGTAGTTTGGGGGGTTGTGGCTCTTATCTATTTCTACTTTCTGTCATCATTGGAGACTCTACAAGTTGACCTGTCAGTGGGTATGGACTTCTAGATGTTGATTCTTTGATAGGAGATCTCACCTCACTCTGAAATAGGCATTTCCTAATTACAAGATTACTTCTTCATTTAAAGTCCAGTTTTGTTTAGATCGTGTCTGCTATTGTGAAAGATATAACAGAAAATGTGATTATATGAAATTGAAAAGATTTATGGAAACAAAATCATTGTGCCTAAAAGCCATTGACCAGTAGGCAAATGGTAGCAGTATAGGAACAAATAAATCTCAAAAGAACTGCAGACTATTAAGAAAGAATATTCCAGATAACTAATAGAGAAATGTATATCAAAATAACCCTGAATTTTCCATTCTTACCCAGAAAATGTGGCAATTGTGAGGGGAAAATCTAGAATGGTACTTTTTGGATGAGTTATGGAAAGATAGGCCCACCGATGTAGTGTTGATGAAACTACAAGTTGCTGTAATCTTTCTAGGTAAATTTGAAATTATGTTTAAAAAATGGTTGAAATGTCCAGGTCCTTTGACTCATGCTCCACCATTAAGCATGTGCCTTAAGAAGGTGTTGACTGTCTAGGCAAGTCACTTAACCCCCATTGCCTAGCCCTTACCACTCTTCTATCTTGGAGCCAATACACAGTATTGAGGACAAGATGGAAGGTAACGGTTTAAAAAAAAAAAAAAAAGGTGTTGAGAAGAAAAATGCTGTATACACCAAAGCCAAAAAAGGAAACAACCCCTTTTGTATCTGGCACCTTGCAGACCTATCACATTTTAAGGTCACTGAAGGAAATCTAAAATTTGAGGAAGATAATTTAGTGCTTGGCTATTTTTGCAGCAATGTGGGGCAGTGATGGGAAGATTTCCTTTAAATCCAAGACTAATCACAACTTACATCCTATTTAAGTAACAGTTTGAATTTTTTTTCTTCTAATTTTCTTTTCATTTTGAATTTTTCAAAGACCAAATGAAATGAGCATTTCCATGTACAGGGGAAACAGGAAAGACTTGTATTTGATGCTATAAATCTACTTTGTTGCTATTCAAGTGTATATTAAATTTGACAGAAGTTGTTTTTCCTAAAAATCTACTAACTGGTTGCATATTTCTCTTTGAATTCCTAAACTTTTTGTATCTTCTGCTTTGTAAATTAGAAGCCTCCTTAGTTAAATGAACTTTTAAAGACACTTCTATCATACGTAATATTTAGATGGAAAATCTTGTTGGAATAATTTGAATTTAGTGAATATGAAGGCAAACACCAGTCTTTGAAGAGAGAAATGTTCTGCAAAACAACTGTAGTTTTTGTTGTTGCTTAATCACTTAGTAACTGGGCTTCCCAGTTTCCCTCCAATTGAAGTGATTGAGCACTGTTGACACATGTCAAAAATGACTGTAAAAATGTTTCATCTAACCTTTTCTATTCTTGAGCAGGTGCCTTATTCCGTTTCTACTTTGCATTTCACACTTTGTACTTTATTACAAAATATTTTACCTCTCCATCTTTAATATCTTGCAGCTGTGTAAATATAGCTGATATGACCCTACTGTTGATTACATCACCTATCTGCCTTGCCTATAAAAACTTTATGAATAGTAGGCTTATATTCTGATCATGAAAATTATCTTGCAGATTTTCTGTCTTTCAGTCTCAAATTTCTTTGACCGGCCTGGTAGTTGATAATTTCTATTTATTTCCCATGTGTTTTTTAGAAACATCATTTTAAAGATAGAATTTAATTTAATATGAGCAGATTCTGCCTGTTTTTTACTACCTTTGGAATAGAGACTTGGTTATTGGAATTCTTTATAGCACAGCTTTACTGTCTCCTTTCTTATATGTAAATATTTCTTATGAACCCCAGTGGATTATTGACTCTGGGAAATCGACTCCATTCAGTTGCATGTAATCATCCAGTATAAACAGTTGCCTTCTTTCATGGAAACTTTTTTATTCTTTCATGAATCGGCAGTCCCTTGATAGTCATTACAGCCATTTCTTGGGACTGACTTACATCCTTGGTATTATAAGAATCTCAAAAGTTCTTGGTTTAGTGTGGCATAATTTTATGTGCAAAAAGATCTGTATTAAAAATTTTCACCCTATAGATGGCCAGTGCAGAAACCTAAATGGATCATGACTACCTTTATTAGGAGCAGGAATGACAAAACTAACAATTTTATTTTTTATTTTCATAAAACTAAAATTTTTTAGTTTTAGCCACTCACTATAGGTGAGAAAGAAAAATCATTTACCAAACAGAAAAAAATAGATTTGGTAAATTAATATTTTTTTCAGGGACCATCATGCATGTTTTCAGAAACCAGAGAATATTAAGAGTTTTTCTCCTGATACATTTCAGCATCTCAGAACTACTGTGCCATGCACTAAATTTTTGAGGTTCTCAGAAAGATGGTGAGCTACACTATTAGTATTTTGTCTCTTTGTTTCCTTTGTGGGAGATAATCTTTATTGAGATTAAGTCCTGGGAGGGAAAACAAAGTGTTAACCTCAGGTTTACTTGTCCTATGGTACCATCAATCTTGGTTGACCCACTTGTGGACACTTTCCTTCCTCTTAAAATCAATCAGTTTTATTAACCAACTTTTATTAAAGCCAGATTAATGATATACCATGTTAAGTTCCAGGGAAACACAAAAGAGCCTTTTCCTCATTTAAAATCCAGAACAGAATGGAAGATTCTAGAAGTGGCCAGAACATACAAAATATATTATAAAAATTATATTGATTTGGACGGTATGCACTTATTAATACTGCCTAAAATGAATTACTTTTGACTTTGAGGATGCAGCTATACCGCACTGCTGGTTTATATTGAACTTGAAGTTAACTATGACTCCAAAATTATTTTCACAAGAATTGCTATAAAAAATTAGTCCTCCTATTATAAATTCATGCATTAAGAAAAAACAAACTTATATTTGTTGCTGTCCAGTTATTTTTCATATGTTTCTAACTCTTTGTGACTCCATTTGGGGGCTTTCTTAGCAAAAATACTAGAGTGGCTTGCCATCTCCTTTGCCAATTCATTTGACGGATGAAGAAACTGAAGCAAATAGGGTTAGGTGGCTTTCCCAAGGTCACACAACTAGTAAGTGTCTGAGGCCAGATTTGAACTCAGGAAAATGGCTTCCTCACTCTAGATCCAGTTCTCTATTCACTGTACCACTTACCTGCCCCCAAAAATGTAAATATTGGGTTTTCTATTTATCTCAATTAAAATGAATCTTTTTTGAACTTGGTCTTTTCTTCCCATCAGTCAGTATCTTTTCACATGCTGATTCTGTGGTCCAGTATATTAGTTACTCTTCTCAGTTTTGTATTCTGTAGATTTGTTAAGCTTGCCAAGTTTTCATAGAGTTTATAAAAATGTAGAACCCGTCTTATGCTCCTAAAGACCTCTCTTCATTCCATTCAGTTTTCAACAATTTTGAGGAAGTGACTTCATTTAATTCACCTATCTCTCTATTATCATTCCAAACTTTTGTGGTCAGAAGGGTCCCTGTTTTCAGGTTAAAAAAGGACCTAGAAGTCATCTTGTTCAACCCTCTCATTTTATAGGTAAAGAAACTAGAGCCTAGAGGAAGAGCCAGTGTTCTTTCTGGTGTAACTCAGATACAACAAATTCCCTCTTGATATCTTTGTAGATAGAGGCAAGATGGCATGGTGGGTAGAGAACTGGCTTTGGAATCATAAGGGACAAGACTGTTTTAAGTCTTTCTTCTGACAGTGTTGCTGGACCCTGGGCAAGTCTTTTTAACTCCTCATTACCCTTAACCCCACCAGGCGATGAGTAGGTTCTCTGGTTCCTGAGCCAGGGCTCTTTACAAGTACCATATTGTCTCATTTACTAGCCTGGCTGAAGAATGAAGTGTATTGTTTAAATGGATTTTCTAGATGACTGAGGTTATTAATTAATTCAGGGAAAGTACATCTGTGCCCATCACGAGATATAGAGATTTGCCTCCTGAAGTCAGTGTTACACACTGGTTGATCTCTTCGATTAAATATGTTTTAAAATTTAGCACGCTACCCACCACAAATCTTTAACCTTTTTGGTAGCCAGATCACCCAACAGCAGCTCCAGTTTAGATAGGAAGAATTATATTAAAGTATAAAATTGACTTTGATTCTTTGAGTAGAATATACTTCAAGAAGGAAATAAAACATCTCTTCCAAACTTCATGCAGCTAACAAACAGAATACTTTCAGAGCCCAAGAGAAATGGGAGTTCTTTTTTGTTTATTTGTTCTGGACCTATGTTTTAATACAGATAATATAGATAATATGTTTAATTATTTAGATAATTACTTTAATTAATATAGATAATATAATTAATATATTTAATATAGATAAATCCAGGGATAGGAATTTCCTTTGGAAGTTAATTTCCTTTGTGGGAAACTCCCTCAACTATGATAGACAGGCAATTTATCTGTAATTTATTGTCCTATAAAAAATGACAGCCGTACCTTCTGTCTTGGAATCAATATCATGTATTGGTTCTAAGGCAGAAGAGCAGTAAGGGCTCCGCAGTGGAGGTTAAGTGACTTGGCCAAGGTCACACAGCTATTAATTGTTACCAGCCAAATTTGAACCCAGGATATAATAATAAAGACAAGGGCCTGCTGACGCTCAATCTGGCCATGATTTAAAGTCTGTGAGACACTTGCCTTGGTGGGGGGACTCAGAGGGTAATTGATTTAATCCCAGGTCTCTCCTAACTCCACGGCCAGGCCATCTTGGTACCATATTGCCAGGGTTGGTTATTTAAAAATCCAAGTCTAATTAGAAATGCTAATTAGAAACTATGCTTTCATTTTATTAAATATCCAAATGGGATGAGTTTTTAAGAAAGACAAACACAGTCAGTACTTAATTAACTCTAAAGAATCACAGCATTAAAGCTGGAATATCAATCTAAGTCCTTTATTTTACAGAGGAGGATACTGAGATTTTCTAAGGTAGCAAAAAGACTTGTCTGTAGTTATACATCAAGTTAGTAGCAGAACTGGGCCTAGAATCCAAAGAACACTGAATTTGGAGTCTGGGAACCTGGATTTGAATCCTAGTTGTTACCTCTCTAGGACACAGTTTGTAAAAATAAGGAAGCAAGATTGTGTGGTCTGAATCTCTGAGCTGACTTCTAGTCTGCTTATGATCTTCTCCTACTGAATTTTCTCCTTGGTTTAATAATCATTTATTAAAGGAGAAATTGCCTCTGGAGCTCTTACCAGCAGAACCTATGCCAGCAAGAGCCTGGATTTGTTTTCCTCCTAAGACCAAAGGCACCAAGCTAAAAAGCAATCATTTTCACCTCCAGACTGATCAGATGCCAGAATATCTGATCTAATCAACACCCGCTACCAGGTTCTCCATCCCCAAGTTTTGTAATTATTGATTAAACTGAGTTGGAATATTCCCAAAAGGATGGTATAGAACAGCTTAAATTTGAATAGAGTCTGGATGAATAGGATGGTTCATCTGCTGAGTAAGGATCATGGTATTATCTTGTCATAAAATACATCCAAACATTTTTGGAGAAGCTGGACATTGACATCCTTCTCATCCACCATTTTGTTTCTGATATGATTGTACCCCCCTATATTTCTGACTTTTGCACAGCTCTTTCTTTTCATTCTAAAGAATGAAAAGAAAATTAATTAATTAAATTGAAAGAATTAAAAGAAAAGGGAAACCTGACTGATGGAATCCATCACCTAGTACAAGTCTGACTTTATTAGGGTAAAATGAATCAGTGTCTGCTAAGTCAGTAGGTTCCAAGATATCTCTAGATGGAATCATTCCTTTAAGAAGTTGTTAGCAGTCTCAGAAGGACAAGGACTGTGGACTTTGTTGGGAAAAGCTCTAAATTTTTTTTTCAGACTTTTTTTCTTGTTCATATAAAACATTTAAGAGTATTAAACAAAATTTGAGTGAGGAGATGACTTTCATCTTCTTTTACATGTAAATTAAAATTTAATTGTTACTCTAGTAGACCTAAATTTCATATGGTTAGAAAGTATCTTGATGGGTAAGCTTTGACAAAGACTAACACCACTGCTTAACACAATTCCTTCGACACAGTAAGTGCTTAATGAATGCTTTTTTGACTGACTGAATCCTAAATTCTTGGGAGGATGATAGTGAGTTTTGTGGCTTAGTTCAATTCATCATGCATTTATTAAGGACCTACTATGTGCAAATTGTTAACTAACTAGCTAGTTGCTGGAGACAAAAATCAAATGCATTCTCCTGTAAAAGAGTTTACAATCTGCTCAATATGACTATTTTAGGTGGGGATAAGGAATAAAAGCACCCAAGTTTGCTATTGTTCAGCCATTCAGCAATTTCTGGCTCTTCGTGACCCCATAGACCAGAGCATGTCAGGCTTTTCTATCCCCCAGGGTTTCCCGAAGTCAGTCCAGCTAATATTCATTGTTTCTATGACACCATCTTTCTGTCTCATCCTCTGATGTCCCCTTCTCCTTTTACCTTCAGTCTTTCCCAACATCAGGGTCTTTTCAATGAATCCTCCTTCTCATTATGTGACCAAAGTATTTAAACTGTCACCCCAGGATTTAACCTTCCAATGAATAGTCTGAATTAATTTAACTAAGTATTGATTGATTTGATCTCTTTGCTTTTTACCTAAGTAAAAAGTAATAAATTCCAGCTTCAGACTGATCAGACAGCAGCACATCAAACTTTACTAGATTTTTTGTTTACCACTTACCAGAATTGTGTTTGCCGGATGAATTCTTTCCTGACAAATTTGTCAGTTAATATTTATTAGGTTCCTACTATGTGCCAAGCATTGAACTAAATACTGGAGATAGAAAGCAAGGAAGTAGTATACTCTGTTCTTAAGGAGCTTGAAAAAATTACATACAGGATAAGTTAGAGATAATTAGAAGAGGGAAGCAACTAGTATTAAGGGTGATTGGGAATGACTTCTTGCAGAAAGCGGGACTTTGGCTGAAACTTGAGGGAAGTCAGGAGGTGGAAATGAAGAGGGAAAGAGCTCTAGGCATGGGAGACAGTTAATATTGGATCAGGTAGGACTAGGCTAACTTTCCCCTTGGGGGTAGGAGTGAGGGGAGTCAGGGGAAAGTAGAGAAAGCCAGGAGAGACTGGGAGGAAACTCAAAGCAAGGAAACATACTCCATGATCATTACCAAGGTCTAATAATAAATAGTCTTTACTCAAGTGAATCTTTAACTAAAATAAATATTTTACAGGTAATAAAGTTAACATTTTTACCTAATCTGCTTATTTCTGCTCATTCTCTCTCCCTCCCTTTTGGCTACTAACAAAGCTTTTACTGTACTTGTCACGGGACCAGCCTGGTGGGTAAACCTGTGCTTTATGGCACTAGATGATAGCAATTTAAAGAAAGTATAATAGAAGTCTAGCTCTCTTAGTGCAATGAATAATAATAGAAAATGTTTTGTGTATTTTTTTTACAGTTTTGATTTGCTTTGATATCTCAGTAATTTAATGCCTTGGTCTTTCATTAGTAAGCATTAGTAAATCATTTCTCTCTGTGTGTGTCCACATATATGTATTCACATAAATACGTATATATTTACACATATATTTTGTATATGCTTATATATATGTGCACACATAGATTCATATGTATATTATATAGACATCCATCCACATATATGTATATATATATAATTTACAGTTGCAGCCTATGACTTTCCAACACTTGAATAATAATAATTAATAACTAATAAATGAACAAATTAGTCTAATTCCTTCATTTTGTAAATGAGGAAATTGAGGAACAAATTGATGAACCAACTTCCTGAAAGCCACAGGAATAGTTTGCTTTCAGATTCTCCTCATTCTTAGACATCTGGATTCCTACATTTCTCTGGTAAAAAAATAAACTACAAAATTTGCACTGAAGTATTCATTTGTACCACCCTTTTGTTAGGTTTACAACTGTATTGTGTAAATCTACTTTCTGTTATATAAATGGAGATAATTAATATACCTTCTATTTCCAATGTGTTTTACATTTGAAAAAGACTCATTGGTTGACCTGGGAACTTTGGTGCATTAAATAGAATTTTCTCCCTGGGGAAAACATGTTTAGGGGTTCTAAACATTTAACTACCACTTGTAAAATGATCTTGTAAGATGGATCTTATCTCAGTCAATTTTATATCTTTCAAAAAAGAAAATCACGTTTAGAAGGTGAGAGAAAAGAATTCAACAGGCATTGTAAGTACCTACTCTGTGTAAGCCATGCAGCCATGGTCATTGGAAATATAATAAAAGGAAAAAGATAGTTCCTGCCCTCAAGGAGCCCACATTTCTCCTGAGACAGAAATAACACTTTACATAGGAAAGAAAATATAATGTGATTTGGAGTGGGAGAGAGTACCAGGACCATGGAGGGAGCAGGAAAGGCCTTTGGGGTACGTATGAGATTGCACCAGAGCTGAGATTTGAAGAGAGCTAAGGATTTTGTGGATGGTGATAATTTTACATTTATATAGCATTTAAAGTTTGCAGTTCTTCACAGCTGTCCTGAGATAGGTGCTAAGAAGCTGAAGAGGAAGGACAGTCCAGAGGTGTGAAGTAAAGTCTGGGCAAAGGTATCAAGCTAGGAAATGGAACGGAAAATTAAGGAAATAGCAGGAAGCCAATTTATATATGGTGGCGAGCCTATGAAAGGGAGAGTAATGTAAAAATAAATCTGGAAAGGGAGGTAGACTCTTGACTTTGAGGGCCTCCAAATATCAAGCTAAGAAGTTTGTATTTTATCTTAGAGGCAAGAAGACATTAAGTTTATTGAGGAGAAGATTTATGCTTTAGAAAAATGACTGAGAATGGTTTGGAAAGAAGACAGACTAGAAGTGTGGAGGCTATTTAAGGAGGTTTATTTCAGAAGTCTGGATGACAGGTTATGGGAACTGTTTCTGTAAGTGCAAAGAAAGGAATAGATGTGAGAGATAACTTGGAGATGATTTTAAACCTGATTTATAAGAGTGGTCAAGTTCAGGAGTCAGATCTTGCCTTTTTGGAATTCTCTCTCTCCTTTACCTTCATGGAAACTTTATATCTAGTTAAACATTAATAAATGTTTATAAATATTATACTTTGGAGATACTAAATATTAATTTAAAAATCTACACCTTTCATCATAGAATCAATATTGTGTATTGGTTCCAAGTCAGAAGGGTGATAAGGGCTAGGCATTGAGTTTAAGTGACTTGTCCAGGGTCACACAACTATGAAGTGTCTGAGGATAGATTTGAACCCAGGACTTCCCATCTCTAGGTCTGGCTCTCAGTCCACCGAACCACCTCACTGTCCCCTCTGTACAATGTTCAAGTCATCTTTCTTCACTGTCATCCAAAACATTTTGCCAAGTTAGGCTTAGACTTCTAATTTGGAATCCCTTTTTTTTGGTACATTAAGATCCTCTGATGCATTCAATACAAAATAATCTTTAAAAAGGTAAAGGATTTTTAGAAAAATCTATCCTAGTTTTAAAAGAAATTGTCATAAGGGACAACTAATTCCAAGAAATTAAACAAGAAAAAAGAAGAAATAGGAATCATTCTTACAGGCTTTGCTTTTATAAAAATTAAAGTAATATTCAGAAAACTGAATTTAGTTGTTGGAGAAGTCAGAATGAATGGCTTTGGCTGTGGTAGGAAGAGTGGTGTGTAGGTAATAAAAGAAGAGTAGGTTGGGAAAAGGAATGTGTCTTAAGCATGGAGATATCCAGAAGCAGAGATTCATCGGGTCAGGTTTCCAAATTATTTTGTCATGTCCATCTACAAAGATCAGAATATTTGAGGTGAAAATGGGAGAGATGGGCTCACATATAGTACATGAACAGGTGTCCTCACTGAAAAGAATTCTAGAATTCTTTGCTAGATTTTGAGACATCTTTAACTCCTCCCCCCAAATAGGTTCCTGCTTTCTAAACACCCCTCTATGCTCAGATGCTTGCCACTGGCTCTTGGGATTGAACTCTTAAGGCAGCAAACCTGACTTGGTGACCTGTATGGTAACTTGCAATTTTAGCATTTTTCCAGAGAAAGATAGGGAGGAAAAAGCAATGTGACCTGAGCCTTTGGCAAGTTTGCCAAGTAACCTGGAATTTCTGAACATTTCTCTAATGGAAGTTCTTTTTAAAAACATCTGCTTTCTCAAACGATCACTTCATTAGTTGTTTACTTAAAGGGATCTCCCTTTTCTTAGAAAATGTGCCTATTAGTACTTTGATTCCTAGAAACTGATCGTCTTGAGGTTCTGAATCAGAATTTTAGAGCTGAAAAGGATGTTAGAGATGAGAAAACTGTGATTCTGAGAAAATCTTCACTTGTAGATCTGGGATTAAAACCCATGCACACCTTTGCTTCACTATTTTTAATCTCCTAGGAACTTATTTAAGAAATCCCACTAAAAAAATTCCAAACTATCTCTTCTATTTTTAACAGTTGAGAAGACATGATAGTGAAATCAGTCAACAAGCATTTATTTATTAAGTATTCATAATGTATTATGTGCTTTTTGGTAAGAGATAGTGCAAGGTAAAAATAGAGTCTCTTCTCAAGATGCTCATTATATCCCTCTTTTCCGTGGATGTTAGTTACCTTTTTCTTTTTTAAATTTGGCAATAATTTTCTTTTTCTCTTAAAAATGAGCTAATAGTTTATTTTTTGTTAAAAAATAAGTTTAATCAGTTACATTTATTACTTTGATTTCCAGAATGTTTATTTTTGGGTTTTTTGGTACTTAAAAAAAAATCAGATGCCTTTCCAGGTTTAAAAAGAAAGCTTTTTATTTGATTCACGGAATGTGTCCTTTTTCCCTTTTTGTTAACAAAAGAGTTCAGAGACATAAATTTTCCCCTAAGGTTAACTTTGGCCATATCCCAAAAGGTTTGGTATATTATTTTCTTATTATATTTGATTGATTTGTTATCTTTTTTTTTGGTAATTTGTTTTTGGACCCACTTGTCCTTTGGAATTCTATGATAATTCTTCACTTTAATCTTAATCCTTTCTTAAAATTCCTCTTATTGATTATAAATTTTATTTAATGACAGGTTCCGCCTAAGAACCATTTTGTTCTGCCATGATGCAAACACATTCCATGTCCATTCAATGCTCTTCTACATCCAAGATGACTTCCCTATTTGGAAATCTTCTCTCAATTTGTTCTCTTTCCTTTCCACCAGAACATAGTGTCCCTTCTTTTCTGGACTCCTTCTCCCAGTCTCCCTTTGGTCCCCTATTAACTTAAGCTTGATGGAAAACATCATTTTTCCAGAGGATCTCCCTCTTCCACTCCCCCAAATTTCACATAAATCTTGACCTGAAACTTGATGTTGACTATACTGAAGCTTAGATATCTTTCACAATACTAACAGATGATTTTTAATTATTAGAATTCAATTATTTTTATTATTAAATTATATCAATTATAATATAAATAAAAGAATAAAAATGTAGCAAATATAAACAAAATGTTAAATTAATAATTATAATAATAAAAATATATAAAATAATGATTATAAAATTATATTAAATTAGAATTATTAGAAATACTATTTTTAGAATATACAATAAAATGAAAACTCTGATGCTTATGACCTGTGAGAGCTTGGGCAAGACAGAACCTGTGGACCTTGGTTTCCTCATCTGCAGAATTAGGAGGTTGGACTAGAGGACCTCTGAGGTCCTTTCTAGTTGGAAACCTCTGATCTTATGATCTCTCCATTATTTTTATATACATAGATTTCTGGAAACTCTTAAGATAACTTTTCACTTTTTAATCCTTACTTTCCATCTTAGAATCAATACTGTATATTGGTTTCAAGGCAGAAGAGTGGTAAGAGCTAGGCAATGGGGATTAAATGTCTTACCCAGGGTCACACAAGCTAGGAAGTGTCTGAGACCAGATTTGAACCCAGGATTTCCCATCTCTAGGCCTGGCTCTCCATCTACTGAGCCACCTGCTCTAGCTGTCCCTTGTGTCCCCTATTTCTTAATGATTTTATTTTGGAAGGGTTTTTGTTAGGGGTGGAGGGTAGGGAGAACTGGGTGATTGGATTTTAAATTCATTTGTATTTTTATATGCAGGATGGAGAATTGAAAAAAATTAGCTCAGAGTAATAACCTTCTACATACCAACTCATTTTTTTTGTAATTTCTTTCTTGGAAGGGTGAAAAATTCCTATCCTGTGGATGTTCTGCTATGCAGAAGTGTTGTCTAGCATTGAAACAATGGCCTGTTGCCATTTTGGAACAAAGTTGTCGTACTTAAGTCAGTGAGTAAGGAATAGAACAGGATTGAGTAATAGTGGGGTAATAACCAGGGTGGCAAAATCTTTCCCAGGTGTCACTTGAACATTGAGTATTACACCCAGGAAGATTGTATTTTATGATTGCCACATGCTGCCCGGGAGAGCGAGTTTATATACACTTTCCCTTTGGGTTTTCTGAAATGAAAGATCACAAAAATAGAATCGTGAATCAACCCCCAAAACCACAGAAATTAGAAAAAAAAAAAAAAAGAAAATCTATCACTAGATCCAAAGTACGCATGGTAATGGATGATTAATTATTATCTAGCATCGTTTCTGTGCTGGAGGTAGCAGGATCCAACATTGGTGACTTTTTTTTTTTTATTTGATCCCGAGCTTTACCCTGGACTTTGGGAGCCTTCCTCTTCCCCTCTTTATGCCTCAGTTTGGCACCCTGGCATAAGGCCTCAAAAATCAGGATGAAAAATTTACCAGACCAGAGAAGGATCCCAGCAGTTCTGTCCCCAGGCGGTGCTTAAAAAGTAAGATAAATTCAGTGGGCATAATGGGCTACTTAAACTGGCCAAAATCATGACTCATCCCTCTATAGGAACAGGCAGAGATTATAGATGACTGTTGGAAGACCTATTTGGTAAACAATCCAGGCTTACTATATTTTACAAACTTCTTTGATCATATAGAATTTATGTTCATTGAATAGATTTATTTTTATTTATAGATTGAATTTTATAGAAAAAAACCATTAGTATTTCAAAGCTATAACTGGGGGCAGCTTAGGTGACTTAGTGGATCGAGAGTCAGGCCTTGAGATGGGTGGTCCTGGTTTCAAATCTGGTCTCAGACATTTATTTAGCTGTGTGACCCTGGGCAAGTCACTTAACCCTCATTGCCTATCCTTACTGCTCTTTCTGCCTTGGTATCAATAAATAAGATGGAAGAAAAGGGTTTAAAAAATGATAACTAAAAGAAATAAATTAACAAGTGGATAGAAAGTGAAAAAATGTTGCCCCTTTACATCTGAATCTTTAGATGGAAATTAAAAGTCATGCCTAGTTATATAGTTAAGTTATATAATTATATAGTTAAGTTTTCCCTTTGTGTACATTTGCATCTTCACGTGTTGGTTATAAGTTCTGAGGCTCCTCCTCTCTTCTTCAGGAATGGGGATGAAGTTTGTTTCGCACCTTTTCATTCCAATTTTTTATGTTAGTTTATTATTAATAATATTTTAGTTTATTAAAAATAATATAATGTTTAGTTCTCGTATATTAATTTTAAAATCTACACTTTGTAACAAATAAAATTAATATGGAAGGGTATAAAGTAAAATATTAAGCGTTTATTGTAATCCATATTGGTCATTAAGCCACATGCCTGATAAGATCTAAATCCAATTGCCCGCCATAGCTTGTGCCCACCTGTACTACACAAGAGGAATCATGGGAAGTTTAGTTTCAAGTCCTCCAAATGTCCACAGGAAGTTTATATCATGGATCTCAATATTAAGTTCAAGGAACCTCAAGGAATCCCAAATTTCCAATATTACAACTTCAAGAAGGAAGTGCTATTTGAGCTGGTTTGTTGACAGGATAATGATGATGTTAGCTATCATAGATGTTGAGTTGTAAGAGACCTCAGAAGCCATCTGTCCCAACTTAATTTTTTTTTTTATAGTTGTGTCAGAGCTGTGATTTGACCCCAGTTCCTTTGACTAGAAATTTAGGGTATTTGGAATATTAGTGCCTCTTTTCAAACAGACAATGATTAAGTGACTTCTCTAGGATCACAAAGTTAGTAAATAAATTCAGATTTGAATGCAGCTCTTCCTGCCACTATCACATTTAGCTGCCTTTTATATATATGGCAGCCTCTGAACTAGGAAGAGCTCTTTTGTACATATTGACGATAAGGCCCTGGGCAAGTCACCTAACCTTGAAGTGTTCTGGGCGACACTGTATAATAAGAAATCTCAGAATTCCTGCCTTCAGAATGAGCCTAGGTGACCTCCTACATCCCTTTGAACTTTGGATCTCTTTATTTTTCATTGCTTAGCACTTAATAAATGCTTGTTAAAAACTAAGTTTTTAGGGGGCAGCTGGGTGGCTCAATGGATTGAGAGCCAGGCCTAGAGATGGGAGGTCCTACATTCAAATCTGGCCTCAGATACTTCCCAGCTGTGTGACTGTGGGCAAGTCACTTAACCCCCCGTTGTCTAACCCTTACCACTCTTCTGCCAATACACAGTATTGACTCCAAGATGGAAGGTAAGGATTTTTTAAAAAAAATGAAAAAACAAAACAAAACCCAGTTTTTATAACTAATTAGATTTAGAAAGAAATCAGAAAACTGGAGGGAAATTTTTTCTGTAAATTTCTCTAATAAAGGCAGGCCTCTTTCATTTCTCATATATATAGAGAACAGAGTCAAATTGATAAGAATATTTCCCCATGGATAAAGAGTCTAAGAATATGAACAGTCAAGAAAAAAAATCCAGGTTATCAAAAGGCATGTGAAAAATGCTCCCCTTCACTATTGATTAGAGAAATGCAAATTAAAACAGTTCTGAAGTACCCGTTCACACCTATCAGACTGACTTCTGAGGTAGAGATTATGATCCTCTTTTTTACAAATGTTGAAAACCAGGCCTGAGAGAAGGACCCTCTCAGGATCACACAGCTAGTCAGTCAGTGACTGGGGCCGTATTTGAATTCAACTAACTGTCAGAATCTACCATAGGAATTGCCTCCAGTATCTAAAAAGTAGGAGGTACCCAGTGGAATTTCTGGTTGGCTATGGGGGTGGGGAGGGAGAATATGAATCATGGAACCATGTAAAAATATTCTAAATTAATTAATTAAATAAAAAATTTCAATTAAAAAAATAAATCAGTGATCCTATCTGACTGCAAAATAAAAAATGAATGAATGAGCAAATAAATAAATAAATAAGCGAACAAACAAACAAATAAGTAAATGAAAAGTAGGAGGTACAATTATTCATTTTCCCATTTTGTAAGTGAGGAAACCAGGCAGGGAGAGGGTGAGTAGCCTGCTTTTGGTCACACAACTAGTAAATGGCCATTAGGATGGGCACGAATTGATAAAAATCCTCTAAGATTCTTAATTAATACTTAATATTAAATTATACTTAATCCCGTTGTTCACAGAGAGACAGGACTGGTGGTGAGAGCAGGCTGAGATTTGTGCTCCTGCCACCTGGCCAGTACAGTTCTGTTTGGCCCAGGAGAGGCCCCAGTGTATGTCACCTGGCCACTGGTCAGTTATAAGTGAGTGAGGAAAAAGCAATGGGCAGGCTATTGGGTCTGGGGGAAAGAGGGTGGAGGTAAGCAGGGAAATGCTCTTTTTTTCTAATAAGTAGGAAACATTTTGAGAGTAAAGAAAAAGCCTTTTCAGCTCCTCTCCCCCTCAGGGAAGGAGCACCTCAGCTCAGTTAAATGACAGGCTTGCTTCACTCCAGGGAGTCTCTCTTGACCCTTTCATACACTCAGTGCCCCCCATCTAGCCCTCTGGTCACCCAGATTTCCTCATTATGGCCCCCTCTTTAATGAATGCTTTGTCTCAAAATTAACTCCCTCTCCAAAACAAAAACTGGCCACCTCACCTAAAGGTGGTGTGGATTAATTAAATCTTAATGCTAGAGAAGTGACTGTCTGAGAGATCCTTCGCCTCCCTAACCTCCCTGGTATGTTTGCTTTTCAACCCAAATGGAACTGTAATTAGTGGGACTTCAGCTAGATATTTCCCTTTAAATCATCCTGGCCAGCCTCCTCAGCCTGTAGGGCCAGTTTTAAGTGGCCAGGAAGACAACCTGAGGGCTGAGGGAGGAGGGAATCTTGACAGGGCCTACAGGCCTGGGCTGAGGCCTAGGGATGGGATGAAAGTCCTTGAATACTCTTAGAAGAGCTGGCAGGATGGCCCCAGGCAGGATCTGAATGTTTATCCCTGGCCTCTTTCTCACCTCCTGGTTACATTTCCTCTCCCTGGTTCCAGGAGTTGTCTTTTGCCTATCTAATATTACTCTTCTCCTAGAAGATTTATATTCTTCTAGTCCCCTTGTTATCTCCTTTCTCCTTCCTCTTTCCCTCCTGTTCCCCTTCCTCTTCAGAATCTCCCATTTCCTTTTTTTGGATTAGTTTAATCAAATTATTTTCCTCATTCTTTGGCACTTCAGGATGAGTGGCTAAGGGCTCCTACCTTCCTACTCTTCCTTAGCCTAAATGAATTTCTTAATTAGCCAAAAAAAAAAAAGGGCTTCCCAGAGAGGCTGGATGCACCCTCTAGATGTCTGCTTTCTTCCATGGCTGTTCCCTCCTCTTGTAACCTAACTATCCCCAGAAATGCTTGGTTTGGCCCTGTGGAAGTACTAATTATAGTCATTTTCATGAACTGCTTATTTTTGCCTAATTACAATGCAGTACAATAATAATAATAGCCTGCCTTTAAATGGTGCTTTGTGGTTACAAAGTGCTTTACATATATTATCTTATTTGTTTCTCCTAACTGCCCCTTGAGGGGAGGTAGGGCAGGTGAGAGTATCCTCATTTTGTGGCTGAAGAATGGAGACTCCCAGAGGTTGAACAACTCAGTCCCAGAGAAAGGTAGCCTTGAAAGGAGACTTAAGGATCATCTGGCCCAGTCTTTTCATTTTACTGAATTCAGCAGAGGTCCAGGTAGTGAGTGAGTGGTCCAGATGGGACTGGAATACAGGTCACAAAAATCCCACCGTTGGGAGGAATCTTGGAGGCCATGTATTCCAACCCTTAGCCAAGGCAAAAGACTTCATTCAGAGAGGAAAAGCGTGGAGTGATGTTATTAGGCTTCCAGAAAAGGGAAGGATGAATGAGGGTAAAAATGGAAAGACTAGGACTCTTTCCACCAACCCAGATCCTCTCTGAGCAAGTCACTTAACCCCAATTTCTTAGCCTTTCTGCCTTGAATCGATATTGAATATTGATTCTACATTGGAAGGCAAGGGATTAAAAAAACCTACCACGAGATTATCTGTCTCAGCTTCAATAGCTTAAACTGGTCCTCAGACTTTTGGAGTCATCCTATATGTGCCATTTGCTTATCTTCATACCCATGATTCTCCTCCCCAATAGAATATTTGCCCCTTCATTTTTCTTTTTTATATTCCCACCCACAGTTCCCTGGCACTGAATATGTGTTTAATGAATGCTTATCCAGAAGGATAAAAGATGAGAGATTTAGAGACAGAAGCAACCCTAGGGAAATCTTTAATCCAATCCCCTCATTTTAAAGAGGTAAAAAATTAGAAAGTTTCACTCACCCAAGGCCATTGCTAGAAAATGAGGCTCTAGAGTGGAACCCAGGAACTGTGAGTCCAAATCCAGCTTTATTTCCAAAACCGAATAGAATTGAATTCACAATTTAAAACAACAGGAGTGAACCATGGTGGGTATGTGAAATTATTAAGATTCTGTCATTGATACTCACCATTCTAAAGCACTTAATTAACTTCTGAATTATGCAATCTATAAAGCTCAATTATATGAATTGCTTCTCCCTGTAGTTCAGAGTAATTAAAAAAGTAAGCTTCCATTACTTAGTCAAATAGAAAACTCCTCAGGAATCATTTGGTGGGAGAGGAGTGACTGGTCCATTTTATTTCGGTGTCTGAGAGGGATGATCACTTACCCCAAGCAGTCTTTGTGGGTGAGTTGTTGGGTTCTGCCCCCCTTTGGGGGGACTTCTCAGGCAGTATCATCACTTGGCATTTGCAAATGATGAGCTGATAGACCGAATGGGAAGTTTCTTAACAGTAAGGAGCTATCTGCCCCTCATTGCTTAGTCACCCTACCATTCTATCATGCATTTACCCTATTCTAGGCACAGTGCTAGGTCTTGGGAAAACAAAGACAAAAAACAAAAATAGCAGCTGGTCCTCTGACGCTTACAAAAAAGCACTTTTCAGAAGCACTTTTATAGGCTGGAATTATCAGCTGTAATCACTGATTTTACAGAAGAAATTGTGAATTAGATGAAGTGATTTGATTATATGCTATGTGCTAGGCAAGATTTAAATCCAGATCCTCAAGACCAGCACTTTTATAGAAAACTTAAAATTTCCATCCCTGTATGGATCCTGTTTTCAGAAGGTGTCTTTGGTTGGAGACTGCCGGTGTGTTGCCCACAGATGACACACTGCCTTGACTATTAGGACTCCTGCTTGGGTACTTGGAAATAGAAGAGATGTTTCATATAGTAACAATTTCTTTGTACTGTTCAGGCTAATATATATTTTTTTCTAAACTACACAATTCTTGGGGTTTGCTTTTGAAGATAAGTGTTCCATGAAATGGAACTTCAGGAAATCCAGAGCATCCGAGAGCCTCATTAACAGTTTTCTTGGCATCTGTGTCCCAGGGGATGCCTTGGATATCAGAGGGTCAAGCACAAAATAGCCTCTGCCCATCAGGGGAGATGAAGGCAGGGGAAAAGGCCAACATGCCTCCTTTAGCACAATTAAGCTGGATTCCAGGCAGCCAAAGCTGCCCCTGGACCCTGCCTCAATCTACTTGGCTTGCTTCCTGGTATTCTGAGATTCTCCCTGGTTTCCATTCATTTCTTCTTCTTTTCCTCCTCTTCCTCCTTCCTCCTTTTTCCTTCCTTCTTCTTCCTTCTTCTTCCTTTTTTTTTTAACCTTTACTTAGAATCAATAGGCAGAAAAATAGCAAGTTAGGCAATAGGGAGTAAGTGATTTTCCTAGCGTCACATATATGAAGTATCTGAGGTTAGATTTGAATCTAGGACCTTCTGTCTCCAGACTTAATTCTCTATCTACAGAGCTGCCTGGTTGCTCCCAATTTCTGTTCATCAAGAACCATCTTCTAAACAGTTTATGATTTCAAAGGATTTTATGCATGCTGTCTCATTTGGCTCTTGAAACAACCCTGAGAGAGGTGAGAAAAGAGAACTGCCATCTTTGTTTTGTAACTGAGTAAAGACAGAGTAAAGATGGCCCTAGGCACACCACATTTGGATGGAACTTATTTAGAGTTCCATCCAAATGAGAGAACAGGGAAGGAAACCCGTGTAGAACTGACCCGTGTTGAACAGTCACTGATCAGCCACAGTAATTGGCGACTTCTTCTTCCCGATTAATGTATTACAATCGCTTTTGGATTGATCAGATCCAGAACTCAGTATTTTAAGGACAGGAGGTTGGCATTAAAGGAGAACTAAATAGGAGGCTGAGATCATTTTTTCCTGAGTTAAGGGACCTGGGTTCAAATCTCAGCTTCACTCCTTATTACCTCCTCGTCTGACCTTTAGACAGGCATCTCTGGGAGCTGGTCTACCAATCTCAAACAGGAGGGAGGCTGGACCAAAAGATGTCCTTCAGCTTTAATCTCTGATCCGGTGCTCCCTGGATTGCCTCACCTGACTAGCAACTTTTTGGGGTGGGTGGGGGAAGAGAAGAGAAGACTGTGTTTTCTTTAACTCCATCTGTGGAATTGCTCTCCCAGGTAATAGCTTTTGCTGATTATTTCCCTTTCTTGCCTCCAGCTGCTTCCTTTCCTGGAGGCTGCCTTAATCCATTCCCTCCCTCATACAGAGGTGGGATCAAATCATCCTTGGGTACTTTATTAGCATAAACCCTGTCAGTCAAGGTCCAAATTGGAACTGTTTTATATTGAGTCTATTTTTACAATAAAGAGGATTACAGAGTGTTTCCAATTTATTTAATCTACAAATATAGTTAATTTGGTTTCAGGTGGAACAAAAGTCAGTGCTAAAAAAGAAAGCTTGTCTCATTGATGAAGAAAAATTCATACATTTGACTCAGAGTCATAACTAGATAGATTTAAAAAATATTTTATTATTATGTTACTTTTATATTGCTCTGGCTTCCCTCTATCCTTCTCCCTCCTTCTCTATCCCCCACTCCTAGGCAGATGTTAGCCTGTCTGAAGCTCATGGTCTTAGAGCAGAGGTTCTTATTTTCTCTCTTTGTCTCTGTCTCTCTCTGTGTGTCTCTGTTTCTTTATCTCTCTGTGTTCTCTCTCTGTCTCTGTCTCTCTTTCCCTGTCTCTGTCTCTTTGTGTCTGTCTGTCTGTCTCTCTCCTCCTCCTTCCTATCCCCTGCCCCTTGGGAGTCTGGTAAAGCCTATGGATCCCTATTTCAGAATTCTGTTTTTAAATGCAAAAGACTATAAAGGAAACCAATTATGTTGAAATACATTTATCAAAATATTAAGTCCTCCAGTTAAGAACTCTTGCCTGATAGTGTTGCCTGAAGATCAGACAGTTTGTATCTTGTTACATTTGAAAGAGTGTTGGTTCTAGACTCAGAGGATCTGGATTTAAGTGTCACCTCTGATGCTTATTGCCCTGGAGACTTTGCCTCCATGGTCACAATTGTTTGACCCATCAAATGAGATTGTCTCTGAAGCTTCTTCCATGTTTTTTTACATTATCCTAAAGTTTCAGAAGTAGAATTTAAGCCAAGGTCTTTGTGAGTACAAGTTCAGTATGGTAGAGGGCATAGAATATTGGACCTAGAATCAGGAAGCCATAGATTCCAGTCCTGCCTCTGACATGGACTTGTTGTAGGTTTGTAGGAAAATTGTTTTACCTTTCTAAGCTTAAATGAATTCACAGATTTAGGATTAGGAGGGACCATTGGTCCTATCTAGTCCCATCTCTTCATTTTATTGTTGTTCATTCATTTTTCAGTTATACCCAGCTCTTTGTGTGACCCCTTTTGGGGTTTTCTTGGCAAAGATACCAAATTGGCTTGCCATTTCCTTCTCCAATTCATTTTACAGGTAAGGAAACTGATCCAAACTGGATTAAATGGTTTATCTGGGTTTATACAGCTAATAAGTGTCTGAGACCATATTTCAACTCACAAAAATGAGTCTTTCTGACTTCAGACTTGACACTCTGTCCATCGAGCTGCCCTACATTTTACAGATGAGGAAACTGAGGACCAGAAAAGTTAAATGGTTGGCCAGAAGTCATATGTGTCCTACATGACAAAGCAGGATTTGAAAATGGGCTCTTTGCCTCCAAATGAGATAATGTATGGAGGACACTTGGCTGGCTTTAGAATATTATTGAAATGTCAGTTAATGTGATCCAATTAGAGAATCTCGATGCAAGTTAATGGTAGAAAGAAATTAATTGGGCTTACACCTTTTCAGAAGTGCATCTTTCCCAGCTTTGAAAGTCACATGTTGGATTTATTAAATACTTACCAAAAAAAAGCAAGCTGTATTCATTCGAGATTTGTCCTTTTCTTGTATAGCCTTCCTTTTCAGTTCTATGCTAATCATAGACATTTTCATTTTATTTGACATTTTCTTAAGTTTAAAATTTTTTAAAATCTTTTTTAAGGGGTAAAGGATGTTTTTTATAAGATCCTTTTAAAAAATCATTTATATAGGGTCTCTCTTCATTATAACATTACATAGCTTGGAAGCTAGGATTGAAATAATGGAACCTCATTTTGTAAGAAGCTCTCTCTCTTTTTCTCTTAGAACCTGAAAATTAACTCTGTTGTTGATAGACCCTGGGGAATTAGCAGGCATCTCTGATTGAATTTCTCAGTAGTCTTACATTTATTGATTCTGGGGCTTGCAGGGAAAATCTCTAAAGATAAAGCCATTTAGGTGACTTTGAGTTTGGTGAAGCTGATGCTGGTGAAACTAGGTATAGTTATGGATTGAATGCTTCTCTGATCTTATTCACAATGCCTCAGGGTACCCTCTGTGTTCAATAAATGTTTGCGGAATTTAATTTACAGTTTGATTTCTAATTGAGTTCTATAGGACAACCCTACTCTTTTCTTGCTCCTTTTACAGTTCTTCCAAGTTATGGGTGAAAAGCAAAAGGTATAATTAGTTATTGGTATGTAATTTTACAGTTTTTTCCAAGCTGGGAATTTTAAAATGGAATTAATATAATGTGGTCTACCGAGTGCCATAGTAGTGCAGTATTCCGTTGTCTTGGAGACCTTGGTTCAGAGGCAGAATGTGAGTATTTTAGGCTTTGGTTAGTGCAGCCAGGGAATGTTATGAGGTAATGCATTCAGTTTCTTGGAACTTGGGTAAAAAAAATGGCATTTTCTTGGCAAGCTGGAGGTGGCTAACTCATGGAGCAGCATTTGCTTTGCCCAGTTTAGGATTATTTACTTAACTTCCAGGAGTATATTAAATTTAATGACCAGGATAAGGAAGAGTAGAACATACATATATACACATACATACACACACACACACACACACACACACACACACATATATATATATTTAAAGGAAGGTAGGAGGGGAAGGGTCAGAGGAGAATAGAGGAAAGGAGAAAATTCTTGCCTATTTCCACTTTACTGTTGTTTTAAGATTTCCACGAGTTTTCTGTTCCACTAGACTGACAGAACTTCCTCTGGAGCATTAGGTTTGGGGAATATACCATTTGTGGTCTCTTAAAATCCCTTCATAGATTTTTACCTTATCATCATAATTGGTAGAGTGTGAACTTTGGGAAACTGGACTGATAACTATTTTTAGATAAATTTCACTTTGTATGTAGGAACGCTGTTTCAAAGTCACTCCTTGTGACTTGTGGCACAGGAAACCTTTGTAATCCCTACTTCATGAAATCACACTGTTCTGGCTTGGGTCCTATTTATGGGTCTTTCTGTGGATCCATGGATCTTTATCCTTTTCTTTCAGTGATGCTTTCTGTGTTGTCTTTTTAGGAGTTGGGCATTTATCATAATGTCTCATTTATTTTCTTTAGATGATAAATCCCTCGATGCCAGTAACTACATTTTCCCATGCTTCTTTATAGCTCCTTGCCAGAGATCAGAAACCAGTCAATGTTAACAGGGTATTTGAAAACTAATTTGATAATCAAGGAAAGGTATAGAGTTCTGTGAAGCATTCTGAACTATATGAGCACATATAGATTCCGTATGGATCTTATATTTCTCTGGGTAAAGGTACTTTTAAAAACATACCTATATGATAGTTATGGTTTTTTTTTAACCTATACCTTCCATCTTAGGATCAATACTATGTATTAGTTCTAAGGCAGAAGAACAATAAGGGCTAGGTAAGCAATAGAGTTTAAATAACTTTTCTAGGGTCACCCAGCTAGAAAGTTATCTGAGGTCAGATTCTGAATGCAGGATCTTCCATTTCTAGGTCTGGATTTCAATCCACTGAGTTGTTTGGCTGCCCCACCACCCCTTTTAAAAATCTATTCTGATTTCTTAAAGTAATGTTTGGAGATTTAGAGCTAGAAGGGTCTTCAGAGATTTTCTATTTCAACATTTCTTAAATGTGGATTCCTGGGATTAGAGGTGGAGAGGGTGCCAATATTTTTAATATTAATTAAAATTAAGTATAAAATTTTATTAATTAAAATTACTATTTTAATTAAAATATTATTTTCCTACTAAAATACTCTTCCTTTTTCCAGCTCCATAATTGCATGAGACTAGATTTTCTACATATGCTTCATCTAACTCAATCTCACAACAGATTGAATGTAAAGGCTAATCAGATAATCCAGGTATCTTCTATTAAGCCAGACCAAAGAAATGTAAAATAATATCATTCTGATCACTAATTTTTTGGGGAGGAAATGTAGTTATTTTTCATAAAAATGATATTTGTGTTTATGTATTGGATTTATAATTATTTTTAGAAGAAATAATATTTTTATTTTTATGTTTTAATTTCTTATTTAATAAATTTTAATAGAGGAAACCAGAGAAGTGCTAGAGCTAAGTCTAAAACTAGTTCCACAGTGGATTGCTAAGTTTTCAGTGTGAGAATTTATACCTCATTAATTGGAAAACATCACAAATCAGGGCTTGATTTAGTCTTTTATTGATTATGTAGAGATAAACTTAAGAAAATTTTGGAGAAAATGGTACTAATACAGTTTAAACTTAGAATTGTGTTGTGTCATAGATTCCTTCTTCCTCAATGCCAGTTTAAAACATTTACCCACACAAACCCTATAATCAAAGAATCTCTTAGGGGTTTATATTTTAATTTATAATTTACTAATTTATAAGACACCAAAAATCTGAGAATTGCTGAACTAGTCCATTTTCTCTCTTCTCTCTCTCTCTCTTTCTCTCTCTCTCTCTCTCTCTTTTTTTTTTTTTTTTTTACAGACAGGGCATTGACTCTTACCAGTAAAATCAATAACAGATATACCCATGTGGATAGAGAAAGAGTAGCTATGGCAATTCAACTATAGGTCTTTAATTTACTGCATTCAAAATGGAGGCTTGGTTTGCTATTTATTGTGGAAAGAACCCTGTATCAGCAGAAGAGAGGGCTTGGTGGCTTCTTACATGGTACCTTTGGCCAAATCTCTTTAATTTCTCTGGGCCTCAGTTTCCTTATAGGTTAAATGACAGGGATAAGAGTAGACCTTCTGGAAAGCCCTCCTTTTCTAGCCCTCCATCCCTTGTGATTTTAGGATCTGCTTGAGTTGTAGTAGGACTTGGGGGCACATGACCATTTACCCTAAGTTTACATGATAACCATCCTGGAATGCAGGTAACTGACATTTCCTCTTTAAAGTTTGTGATGACCTTCTTTTCATTTGTTCCTAAAAACTGACCAGTTAGGTAAGGGAGCACTATAGTTACAGACTAGGATTATCATGATCTCTATTTTACAGATAAGGAAACAAAACCCCAGAGAGGCTAAAGGATGGGAGAGGTCACAAAGCTAGTAAGTGAATGAACCCCTAAATCTATGCTCTTCCCAAAGCAGCAATATTTGTGTAAACATTTTGGGTACCACAATTTGTCTACACAAGTCTATTCCCACCAAGCATAGCCCCCTCATAGAATAGAATCCCTTTCTTAACTTCTGAATAGCCCAGTCCTGGGGTAATTTCTCTTAAAGCCTTTCTCTGTATATGCCTCCCTGCCTCATTGTTTGCTAGTGCCCTCCCTCCATAGCTATCTTGTATTTATTCTGAATAAGCATGCTTAGGCACATCTTGTCTCCCCCATTAGAATATAAAATCCTTTAGGAATAGGAGCTTTTTAATTTGGGAGCCCTGGAGTCTAACACAATGCCTGGAACACTGAAAACACTTGGTAAATGCATTTTGATTGAAATTTTGGTTATACAATGAGTTTGTCAGCCCATTTGAACTCTAAGGTGTGAGCACTGTCTCCTTTTCTGTCTGTCTCTCCTTCTGTTTATCTATCTGTCTCTGTCTCTGTCTCTGTCCCTTGCTCTCTCTCTCTCTCTCTCTCTCCCCCCATTCCATATATATACCCATACACATAGATATTAGATTTTAAATTTTTTCTAGTTAGGAAGTATTTTTTTCTCTCTCCTTCTTAAAAGTAAAAGAAGAAACAAAACCCTAATAATAAATGTGCATAGTCATGCAAAACAAATTTCCATATTAGCCATGTTCAAACAAGTGTGTCTTGCTTCACACGGTCCATTACCTCTCTATCAAGAGTCAGATAGGATGCTTCACCATGTGTTCTCTGGAGTTATTATTGATTCGAGTTCTTATGTCTTTCCAAAAAAATTTTTTCCAGTGTGGTTACAATATAAATTTTCTCTTGGTTTTTCTCACTTCATTATGCATTAGTTCATACAAGGAACTTTTACCTTATCATTTCCATAATGATATTCCATTTTGTTCAGTCAATCAATAGATATTGGAATGTTGGTATTCTATTATGTTCAATCAATAAACATTTATTAAGTGTCTACTATGTGCCAGGCACTGTGCTAAGCATTAGGGTTACAAAAAGGCAAAAGATTACTTTTAATCATTCATATGCAGTAATTTGTTTAGCCAATTTCTAGTCACTCCTTCTAGTTTCTGGTAAGTTCCAGAGAATGAGTAAACATTTATTTAGCACTTTTATTTGTTGTAAGCACTCTATATAAATAGAAAAGGCAAGATAATCCCTTGTCCTCAACATGCTTACATTCTAATAGAAGAAAGCACTTTTAGTTTGCTAAGTAAATGATTGTGCATATAGCAAATTGTGATTGTATAGCAAAGAAAACTAAAGCAACTTCATTTTGTCTGCAGTTTATTCTTGCCCCTGACTTTGTATCCCTACTTCACTCTCACCCCCCCAAATCTGTGACCTTCAGTATTATTAAAACAGCTAGCACAGCCCTGTCTGTTTGGGCAGAATTACAGAGATAACCAGCCTGAAGAAGAGCCTTCCCTGTTACTGTCCTTTAGCAACAGGCCCATCTAGTCAAAGGTCACCTCATCCCTGTTCCTACCCTCAGATTCCCCCTTTCTCCCTCCGCAACAACAATTGCTCTCTCTGATCCTGAGGTACCCATACCCAAATCACTGAGTCTATATAAGCTTTGTCCTTTTGCTCCTTTGGGGAGTCTCCACTATTGTGGCTCCCTTGTTGATGAAGTCAATAATCCATTCTCTTTAGTTCCTAAATTTAAAGTATTGGGTTGGTTTGAGAGTTTTTATGTTTGGTTCTGATTCTGGTTTGTGGAAGTATTGACAATTTTACTCACAATTGGCATGCCCTTTCATAGAAAAATATCATTAATTTGATAGTAGTGCTCCCAGAGTTAGAAGTGGAAATCTAGGGGGAAAGGAGAGAATACCTATGAAGCAGGCTAGTTAAAATTTCACACCATTTGGGAATATAGGGTCCCTCACAAATCAAAGGATCATAGATTTCAAGTTGGAAGAGACCTTAGAGGTCATCTAGTCCAACCTACATTTTACATATGAAGAGAAAATAAGAGAAATGATTTTCCAATATCACATTGGATAGAAAGTAGCCAAAAGTCAGGATTTAAAATCAGGTTCTCTGACTCCAAACCTAGTACCCAAACAGATCTGGGCTCAAATATCTATTATCAATGTAACCATGGGCAATTCATTTAATCTGAGCCTTAGTTTCTTCATCTGTAAAATACAGGATAGGGGCAGCTGGGTAGCTCAGTGGATTGAGAGCCAGACCTAGAGACAGGAGGTCCTGGGTTCAAACCCGGCCTCAGACACTTCCCAGCTGTGTGACCCTGGGCAAGTCACTTGACCCCCATTGCCCACCCTTACTACTCTTCCACCTATGAGACAATACACCGAAGTACAAGGGTTTAAAAAAAAATGCAGGATAATAATATCTCTTCCAAAGTACCTATTCCAAAGGATTATATGAGACTAAAAAGAAAAAAATCCACATAAAGCATTTTGAATATATACATATATATGTATATATATAAACACTTTCATAGCTTAAAATTACACTAAGATATTTGGGATACTCATGTGAGTATGTGAGTGTGTGTATGTGTGAGAGAGAATATATGTTATGTACATATATTTAGTTCAATAATCCATTTACTTTTGTTGAACCCTTCACAGTATGAAAATAATCATTTACATGAATGTTTGGGTAGACATTTTAATAGAAATACAATAGGTTGGATTTATAAAAAAACTTTTAATGATCAGACAATTTTTAATTATGTTCTCTTGTTAATCATGTGTATCCCACCTGTTTCTGAAGAAAAGCAACTTCTTTGTTATTAGAATGGCTCTTCAGTGTGTTTTCTCTTAAGTGGCACAGATTAGAGCCTCCCCAAGCCCTCTTCTCCTGTGTGATGTAATTCTTCTCTTCCTCTTAAGTCCATCATGGAACTCTACCCCAAAATAGCTTTCTTTAGATCTTTCGACCTTTTGTGGGTAACAGTGGAATACCGGAACTCCATCAGTCAGTAACCTCTGGATCTCAATATAACTATCCCACCTTTTTCTGGTCCTGCTAGTCTTTCATAATATTTTTTATATTCCTTTCTGCACTTTTTGGTTGGTGATATTCTGCAGTCCACTCATGGCCACCACGCATCTTTTCCCTACCCTTTGGGTATCCCTGCAACTTTAAAATATGATATTCCATGCTTTGTAATAATATTGTTTCTCCAAAAGAATATAGTGCCCCCATTAAATTCCAGACAATTTCCTAGCTTCCTAAGTGAAAGCCATAATGACTGAGATGAGATTGACCTAATTATTCCCACAGGAAAACCCAAGTGAATGAAGAATACCTATTTGTCCAGACTACAATATGCATTTGGATAGACAGACCATATAGCTGCTCATCAGTAATATTTTGAATGTTATATTAGTGGACAGTTAGTGAGGCACAGAATGAAATAAGCCCAAGAGATCGGAATGAATTGTTAGTGGGAAACTGCATCATATTTCTAATGACACAAAGTTTCTCTCTAAGACAAATGCTTATCTTTTTTTTTTTTTAACACTGATACTCTTCTTATGAGTGAGATCGTTGCAAGCATGGATTACTCCTGGAAAAACCAAATATAATTAAAATAGATTCTCTCCCTTCCTAAATACAGTTAGGTCTGAATTATTGCAAATAATAAATCCTCTCAAGTGGCCACATTATATGACTTTGTACTGCCGTTCTTCCATTGAGCTAGAAATAATTACCATATTTTATATAATTATGACTTTGGATAGTGAGAGTTTAAATTCATGTGACCACTTCAGGGGATTCATTATTCAGGATAATCAGGATTTAGCTGCTCAAAACCTATATGTATAAGGAAACAAAAAAGACAGTGACAGACAACACAAGATTTTTATTTTCACAACTATGTATCTATAAACTCTGATTTGGTTGTTCTCATCCTATAAAAGTCCTTTATTCCTCAGTGATTTATTTGTAAAAGCATTCCTCTTAGACTTAAGTGACAGGTGAATATTGAAGAAGTTTTAGAAGCAATTGTGTTTCATAAACTATATTTGAATGATAAATGCTTTTTTTAAATCCACAGATAAGTGAATGAGTCTATTGAGAACTAATTTTTGAATATTCTTTTAAAAAATCTATCTTTTTACTCACAAAAATGAACAATATGGAAATATGTTTTGCATGATAATACATGTATAGCCCAGATTGAATTGCCTGCCAGCACTGGGAGGGAGAAAGGAAGGGAGAGGGAAAAAGATAAGTTCAATCATGTAACTTAGGAAAATTAAAACATGTAATTGGTAAAAACATCAATTAAAAAAATTAAAATCTTTCTTTGTCTGTTTTTAAAAAATACCCCTTATTTTCTGTCTTAGAATACTAAGTATTGGTTCTAAGGCAGAGAAGATTGGCAAGGGCTAGGCAATTAGGGTTAAGTGGATTAAGTGACTTGCTCAGGGTCACCCAACCAGGAAATATCTGACATCAGATTTGAACCCAGGACTTCCAATCTCTAAGCCTGGAACTCTATCCACTGAGTCACCAAGCTGCAACCTAAAAATGCATCATTTTCAACAAGCATTTACTATCTGTCAGTGCTGTGAGTACACAGAAAATCAAAATCATTGTCCTTGCCTTCAAGGAGCTCACATTCTAATGTGGGAGACACATGCGAACAACTGTGCCCATGTACAGTATATATGGGAGAAATCTGGAGATAAATCTCAAACTCAAAGCACAGGGGGAAGAGGGAGGGCAACCAGAAAAAGGTCATACAACTAGGAAGTGCCTGAAGCCAGATTTGGACCCAGGATCTCCTGTCTTTGAGGCTGGCCACCTGGTGGCTCTCTGTGCTAATTAAAAAAAAAAAGATTTTTAGTTTCTTGAAGACAGAGATCATATATACAGTTAACTACAAGTGGATATTAATTAGATACTTTTGACTGTATGTTTGTGTGTTGGATGGAAAACCATCCTGGTTCTTTTCTTCAAATTCTCCTATAATTATAGATAATTGACTTATTTCCATTAAATCATAACTGCCTTTAAGTATTTGAAGCACTTATGATATAAAAGAGAGGTGAAACTTTTTATGCATGACACCAGGGAGCAGAAATAGGAGCGCATAATACTGATTGCTTTCTGAAAGTATAATGGGCAGGAAAAATACTTTATAACTGAAACAAGTGATTTTTTAAAAAATGTTATATGCTACTTTGGGGGGTGATAGCAGGATGCCCTTCCTTGAGGTCTTCAAGCAGCCTAGAGAATCATTTGCTAGACAGGTACATGGTCTAGAAAATTTTGTTTCAGACATGGTTTGAATTAGAAACTACTGAGATCACTCATTCAGTGTTTATTAAGTGCCTACTGTGCTAAGATCGCTTCAAACCCCAGTGTTTTGTGATTTTGTGGTGTTGGTTTCATTTGATACCTACCCAAAGTAATTTGACAACCGATGAATTTTTGTAAGGCTGGATTTTGTTTCTGTTTGAATATTTCTATTTCAGTTGGTTTAGTATTTTTCTGAAATGTCATGAATAAGAAAAAAAATTTTTAAAGGAAGCCCCAACTCCATAATTTTTAACTGCTATCATTTTATTTTGGATATTTACAGCAAAGACATTTTATTTCTTGCATATTGAGCATTTATGCATTATGTATTATATAGAAAAATAGTTGGTCCTTGAGGGGAAAAATATAATGGAATGTTAAGCTCTATTCCCCCCCAATTTTAGCTGCCTGCAAGTCACCTTTCAGTTGCTTCTCAAGATGGATTTTTGTAAGAATTTGAACTCCGGAGCCAATATCTTTGGTGACTTTTCCTATGTAGTTTTTCATTTAAGGGCAAGTTTCTGTTGCCTGTGCAACTGAATACAATATAGCAAAATATCATTTAAAACAATCTTTTAAAAAAACCTATTTAGTCAACAGCATATAGTGTGTATTTTTTTTAAAAAGGCTTGATATTAGAATTAAAAGAACAATTAATAAATTGTTATCTGCACTCAATTGGGTCTGTAAAGGATAAATAATACTGAATTAGGTCTTAGGAAATCTTTTAAAAAAATACTTAGAAAACCAGTTTTAAAAAAAGTATTTTCTTATGATGTTGGTATGATTTCTTAACCTTTTCTGATGCCTCTTTTCAACCATCACTTAAAATACAAATGACACTAGATGGTGCTGTGAGGTAAGCAAATAGAATTCCTTTCAAAGAAACAGGATTTCTATATGAATTAAATTAAAGTCCATTTTGTGAAAATTATACCCCAAACTGTGCCACACCTTCTTTTCCCCCACCTAGGACCTCAGACAATTTTTTTAGTCAGTGACCTCTCCTTAGTAAGAAGACCTAATAGCTTGTTGAATATATTCACTTTAAGTAATTCTGTAATATAAGTAGGTTCTTTGTGTCTCTGTGTGTGTATACACACATATGTATATGTATGTCTCTGTATAATACACACAATCACATTAACCTTTTATTTTTTAAGCTATAGTGGAACTCTAAAAAGAAAAATATTCTAGGTAGAAAGATATTCACTACATGCTTTTCAGGAATACATTCATTACATAAATTTAAATTATCAAATATTTACATTTAAATAAAATTTAAATTTAAAAATTACATAAAATTAAATTTCACAAATTTAAAAAATTTAAAAAAATGTAAACACATGCAACTTATTTTGGCTACGTATTAGATAAATTGCTTTCTTTCTCCCTGTCCCTCCCTCTCTCTCTCTCCCTTCCTCCTCTTCTTCCCCCTCCCCCCATTTATCTACACATCTCATGAGAGTTTCTATTCCTATAAGTATGTATACTTATGAAATTACAGGTCCAAATTGCACGCATGTTTGTATGTACATTTAAGAAGCTTGAACAAGAAAAGAATAGTGGGTTTGATTTCAGGAAGACATGAATTCATGTATTACTTCAACCTTGCCCAAGTCCCTTAACTCTTAAGTTTTCATTTTTTTAATCTAGGAAATGGGAATAATAGTAACATCTGCCTTACAGGAGATGTTGATCTGAGGATCCAATAAGCTGTCAAGCTAACAAACATTTATAAACATTTTTTGTCAGATGTTGTACTAAGAGCTGATTACCCCCCCCCCAAAAAAAAAAAAAAAAAAGATTGAGGGAAGAAAAATCCCTGCCTACATTCAAAGCACCACATACATGTGGAATGTTGTGAGCGAATCCTTTATTATTTTGGGCAAGAGTCACACAGGATGGGCAGATAGTGGAATGGATTACAATCAGTATCACTGGAGAGATGAGATCACTAGTCCATTTGAATATTTAAGCATTTTTCTTGGTTGCACCTAAATTCTTATATCATCAAAAATAAGCATAAATCATAATATGCCAGATAATTTGTTCTTATTTCATTGAGTCTTCTCATTGAGCTGTGAATATTTCAGAAACTTCATTCCTTTGGTACTACATTAAATTATAAAGTTTTATCTCTTTAAAAATCAAGCTCCAAACCTTTTTCTGAGGATTCAATTATCAATCCTCATTAGAATTTAACCAAGCTCACATTAGCCAAGTAACCATTAATGACTGTTTAGATAAATATTTATAAGTACTAATTAATGCCTCAGGGACTTTCTGAAGTTCCTCACTTAACCAGGACTTTGTAGCTTCCCTGAAATATCATTTTTGTTTCCTCAGCAAATTGTTTGGGTTGTCTGTGTGGCTCAGGTAGGAAGAATACTACAGGATTAAACACATGCAGAATCTCTGTGAGACTAACAAGTCATTTCACTCCTAGAACTCATTCTTTTCATCTCTAAAATGAGGATTTAGATGATTTCTTCCTCCACATTCAATTTGTAACTTTTTTCTAGTTTTTTTTGCTTTTTACCATCTACCAATCATTAAAGTTTATTAAATACCTGTTATATGCTAGTCATTCTGCTTGTCACGGGGAATCAACTTTTAGACCCAAAAGGTGTCCAAGAGCACAGTTGGCTCTGCCCCTTCGTTTTTATGTAGGAGAAAACTGAGATACAGAGACAAAAATTAAGCAGCCCCTTTTCACGGAGCATCTGTGCTAACATTTTTTATGTGAATTATTTACCAATATTACTTCTTATTTCTTGAATCTTCTGTTGTAACAAAGGAAAATTTTACTTTGCATCTTTTCTATGGACTGTGTACATGACTTTTTAGGTACCTCTTGTCTCCCAGTTAGAATGTAAAAACCCTTTCAGTAAAGTAGCTGAAAGAGGGAGAGATGGGGGAGGGGAGAGAGAGAGAGAGAAAGAGAGAGAGAGAGAGAGAGAGAGAGAGAGAGAGAGAGAGAGAGAGAGAGAGAGAGAGAGAGAGAAGGAGGGAGAGAAGGAGGGAGAGGAGAGAGAAGGAGGGAGAGAGGGGGAAATAGGGTGGGAGGAGAGAGAGAGGAATGGAGGAAGAGAATATATGTAATATATGTGTATGAGTTTATTTGTAAATGTGTGTATATATACATACATATCTATACACTCATATACATATACAGAGTGTATTTTATGTATGTGTGTATATGTGTATGTGTGTGTATATATATACACACACACCCACAGATACATTTTCATAATATTTACCTTTTCCTTCCCTACCCAAAGTAAGAATTATGCTTCCTTCTCTTTTCTTTGGGGCCAAGATTGAGCACTGCAGTTCATCCAAGGCAGATAGTATTTTAGTGATTTCACTGGATTAGATAATTGCGTTGTCCCCTTCCATCTTTGGCAATGAATGGTGCAATCTAGAATAAGAAGCTAGAAAATGTGTGTGTGAGAGACACAGATTAAAAGCATGACAATAAAACTTTTAAGTGAGATTTACAGAATGAGGTTTAGATTACATAGCAAAATCCCAACTGTCTACACTAAGGAATAATGGAGGCTCTTTCCCTGCCCTGAAACAGATAAATACCATTTAAATTGTAATTTATAGTTCAGTTTACATTTTTTGGTATGAAACTTATTTTGAAATTTTACTTAGACTAATATTAAAATGAGTTTACATTCTTTGAGCACATATCAGTTGATTTCTCTTTGTTGTCTGAATTTTGCTTAAAATCCTCTTTATTCAAGAGAGAATTCAGTGTTGGTTGAAGTAGAGGTAGGTATGTTGAGAATGATTAACATTAAATAAAAGTAACTAATTGGGGAGTAACTATTTCATCTACCCAAACCCCTTCCTTATTTTGTAGATGAGATGATCTAGAATCAGTCCAACTGACTGAGATTTATTTTTTTAAGTGCTTACAGATAATTCAGGGAACGGATAATCCGCATGTGGGTAATTGAGAATTGATTGTTAAGAAAGCTTTCATGTACAACCCACAAAACTTTATTGTTTTTGGGAAATGAATGAAGTCTTTCTGCCAGAGAGGCGAAAAGGGGAACAAACCTCCTTTGTAAGTGTCTCAGGCCTGAAATGAGGGCGTGCCTATGCTTGAATTAGCTCAGGGGGGAAGCTGCACAGCTGCATTCTGCATTTTTTTCCCCCAAATGACAGACAAGCAGTGCTATGCCAAAGACAAGTGAGTCAAGTGTTTAAGCCCATTAGGACCAGTTTAGCCATACCTTAAAACAAGTATTTTTGAACTGGTGAAAGCTGATGTATAATTACAGTGTATTTAATTATTTGTTGTTTCAATTATCACAAATTTATGAATTTTAATTGACCCATTTGAAAATATGGGATTATTGTTATTATATTTTCAGTGTAGCACATCTCTGATGTTTTTGTGCATATGTGTGTGAATGTGTAAAAATTGCAGTTCAAATAAACATTTCTCTATTTTTAGTGTGCTTGAGAAGAAAACCTTTACGTAGGAAAGACAATATGGCATAGCAAAAAAATGTGAGAAAACTTAGGTTCTAGAACTATTAAAAAACAAACAAACAAACAAACAACTCATCCTTACCCTCTGTTTTAGAACCAATACTAAATAATGATTCCAAGGAAGAACAGTAAGGTCTAGGTAATTGGAGTTATGTGACTTGCACAGCAACTAAGAAAATGTCTGAGGCTGTATTTTAACTCAGATCCTCCCAAGCCTGGAGCTCTATCCACCATCCTGCCTAGTTGCCCCTCTGGTGTCATTTCTGCCCCTAACTCACTCTTTAATCTGGGAGCACAGTAATCCCTTAACCTCTCTGGTTATTTTCCCTTATCTTTTAAATCACAAGCAAGTCTACTCCCTTCCTATCTGTAACCTGGTCAAAGTCACTTGCTAGACCTTGTTCTCCTTTTCTATTAAATCAGATCCAGGACCAGTTCATGAGTTTCTCTCCCATCTCTAACATTCTATAATCCGAGTATATTATGCTATTGTTTTAATAGTTTCTGTGGGAAAAACTACTCCAAGTTTTTTTTTTTTTAATAAATCCAAATGTCAAATTTCTTCTTTTCTTCCTACATGAATTTAAAGTATTTGGCCCAAATATTGAAATCAGTAAATTAGCCTAATGTTAATAATTGGTGACAAGAAAAGCAGGAGATAGCAGTATATCTTTCTATCTACTAAGAAGCATTCCTACTCTAAAATATGCCTCTGTGAAAAACTCTTCAGACATCCCAAACTACTATTCTTATAAATAATAGCTGCAATTTTTAAAGTACTTTAAGCTTTCTAAAGCTCTTTACAAAAATCTCATCTCATTTTATACTTATAATAATCCAATGGTATAGATAGTAACAGTCTTATTATTATCATTTTAAAGATAAAGAAATTATGGCTTAAGCAGGTCAGTCAGCTTGCCCATAGTCACACACTTAGGGAGTATCAGACCCATGATTTGCATCTAGGCTATCCTAGATCTCCTGATTCTTACTTGTCTAGCCTTTTTTCTTTCTTTTTTTTTTTGTCTATGGTGATTTTATTTATTTTTATTTTTTTAATTTTTATTTTGAGTATTTTCCCATAGTTACATGTTTCATGTTCTTTCCTTCTCCCCAAACCCCCCTCTAGCCTTTTTTCCATTATACCAAACCACTTTTTAAAATTTGTGTTCACCCACCACGTATTTCTTCTCCTAATGAATAACTTTTATTTATAACCTATTTTATATTACATTTGATTACTCAAATAGTAGCCCCCTTTAGTATTCCTTTTTAACAAAAACC
This sequence comes from Gracilinanus agilis, assembly GCF_016433145.1. Classification (NCBI taxonomy): domain Eukaryota; kingdom Metazoa; phylum Chordata; class Mammalia; order Didelphimorphia; family Didelphidae; genus Gracilinanus; species Gracilinanus agilis. The sequence continues at coordinate 77,357,755 of NC_058130.1, forward strand.
GCAAAAGTTTTTTTGAAAAGCAATGTAGCTAAATTTGACAGCATATGCAACAATGTAGGATGTGTTTCCTCCTTTATCTGCAACTGGTTTTTCAATCAATTTGGATTTGAATTTTATTTGTGTACATGCTAGTGAATCAGCTTTCTTTGCATCAAGTTGTAAAAGTTCCTGTGGATCTCTCAAGTCTTTATTCATTGCCTCTATAGAGCAGCTAGCTCTAACGTGCTACCCTTAAATGGATGTTGTAATCTTAAAATCTACATAGAAAAAAATCTTTTAAAAGATGTTTGTCAACTACATACTTTAAAACATGCATCCAAGCCTTCATTATTGTAGGTACTTCCCTTGCAAATGAAGATTCCTATTTATTTCTTCCTTTTTCTTCTGGTCTTCTTGTTCATCTTTTTCCTGTTGTTGGTAGTTGTTGTCCAGTCATGTCTGACTCTCCATGACCCCATTTTGGGTTTTCTTGACAAAGATCCTAGAATGGTTTGCCATTCCCTTCCCCAGCTAGATAAGGAAACAAAGGCAAACAGTATTAAGTGGTTTGCCCAGAGTCACAGAGATAGTAAGTGTCTGAGGCACAAAGAAGGGAAGGAAGAATGTCATGGCAGAGAAACCAATGGTCCCATGTAGCTAGATTGTAGAGGGCATCAGTAGGAGGAAAAGTAAGAAGGCACCCATGACAGTCGTGGAGGGCTTTAAAATGCCAAACAAAGCTTTTTACACTGGCTTTGGACGTTAATCTGTTACATCAATATTTATCAGAGAGCAAAAATCTTACATTTTTTGTTTCCTACATTTAAAATAGATGGTTCTTACATTATGCCATCTTTTCCTTTTGTAATACCCAGCTTCAATACTTAAATGATCACTCAAAAAAAGCTGAATTTCAATTTTGGCAAATTAATACAGATAAAAAGTTTGTCTGAACTTTTGAGTAAGCAGGTTTTATTTTTTTTTAATTCTGGTTTTAGCTATATGCTATTTTACTAGCCCCAATGTTGAGTTACTAAAAATGGACTAAAACTGTGTGGCTTTTCTGCTGAACAGAAACAGATTTTGTTTCTGAAGTTTACAGCAGTTACACAATCATGTTAAAAGGGATCATGGTGGATCCGCTAGAACAGTTCATTTAAATTTATTTTCACTAGAGATGGAATATTTACATGAAAGATTTTTCTATGATACTCTTCAGTCATAACCTTCTCTCCACCCATTTATAGGTGTTAAAGAGAGCCTAGAGCAGGAGACCACACTTCTAGATTTAGGGAAAGTTTGAATGATTGGAAGAAGTAACATTTGAACTGGGGGCTTTGAACTGTGAGATGAAGTTGTACGTCTTCAAGATGAAGAGTACAGCTTAGGCACAAATGTGAAAGTAGGAGAGTGAGGAGTGTATTCAGGGAATGTAGGTTAGACAGTATATTGTTGGATCATAAAGGATGAAGAGCTGTTAGTATAAGATAAGGCTAGGAAGACCGATAGGAACAAAATGGTAAGATAGAAAAGTTTAGAAGGAAGAGGGCTTGAATATCAGGCTAAAATGTAGAGAACCCTATTGGGTAGGCTCTAAAGAAATAATGGCATGGTCTATTCAGAATAATAGTATATATAGATTATTCTGGCAACCTTTTTAATCTGGGATCTGAGAGGAAAGAGACTCTAGACGCTGGGATAAAGAGAGGACAGATGCAAGAGATTATTGTGGAGAGAGCATGGACAGGACTTTGCAAGTGACTTATAAGGGCTGTCAAAGAGGGAGTAGTCAAAAATGACTGAGATTACAAGCATGGGTTGACAGGAAGAATTGTGGAACTGCCAACAGATACAGGGAGTAAGTAATAAGAGTAGTCCTCAGAAAAGAGGATGAGTTGAGGCAGGTTTTAAATACATTGAGTTTGAGCTGCTGACAGGACATCTAGCAGGTTATTGGAAACATGATTCTGAAACTCAGGAGATGAGACTGAGGCTAAAAGTTAAAGGTCTTTTATTTTTGTTTTTTAATTTGCTGGAGCTAACTTAAATTTTGTTTTGGTAGATTGTTGCCTTACACCATGATTATTTCCTCCCTGCCTTCCTTGTATCAAAGAAAACTTTTTAATCAAAGCCAGTCAAAATATCAACCACATTCAGTGATGTATAGGAGACACATTTCACCTCTGTGGTCCCCAACCACACAGGTCCTAAGATGGTTATCAATCCTTTGCCTTTTAGTGCGATTGTTATATTATCACAAGTCTCTGGGGATCCTGTTTTCATGCTTTCGCTTTCCTCTGCATCATAAAGTTAGAGATTTAAGAGTCATCTGCATTCAAGTGAGAATCATAAACCAAGTTTTCGTTTTTTACAATCTTCTTCAGTACGAGTTATTAAGTAAGTACTTAAGACCTTACAATTAAATAATTTGACAAAAAAAATTCATCTCAGTGACAGTCAATCAGGCTAAATGAATTGCTGGACTTGTTTATGAGTTCAGAGCTGGCCGCACTAGTTTGGTTACTACTCAGCCCACAGAAGCCATAAATTGCAGGATTGAGGATTTAGACCAGAAGAGACTTTGGAGATCTTCTCATCTTAACCCTCTATTGTTTCTCAGGTAAAGAACTGTGTAGTAGCTAAAGGGATCTTAGACATTATTATGAGTAAAGAGAAATAGCCCCTATGTGACGACAAAGTGGCACAATGGGCAGAATGCTGAACCCAGGACTTCCTGACATCAAGGCTTGCCTTCTATCTACTCAGCCATCTTCCCTTCTCACTTTGTGGATTACCTATAACAAATTTCTTGTTTGGGGTGAGTTTTCACTTGCTGTTGAGCAGCTTTCTAGGCAATTCTTAGAATAAGTGGGTGCTTAGAACGTGCAAACTAATTTTAATATTAGCCTTAAAAGGCATGTAATAATTAGATGTCACTGTGCTGCCTCAAATCAAAGTACCTTCTAGAAATAATATTTAGTGTGCTTTGGAGATAATCAATCACTTACCTTAATGGTGCCATCGTTGCTTAAAAGTTTCTTGGCACTCCTGGTGGAGAGTTATTCTCAGAGCCAGTTTGTACCAGTTTCTGCATCCATTTCTGAATATACCTCTATGGCCTTTCTCCTTGGCCAGTCTAGCCTTAGAATAAAGATATTCTAGATATTTAGAATAAAGATAAATGAAGAAAAAATTTAAAAAGAGGAAGGTAAAAACTCCCCACCTTGATACCATATTTGATAATGATATTTTCCATACCCATAGACCCCCTTCCCCTGCATTTAAAGTAGGAAAGTTCATTTTCTCAATTCTTCTTATAGAGGACACATATAAAGGCTATAATAAGCAGTGATGAAGGAAAATACTTCCATTCTCTCAATGGTTCTCAACCTGGGCATCATGAACTTGGATGGGAAAAATTACCTCTCTCTCTCTCTCTCTCTCTCTCACACACACACACACACACACACACACACACACACACACACACACACACACACACAATATAGATATAATATATAGCTACAATTCCAAAGATAAGTTTGTTTAAATTAACTTAAATTTGTTTAACTTAAACAAAAATTGCTCAAGCTATTTTTGAAAATTGTTTAGAAATTTTCTTTTGGAATTATGGTGCATTCTTTAGCATAACACTGCCAAGTTGAGATCCTCATCCTTCTTGTGACTTTTCTGACTTTTAAGAAACAGTTAAGTAATTTGAAGTCAAGTCTGGTGAGTAAGGGAGAAATTGAAAGTAGGGATTGATTTAGCTCAAAAATGGAAATTGTGATTAAATTGAGTAATGGCTTTTACTAGCTATGGAACATGAATGGAATGGAATGTTACTATGCTATAAGAAATGGCAAAAATAAAGAATTCAGAGAAACATGGGAATATATATATATATACATATATTTACATTTGTCATTTCTTATATATACATATATAAATTAATTAATGGGGATGAAATAAATTAAGAAAGCAGTAAGCACAATGACTACAAAGATGTACATAAAATGATTAACAAAATGAAGCTCAATCTGTGATGATAATGATCATATATAAGACTCTGTGGGCTGCATATTGACTCAGCTTATATTATTTTCATTTTATTGTATTTTTTTCATTAAATATTTCCCAGTCCCATTTTAATCTGGTTCAGGTAGTCTTTAAGTGTTGTAGACTGCATTTGATCTGTGTATTTTTTGAACCCTTCTTTTCCCTCTTAGAATCTTTACTCTATATTGGTTCTAAGGCAGAAGAGGAAAGCATAGGCAATTGAGGTTTAAGTGACTTGCTCAGGATCACACAGTTAGGAAGTATCTGAGGTTGGATTTGAAGCCAGGAACTCCAATCTCTAAGCCTGACTCTATCTGCTGAGCCACCTAGATGCCCCCAACCAGTGTCTTTTTGACATTTCTAGAGCTTTAAGAGATTGACTTGTGTGCCATCACATAGCCAGTATGTTAGATGCTGGACTCAAACTCAGCTTCCCTGGCTTTAAGGCAGACTCTCTATCAACTATGGTGCACCACCTTGTTAAATATATGTCAGACAGATGCCAGGCAGCTTCAGTAGGAGAGGTAGAACACGGTGGCATAGGCTTAATGTAGAAGATAGCCTTAGAGCTGAGTGTTGAAGGAAATCTGGTGAAAATGAGAAAGAAGCACATTTTATTTTGAAGAATTGGAGTGTCCAGGTGAGGAGCAGCAAGAAGGCCATTTTGGAAAAATCTATAGAGTATATGAAAAGGAATAATGTGTAATAATGCTAGACAGGCAAGTTTGAAACGGGCTTTGTCTTTGGCCTTACAGACTTATGACTCACTGGAATTTATAGAATAGAGGAATAGAATGATGGTCAGACTCGTGCTTTAGGAAAACCACCCCACGCAGGATGGTTTGGAATTCTCCTGGCTAAGAGCCAAGGTGTCTGCCTCCAAATCCTCACTGTTCCCCAATTTGAAACCATTTCTCCAGGGAAATTTTCATGTTATTTCCTGAAACATATGGATAAAATTATCCTATATTATTTTTTAATTTGCTTTCAGTTTTCAACCTTCAATAATAGATCTTGTTCAGGAAATCTTTAATTTCATAGTCTGCATATTGATCATTTCTTTCAACAAGTGTTCATATGTTCAAGAAATATTTATTAAACACACTTCAGTGTATCTGTGTAGTGAGAAACAAAGATAAATAAAATACAGACCCAACCCTGGAACATATAACAATTAATAACAATAATCACAACAGTAGCTAGCATGTATATAAATAACTTGAAAATTTAAAGTATACACTTCACAAATAGTCCGCATGAACTCTGGGAGGTAGGAGTTATTCCTGCTTTATGGATGAGGAAACTGAAGCTGATTTCCCCAGCATCCCACGTTGCTAAATAACTCTGGTTTCTTCTTGGTGAAATGTGCCTTTGACCACAGAATGAACTGCCTTTTGTCACCTTAATTTTGTTTCTCATTTGTTTCCAGATGATGACGTGGACTTGGAAGCTTTGGTAAATGACATGAACTCCTCGTTTGAAAGTTTGTATTCTACATGTAGCATGCAGTCAGAAACTGCCCCCCTCCTTCAAAATGGTCAACATAACCGCAGCCAGCTGCCCACCTCAGGAACAAGTACCCTCCAGCAGCAAGTGTCCCCGAAACAGAAAGTTCAGCGTTCTCAACCCATGCACATTCTAGCAGTCAGGTAAGATAGGAAAGCATCTTGGAAAACTGGGTTTATTAAAATAAAATGGTGAATAACTATTGTATATTGCATGTTTAAATTATGCTAAAGTTACTTCTCCCTTTGTATCCTCTTTGATTTGTGAAAAACTGATGGGCAGGGTGACTTGCAAACTCTTTTTCTGCTCCTTTTCTTTGTCTTTGTAACAAAGAGGTTGAAAATGGGAGGCTATGTTTTGTCCTCCAAAGCCAAAGCCAACATAATTAAAATTTGCTGATTTCTTTTGATAAAGGCTTTTAAATTGGCAGCTGTCACATAATGTCTGAGCCATGTACCTGAATTCCAAAACTGCCTCAAATACTTATTAGCTATGTGACTTTAGGAATTCCTCTTTATCATAACTTCAGTTTCCTCCTATAAAAATAAGAGGATTGGACTCTGGATATCATTGAGGAAGAATGCCTTCTATAGATAGAAGTATTTGGAAAACCTTCCCATCTATGGCAGAGCTGTTTTTCTTTTGGACAATGAGAAGAATACTAAGTTATACCCTTGATCTTGAAGGTTCCCTTCTATGAGTTGGTAATTTTCATTACTTGACAATGTATAGGTAAATGTGTATTCTTGGAAAATTTAATCACATAATTTTCCTGCTTTTTATTCTGGTTTGACTGGGCCAAAAAATGGGCCTGTGACTACTACATAAATAAAAAAAATATATTATTTTCTTATTATAGTTTTCTGCCTTTGTCCCAGGAAGCAAAAGCAACCTACTTTTGTACCCTTTTATAACCACAACTTGCTTTCTTCATGCTCCCTGATCTTATGACTCAGTCTATTAAGTATTAATTACTTCAAGTATGGTGACCAGTCACTCCTGACCCACTATTTACTTTGAAAGCCACTGAGTTAGACCCTATTTCTAGAAGCTGCAATTCATGATTCCAGAGAACTGATAATGAAATGTAATATCCATTCCAAAGAGGTGAAGAATTTGGGGTGTGGAATAAGAGTAGTACAAACAGCCACTGGGGGAGATTTGTTTAGTTTGACTAGTAATATTTGTTACAATCATTTTTTTTTCCAAATCAGGTGGAGAATGGGAAGTAGATAAGATGTATTTCTGTTCATTTTTTTTTTTAAGAGAGAGGCAGGGTGTGCCATAGGTATGAAATGTTGCATGTACTTTCAGATGAGTTTACCATATGATTAGTTTTATTTAATATTTTACTGTTACAAGAAATCTCACATGAAGTGGGAGTAATCTATAAATGTAGGTAACATAAAATAGTTACCCCCCCCAAAAACACAAAATAAAAAAAATTATATATATAGTAGGGGAAAAAATAGAATCTTTGAGTCTCACAGCTTATCTGTACTCCATGATGGATGCCATCATTCTATTCTGTGTTTACCCAGTTGACCAATGCTTGACTTTTCTTGTACTTCCCGTAGGGCATGTTTTTTTATTAGAATGTTGTAGACTATTAAATTGTGTTTCTTTTTAGCACAGTATTTTTTTACTCGCCCCACTTCTGAGTGGGTGTTTCAATTTTAACAAAAAATGTTACTTCCTCAAGGTGGTAGCTAAAACCTCTTAATTCAATGCCCAAAGTTGTAAGGTAGGCACTTTGAAAACCTTATAATGCTTTAGGAACTGAGGTGTCAAATACTGACCTGCCAGCAACACTCAGAACTGTGCCTAAACCAAATTATAATGCAATTGGGAAATATTTAACATAGTAAATAAATAACAAATGGAAAATATTAATATATGGTTTTCACTATTTAGCCTACAATGATCCTTATATATAATTTAGTGGCTTTTTCTTTTTGAGTTTTGAAACCTCTGTTGGAGAGATTTTAGTGATAAATATAAGTAGAGGCAGCATTGGATAGAGCACTGAGCTTGGAATCAGGAAGATTCTTCTTCCTGAGGTCAAATGTGGCCTTGCACATTTACTAGCTTTGTGATCCTGGGCAAGTCACTTAACCTTGTTTGCCTCAGTTTCTTCATCTGTAAAATGAGTTGGAGAAATAAATGGCAAACCCTCCATTGTCTTGCCAAGAAAACTCCAAATGGGGTCACAGAGATCAACTGAACAACAAGAAGAGGTGATTAAAATCACAAGTCATTTCAAAATGATATTTCAGACTCTCAGAGTTGGAAGGGACCTAGAAGTCATGATCTATATTAAAGAATCCCTTTCAGAGTCATCCACTAAAAATGGGGAAACTCACCAAGAATACCAGGTAGTCCGCAAGTTGTTACTTAAGACTATTTCCCCTTCAACAGTGGGCAAAATATAGTGAGAAAAAACTGAGTTCAAATCCACTCTTAGACATTTACTATTTGTTTGACTCCAGGCAAGTCTCTTAGGTTCTGTTTGTCTCAGTTTCCTCAACTGCAAAACAGGAGTAGTTATACCACCTATCTCACAGGGTTTTTATCAAATGAAATATTCTTTATAAAGTGTTTAGCACAGGACCTGGACCATAGTAAGCACTTAATAATACTTGTCTCTTCTCACCCTTTTATCCCTCCCTCCATTTAATATATTTTGATTTACTTTGCATTTTTAAAGATCATTTTTGTGCCTAACTTACCTCCAGCTAGGAAATGGGAAAGTTCTTTAATGACAGCAGGCATAGTTGCTCCTTAGAATTAAGACTACCATTAATTCCTATTTCTGGAATATCTCTATGATGTTTGTCAAAGTGACACGAGACTTTGATTAGAGTAGAAGTTTGTTATATAGATTTGACTGTATAATATTCATACCTTTAAATCTGTTCTTTTTTTAAAAAAAACTTCAAGACTGTTGTGTCCATTTGTCGTCTTTCCTGCTGTTTAAAAACATGAGGCATTTTTATTATTGTTTGTGGCAGTTTTATTGACCACTATTAATGTCCCTGAAATACAGTTAATTGTTCACCATTCTTTAAATAAGTTAATTTTATCTTCTGGTTTTGCAACCACATTTTAAATTATTACCTTATCAGTTACTCATCAACAGCGTAAAAGCTATGAAGTAGTTTTTAATCAACTTATTCAAGGTTTCGAAATAGAAATGACTATTTGTTCCACTGTCATTTTTTTTAATAGTGAGTTTATACTAGCTTCTTGCTGTATGAGAGTTGTTGAACTTTTTACCTTATGTGAATCTTTAGGAGATATCAGAACAAATCTTATCTGAAAGAAAACTACACCTTGCTTCAGCATTTAACCATTTGAAAAAAGCAAATTATTTTATTTAAATCACTTTTGTTAAATTACTTAAGTTTCCTCATTTGTAAAATGATGAAATTGGACAAGATGTTCTCTCTGGTCCTTTCCAGCTCAAACTTCATGATATTATAAATTCCTATCCAAGAACCAATTGAATTAAGTATATTTTTGCTGAAATTACTTGAAGATTTTCATAATGTAGTTATCACACTGCCACCTCTCATCTCAACTCTACTTACTACATGCCTCTTTTTTTATCTCCTTCCAACTTCATTCAGCTTTGTAAAAACCCTCTTCTGGCTTGGCAGAAGCCTTAGTCTGTAGCTGAGCCCTCATATGGGACATCCTAAGGTCCTAAACTTAAATACTTCAATGGATCCATAGTCTTACAAATGCCAGTAGCCCCTTGATTGGAGCAAACAGTAACACATCTATTACTGTGCTCCTCTTGTCCATGGTGTCCCATCGATCCTCCTTAGAGAATATATACAACATGCTAGAGACCTTCTTATAGATCTTTTACTCTTCCATGCTCCCTGAGCAGGACCCAAGTCATCCTCTCTGTCAGTCACCTCTCACCCTTGCTTCTTGACTGACTCACCTTTTCTGTGCATCTTTTTTTCTACATAACTTCTGTGCCACTTCTTGCATGCAAGTCATTATTAGCAGTATGCAAGATCTTGCTTATACCTACCATCCATTGCTCCATTGCTCACTGGGCCAATTACAATAATGAATCTTCAGAAATTGTTATCTTCTTTCTGAAATTTATCTATAAAGTATCTGCCTTTCCTTTGAACAATGAGCAGAATGCTTTCTCTGACAGTAGTATGTATCTTTGCTGAGCATTTAGCTCCCTATTTATGCCTTACTTGAAAATAATAATCACTTTATCATAGACCAGAGCAGCCCCCAGTGTTATATGAATTCATTGATGCCTTTTCATCATAGCAAGTCAGAACCATATAAATAAATAAATTGTAAACAATATTGTCCTCTTTGTCAGTAAGTGATATATAGTATCTTTACGGTATGTACTGCTTGAGAAGGGTAGGAGTCTCCAATAATTTTAAAGTCAAGGCAGTGGGATTCTAAAGTTTCTGTCTGTCTATCATACATCTATCTATCTATCTATCTATCTATCTATCTATCTATCTATCTATCTATCTATCTATCTCCCTTTCTCTCTTTCACTCACTCTGTCTGTCTTTGGCTCTGCCTCTGTCTCTCCCTCCCATCTTGTCTGTCATTCTCTTCAACAAATGGAACCTCAAAAAAAAAATGCCTATCTTGGATTCTATTCTGAAACCTCACCTTATGTTTGGCATGAGTTTAAATCTAAGGTCTTCTAGAAAGAATATGGAGAAAAGGGTATGGTTTACAAGTCACTCATTTATTACTTAAACAAGGGTTAGACCCTTCAGTTGGATTCTATATCAAGGTGACAGCTGTTATGGGAAAACATGGAGCTTGTTAAAATTAAAAATAACTTTAATGGCATATAATCAAACCATTATGAGAATGGCCTTCAAAATTACACAACACTGAGTTCATTCATTCACTGTGATCTATTGGACTTTTAAATTAGCATATCTATTTACACAACAAAAGTTTCTGGTTGTCTTGGCTATCTCCTTTAAAACTAGAAGAACAGAATAGTTTTTTTTCTTGTAAAGGATAGTTTGAAATGAAGACATTAAAGTATACTTAGGTTATGAAATGCATGTCTGAAAAAAGAAGGGAATTAATTTTAGTTTGCCTAATTTGTATCATAAATTGATAGAAGATGCATCAGATGCAAAAGACAATAAGGACTTTTAAAATGCTATTCATAGAAAGAAGAAAAGGAAGAGATAGGTTTATTTCTTTGACAAGATGGTGTAGTGTTGAGTTGACACAAAGTAGCTGTAAATTGGTACAACCATTCTAGCAAGCAATTTGGAATTATGCCAAGAAAGTGGCTAAAAGATTCATACTTTGTGTCTGAGAGATTACACTACTAAGTATATACACCACCGAGGTCATTCATAGAAATAAAGTCATCTCCTGCCCCTACCCCCAAACATACTAAAATGCTTCTAGCAATACTTTTTTTCTAGGTAGCAAAGAACTGGAAACATAGTCAGTGCCCATCCACTGCAGAATGACTAAACAAATTATGGTACATGAATATAATGAGATATTACTGCTATGTTAACAATGAGAATGGTGAATACAGTGAAGCATGGAGAGATACATGAAGTTATTATGCCAAGTAAAGTAAGGAGAGCCAAGAAAATAATACACACAATGACTACCACAATGTAAATGGAAAAAAAAAACAACCAACCACAAAATACTCTAAAGAGAAAGTTGTGAAATTGTAAGGAATGAGCATGGTCATATAGAAAAGACATGAAGATTCTGTCCCTCTTTTGCAAAAGGGAGAGAGCCACAGTGTGAGACACTCTCTGTATTTTCAGACTTTTTCAATGTATTGTTGGTTTTTGCTGATTTTTTTCTTGTTCCCTGTTTTCTTTTAAAATATTCTTTTATATATGATGATTTATTGGCAAGGGGAGAAATACTAGGAGAAATTTAAGCAATGTAAAAGACAAAAGACCAATAAGAATTAAAAAGAAATAATGAGCATCACGAATCCATGAGAAACATGAAAAGATACATGAATAAGCACCAGTACAGTCTGATAAAAGAGATATAAGATGTCTTTCCTGACTTCTTTGCAGAAGTAGAGGTCCATAAATATGTAACATTCATTGCCTAAAACATCAGATTTATGTGTTGATTCATTCTGCTGAATTTCTTTCCCTTCTCTTTTGAAAAAAAAAAACCTTTAAAAATTTTTTTAAAGTGATAACTAAGAAGGGGGAAAAGAGGAAAAATAGAGAGGGGAACCTAGGTGCTGTGAAAAGAAAAAATATTAAGATTTAAAAAAAAAGATGACAGACTGCAGCCCTACTCAATTCCTGTTATTTCCTTAATTTCCCCCAATAAGGAAAATAATTCCTTTGGAGTTTGGAACGGTTAAGATCACATTGAGAAGGGATTGTAGCCAAGATAAGTGAAGAGATAGTGAGAAGAGAAATTTTTCAGTCGCCTTACATAAGTCCTACTTGCTGGCATGATTCTAGAATCATTTTCATTGATATGAAATATTATGAAAAATGGTAGAAGCAACCATAAAAATGAAAATAGAAAACTGTCACTTTGTTGTTCAAAAAGAAGGGAATTTCAAAAAGTATAAAGAGCATTTTTGCAGTCTGCATTATAGATATTATTTTGACTTCACAACAACCCTGGGAGATAGATGTAATTATTATTCCTTTTATTTATTTTTTATTTATTATCAACTTTAGTTGAGGAAGCTGAGGCAAACAGAGGTTAAGGGACCTGCTCCGGACCAATGTAGGACTATGTGTTGGTATTGTATAGTACAATTAGGAAGTATATGAAGCCAAGATTTGAATTCTAAGTTCAAGTAAGTCTTCCTGACTCTGGAGAAATGATACTAGGAGAGAAAAGCTCCATATAGGAAATGATGTTTGAGCTGAACTCTGAAGGAAACTAGAGAATCCAAGAGAAATAAAGAAAACATTCTTAATAGTATGTAGAAGACAAATTTTGCTTTATTATTAGGAAGATTTTTCTTACTATAGTTGTCCACTGTGGAATAAGTTGCATTTGTGAAATAGTAAAGCCCCTTTGTTTAGAGATAATCAAGAAGTCTGAGTGGTTGACTGCCAGAGATGCTGTGGAATAGAATACTGTCTTGCTTACGAGGAGAGGTTGAGTGAGATGCCTTCTAATGCCCCTTTCAACACTTTTGAAATCATATCATAGATCTAGAGCTGAAAGAGACCTTAGAGACCACTGAGTTCGCCTTCCTCATTTTATAAACAAAATAATAGATATTATTGTTGTTGAGTCGTTTTAGTCATGTCCAGCTCTTTGTGATTTGTTTTCTTGGCAAAGATGCTGGCGTGGATTGTCATTTCCTTTCCTAGCTCATTTTGCAGATAAGTAAGCAAACAGGGTTAAGTGACTTGCCCACATCTAGAAAGTATCTAAGAGCAGATTTGAACTCATGAAATTTAGTCTTTCTGGCTTTAAGGCCAGCATTCTAACCCACACCATTTTCCTGCTGAGATTAGTGGTGAAATAGAGCGGTGAAATCACTTTTACAGACTCACATACCTAGTAGGTGTCTTTAGCACAAAAATCTTTCTGATTTTTAAGTCCATTGTCCTCAATTAAAAAAGAAAATTCCCTTTACTGAATAAGTGTCAATCAGCAAGCTTGCTGGACATTTCTTGTAACACTCCTTGTGACTACTTAATTGTTGCTGGTGTCTGTCAACATCTTTTTCCTTCTTTCATAATTCAACCACTTCAAAGAGGACACAAGATGAACCCCCTTTCCCTGACTCTTCCAGGGAGATTTCAGTGTTTATTCAATCAGTCAACAACATTTTACTGTGTTTCTACTGTTTTCATACATGAATCATCCAACATGTAAACCCCTCACCCCATCTCAGTTCTAAATAAACCAGCAAATGCTGAGTACTCCATAAATAAAGGTAGATGACATTTGAAATAATTAGAAGAAAATACAAAACACTGTGTGGTTAACAGAGTGATCACCTTAGAAAGGAGAGAATTTAGAAGTGGTTTTAAGATTTCTTAATAAAATACTCATTGACAATTTCCTAAGGAGCAGTTTCCTAGATTGGAGACTCTACAGTCGGTTTTGTAATCCATTCTATGGTTTTTTTTAAAAATCACACTTCAACAGTAATTCATAAAGTAGATATCAGATACCTACATTGTGTCATGCACTATGCTAGACATTGGAGATACATAAGTGGAAAATGAATGTCTGTCCTCAAGGAGGAGAGAAGAGGCAGGACAAAAACACAGACAAGTGTGATACAAGGTAGAAGAATATATTTAGGACTCAGAAAAGAATTATGAATTATGGTGTAAGAAAAGAGTAATGCTTTTAGATGAAGAAGATTGGGGAAAACTTCATAGAGAAGTTGTCTGGTACTCAAAGGTTTCAGGCAGAGAAAGGAGTTCATTATAGACTTGGGAGATCACAGTCTCCAAAAATGGACAGATACGGGAGATGTCTAATTACATTAGAATTGTTGAAAGTCAAAGGAGGTTGAGCAATCCATTCCAGTCCTGAGGGAAATCGCGTGCACATAAATCCAGAGTTGGAAGAGTATGCAAAGAAACTGAGGAACATTAAGTACTTCTCTTTGACAGGAGTAGAGAGTCCTCTTGTTCCCCAAATAAAGAGAATATAAGCCTTCTCTCTTCTCTTAGTCTGCAATCTTCATCTTAACCTTTTTTCTTTTTATCTTTTTTTGGTCATTCTTTTGGCAATTTGTCGAAGTTTATGGACTCTATCAGAATATGTTTTTTATATTTATAAAATAAAAAGTATAACATTATAAAGGCAACTGGGTTTTTTTTGAGATATAATTATTGAATAAGGCAAAGTGACACACACCTGTCATCTCTGCTGCTGAAGGAGACGGAGACTGATGGATCACTTGGACTTGGGAGCTCAGAGTTAGGCTGTGGAAAAGGTCAAAAGCCAGTTACCTCTGTATGAATGGATTATAACTTTTGACTACTCCAAAACATCTCAACCACAGACCAGGGCTGAGTTTTCTCAGGGTAGTAGCTTGAGTCTAGAAGGACTAGATGGATCAACTGGTGAAAAGAAATTGTTATAATTTTACTTTGAAATCACAATTTTTATCCTATTTCTTTATATTGTGGATGGAAAAAATATATAACTTGATCCTTCAAGGTATTCTTAAATTCCAGGCTTTCTAATTCTCCTCACTACTTCTTTCTTTTTTTAAACCCTTACCTTTCAACTTAGAATCAATACTATGTATTGGTTCTAAGGCAGAAGGAGTAGTAAGGGTTACACAATGGGGGTTAAATGACTTGCCTAGGGTCACACAGCAAGGAAGAATCTGAGGTCATATTTGAACCCAGGACTTCCCATCTCTAGACCTGACTCTCAATCTACTGAGATAGCTTCCTCTACTCAGTGTGTCTTTTGAACAGAAGAGTTTATTTAACTCAGTTCTCTTAAAACGCTTATCAAAACTCTTTCAAAAAATAAGTTATCTAAATCCCTCCCAGATTCATTCTGTTATGAGAGTTAATTGCAGTATCTTCCAAACGTAACTCCGTGCCACGTAACTGTACAGTCTCTCCTAAACTCCTCAAGAAAGAATTCTCTGGGCACTCTGAGCAGAGATAGACATTCCCTGAGCAGTTAACACTCAGCTCCTCAGACTCTATCCATAAAAGTATGGCAGCAACATCCATAAAAACGTTTTTATGAAAAGGAGGGCTGTTGTTTAAGCTGGGGTCACCTCCATAAAAGTGGAGGCAAATTGCCTAAATGAATGGCCTGAGGGCAAGGAATGTGGTGGGAGGCTGGAGGGGAGATCAGAATGTTTGGAACAGGAGATGAGAGGGCTGGGATGGAAGGGACAGCGATGAGTGTGTGTCTATGTGTCTGTGACTTGTTTCCCAGTGGGTGGGGAGATGGGGGGGGGGGTAAGCCTTGCTTCTCAGAGGACTCAGATGTTTGGGTGTTAATGTAAACTTTTGCTTTTGGCTCCAGACGCCTTCAGGAAGAAGACCAGCAATTTAGAACCTCGTCTCTGCCCGCCATACCAAATCCATTTCCTGACCTTTGCAGTCCCACCAATTCTGTTCTCACCACAAGCTCTTTACCTCAGAATCAACCAGCTAGTAAGCAGGTGAGTCATTTTTGTACTTCTGTTTGGTGCCAATAATTATTTTTTGTGGAATTGTGATTAGTTTGGTTATTAACTATTTTTATAGATTACATATTAATATAATTAATTTTGGGGAAAAGGAAAGGGAAGGAAAAATTAGTTTTTTTTCCCTGAATACATCCATATATAGATAAACATATACAATTAAGAGTTTTTTACAGTGGGAAGGAGTCTGTCATGGATAGGAGCAGAATTCAGAGTCAGAAAGACTTGGATTCAAGTTCTGTCTATCCTACAAACTGGATATGTTGACCCAAAGCAAGCCACTTAACTGCTTAGTGTCTTATTCAGTTTTCTAAGATGATATGTTTCAGGGACAGTTAGATGGCTTAGTAGATGAAGAGCTAGGTGTAGAAACAGGAAGTACTGGGTTCAAATATGGCCTCAGACACGTCCTAGCTGTGTGACCCTGAGCAAGTCACAATCCTCATTGTCTATCCCTTACCGCTCTTCTGTCTTGGAATCAATACTTAATATTGATTTTAAGAGAGAAGATAAGGGTTTTTTTTTAATTATCTATTTCTTAGAAGGTACCTCAGTAAGAAAGATTCTCACTAGGAGCTCTCTACAATTAATGATAACATAAGTACAATTTATATAGATTATAAAATAAATGTAAAAAATTTTGCTATTTTTTACATTTAAAAAAAAAGTTTTAGTTACCTGAAACTTCCTGTGCAACTTTCTAAAAGTAATATCCATTGGTAGAGGAAATGTTTCCACAGCCCTAGTGAAATCACAGTCCATTTCTGGGAGAAAAGAAAGACAGAGAGAGAGAAGAGAGATGTGGGGAGACATAATGAGAGGGAGGGGGAGAGAGAGAGAGAGAAGGGAAGGGAAGAGAAGGAAAAGGAAGAGGGAGAGAGAGATAGGAGGGAGGGAGGGAAAGAGAGAGGAGACAGAGAGAGAGAAGAGATGTGTGGCAGGAGACATAGAGGGAGGGAGGGAAGGAGAGAGAGAGAGAGAGAGAGAGAGAGAGAGAGAGAGAGAGAAAAGAGAGGTTGGGGGAGACATAAATAAAGAGAGACAGAGACAGAGAGAGGAGACAGAGAGAGCATACCATATGAACATATAGAGAAAAGCAAAAATTTGAAAGTATATGTATATTGTATCCATACTGTGTGCATTCTTTAGTTTACTTCTGCCCTCAAGAAAAAAAGACAGTATTATACAATGAGAAGGAAGAAGGCTCCCCTGGCCCAGGGCTCATGAGATGTGAGGTCTTGAATTTTCTATTTCTATTTTTTCATCTTCCAAATGGGAATTATAATATCTGTAGTACCTACTCGCTAGGGCTGCTCAGAGGCTTTTCTGTGTCACCTTGGACTTGTCATTTAATCTCTTGGAGACTCAGTTTCCCTCCTCTGAAGTTCAGGCAGTCTTTCCTATCCCTTGTGCCTGTCAAACCCATTTCGAGGTTATTGTGAATAAATAAATAACAGACACGTTTTAGAAATTGAATGTAGACCACAATAAAAGAGACTGTTAATCATTTGAAAGTTAGATTATGTTTCTGCAGCACCATATGGAACAATTAGAGTTTAGAATGATTCTTCTCACTAGATCTTATGGCAGACTTCTGGGCAAACTGTTTAATTTCAAAGGTCATTCTCTGGCAACCTCAATTATCTAAAACATAGCCAAAATCTAGGAAGTAAGCATAAAATGTTTCTGATTAACTTAAGTCGAGGGCACAAAGTCCACTCTCATGCACCTTACTCTTCTATTAGCTCTTGAGGCCTTTATTCTAGCTGGTTTAACTCTTGTCCCTCTCTTTAACGTGAATTTCCAGGCTACATTTAGTGGAAAGGCTGCTGCCTCGTCTAAAAGTTTTCAGGATGGGACTGGATAACCTTCGTTGGGAGGGCTTGTTGTGGATTTGGAGGCTCAGTTTTTATGGCTTATAAATAAGATCAGATGGCAACTGAGGTCCTGATGGCCATTTTAGTCATTAAAAAAAACATAAAACCTTACCTTCTGACTTAGAATTAGTACTAAGTATCAGTTCCAAGGCAGAAGAGTGGTAAGGACTAGGCAATGGAGGTTAGGTGACTTGCACAGGGTCACACAGCTAGGAGGTATCTAGACCAGATTTGACCCAGGATCTCCCCTCTTTAGGCCTTCCTCTCAATCCGCTGAGTCATCTAGGTGCCCCCTATATTTCAGTCTAAAAAAATATAGACTCCCCCAGCCTCCGAAATGCTAGATAAGTGTTATACTGCCCCTATCTCCTTTGCATCTCAATTTGAAAATTTACATTTCTCATCAAGAAATACACCCAAGAAGTTTTGCTAGAAGAGGTTGATAATCAGCAAATTATGGAAACTAGGGATGTCAGCTATTCTGGGAATGAAAAAAAAATGGGGAAGCATACTTATAATAAAAATTATGATTATTAAACTAATAAAAGACATTACATTAAGTTGAATTATCTTCATGTTTAAAGTAAAACAAGCTTGTTGTAGTGTGGGAATGGTATTTATGTTCTTTTTAAGTCCGAGGGCTTTGCCTCTCCACCAAAGTTATCCTCTCTGATGATGACCTATCCATAGCAGGGAGGTGATCCCGAGGTGTCAAAGTCCATGTCAACGAAGCACAAGCCAGGTCAGGTCTTACCAAAATATAAATGTTTGTAGCTTAAAAACAAAATATGTCAATAAATCTAAAAAAAAAAAAAAGTTGGAAAGGATTTAGCCATGGACCTGGCACTGGAGTCTGTGTGAGGGTGTGGTGTAGTGGAAAGTGCCTCAGATTTGGAACCAGAGGATTTGGGCTTCTTGGGCTGGGATCCCAGCTCTGCTACCTACCTGTGTCGCCTTGGGCAGTTTATTAAATCTCCCTAGGTCTTTAGATGGAAAGAAGATCCCATCCAACTCAAAATCTCTGCTCCTTTGTTTTGGAGAACCAACCTAGCAAAATGTGGAGAGTTCCCCCTTAGGAATGGCTTTTTATTTTTTAACACTGCAAAAATTTTTGAGTTTGAAATACTATTTAAAGTTGCCCAGTTTAGATATTTGAGAGAGGCTAAAGTTTGTTTTGGTTCATGCGCACAAAATGTAGATGTCCTTTAAGGCTCTAGAGTCTGTCCTGGTCATTTTTTCTTTCTGTATTTTCTCACTTGTTGATCTTATCAGCTCCCCAACCTCATTTATTTCAGAGCTCTATTCCCCTAACTATATGGCCCATAACTTTATCCTGAGATTCAGGCCCTCATTTCCAACTGCCTCTTGGAGATCATAAGCTAAATGTCCCATAGACATCTTAAACTCCTGTCCAAAACAGAACTCATCATCTCTTTTCCCCAAACCCTCGTTTGTCATTCCCACTTACCTGTTATTTTCAAGGGTACCACCATTCTCCCAGTCACCAGGCTTGCAGCCTCAGCGCTGTCATTAATTCCTCTCTTTCACTCACCCTGTATATTCCAGTCTTTTACCAAATCTTGCCATTTCTACCCTTCGCTTAGATGCTAAGCTTCTTGAGAGCAGGTACTCCCAGCCTTTATTTGTATCTGCAGGCACTTAATAAATACTAGTTTACTCTGACTTCACATGTCTTGATTCTGTCCCCTTGTCATCACTCACTCAGCCATTGCCGGAGGTCAGACCTTCATCACTTCTTAACTAAATTATCATAAAACTTTCTAATTAGTCTTGTTACCTTAAGACTCTTCCTACTCCAATCCATCATCTGATTAGCTGCCAATGGAATATGGCTAAAGCTTAGGTCAGACCATGTTACCACTCTTCCCCCTAAATTCCAGTGGCTCCCTGTTGCCCTAGGATCAAAATTTCTTTTATATCTTATATATATTATTCTCTTATATCAAAGTTTCTGCATAACTGGCTCCTACTGCCCTGGCCTGCTTGCCTCACATAGGACACCCATCTCTGCTCTCCACGAATTTACACTGCATTAATCTCCATGTCAGGCATCTTCTCCTTCTCAACCAGCAACTCTTAAGACTCTCATGGCTTCCTTTAAGACTCAGTTCAAGTGCCATCTTTTCCAAGAGGCTTTTCCTGGACTTCCCAGCTTCTCTAAGCTTAACTTTCATCTATTCTGTACTTATTTTACACATTCTGATTTGTGTATAGTATTTCCTCCAATGGAATGTGATTTCCTTAGGTCTAGCCATTGAGGAAAGCAATATGAACTGTGCCCCTCAGAGTTACTTTGATCTAGTGACAGCCGTATTAGGTCTGTACCCCCCAAAAAAAAGATCACAGGAGGAGGAAAATAGATTCGTGTAAAAATAATGATAGCTGCTTTTTTTTTTTTCATAGTGGCAAAGGACTCGCAACTGAAAGAATTCCCATCATTTGGGGGAATGACCGAACAAATGATGGTATATAAATGAATAGAATATTATTGAGCTTTAAGAAGTGATAAAGAGGACAGTTTCAGAAAAAAACTGGGGAAGCCTTATATCAATTGATGCAGAGTTAAGTGATCAGAACTAGGAGAACAGTTTATATAATAATAATAATAATAATGTAGTAAAGACAAACAACTTTGAAAGGTTTAGTAACTCTTTTCAACAGTTAACCAACCATAATTTAAGAGGACTCATGAAGAAACACGTTACCCACTTAATGACAGAGACGGATAGAATCACGTTATAGTATATTTTTATGGATACCAATATGGGAATTTATTTTGCTTGACTACACATATTTGTTAAATAGGGTTTTGTTTTTCTTTCTTTTACCATAGGAGTAAAATGAAACAAGGAAAAGAAAATAGATATTTGTTCGTTGGAGGAAAAATTTTAAATTTCAAATTTCAAAATATAAGTAAACACATTGTGCTTGCCATGTAGTAAGGCTTAAATAAATGCTTATGGACTGATGAATTAATTATTCCTGGTGAATCACCAGCAAGTGTCTATTAAGCCTTTTCTATATGCCAGGCACTGTGCTAATAAGCCCAGCAGATACAAAGAGAGACAAGTCTTCAAGAAGTCTCTATTCTAATGGATTGACAGTTTGCAAGTAAGGAAGTATGGACAAGACAAACCGAGCAGACAGAAAGTCATCTTAGAGGCAAAATTGATGGCAACTTATAGAGAAAGGGAACATCCATTTTTCTACAGAATCAGGATCTGAAGTTGAGAGCCGTGCTTGTTTTTGTTTTTGTTTTTTAACTTTTATCTTAGAATTGATAATAACTATTGGTTCCAAGGCAGAAGAAGGCAAGGGCTAGGCAATGGGGGTTGTGACTTGCCCAGGGTCACACAGCTAGGAAGTGACTAAAGTCAGATTTGAACCCTCTCGTCTCTAGACCTGGCTCTCAATCCACTGAGCTATCTAGCTGCCCCAAGAGTCAGGGTTTAAAATTTGAAGTAACTAATCATGGAAAACTTATGTGTTAATTTGTTACTAGAATAAAATAAAGAAAAAAATTTTTATAAGTAAATTAACGGTTGAGCTTTAAGCTTATTTGGATCATAAACAGAATACTCTATTAGTTTGGCTGGTGAATTCCTGGAGAAATAGCATACAAGCCAATAGGAGCCTATTCCTGTTCAAGGTGACTACTAAATAAACCTATTTTGGGTGAAGAGCTGAGATAATGTTATCAAGGCAGCCTGGATTCTAGCCTCTGCTCTGCTAGTAAGTAATGAGCTATGTGACCTTGGACAAATCATTGACACTACCTCCCCCCCAAAAAAAAAACCAAACCTGCACCTCAGTTTCCTTATCTGTAAAATGAGGTGATTAGGATGACTGACTGGTCTTCCAGGGCTCATTTAACTTTCACACCATGATGAATTACCTTAAAATAGTAAATGTTCATTTATTTTTGATGTTAGATGCTATCAGGCCTGTTTCCCTCTCCTGTTATGCAGCATTCCAGCCCTGGCGTACTTTCTCAGTTGTTGAGATCTTCAAGTGACAGACTTCCTGCTGATTTGTGCTCTCAATAGGAAAATGAAATGCTGTTGGTTCAGAACTGTATTTGAGACATTCTTAATGAATTAAAACTTCCCATGAAAGGGGAAACATTATCTCCGAGCATTTCTATTTATCCTTTTTTTCCCCTTCAAAATTGGACTTAAACTCTTACCTCTACTAATAGTGCATATTTTGCTTTTCTTAATCAAATATTCAGAAGTCCTTAATTCTTTTTTCCCTCCTTGAACAAGAGCAGAATAAAAAAATGCATAATTTCAACTACTAGAAACCATTATTTTATTGTTGTCCCTTGCCCTTCCCCAACTTTTCTTATTATCCACTAGAACATTATTTACAACTTCAGATCAATATCCACAAAGTTCTCTATGTTCCATAGGACAGGAACAGTGCTTTCTGTCTTTCCTGAGTTAATTTTGGCTCCAGGTTCTCAAGCTCTTGAGGAGATGGGAATTCCCCGTCATCTTTCACCTGTCTACAGATATTTCTCCCATTCTCAGTCCCCCCCTTCCCACAGAAAAAGTAACATCACCATTTGAGGGCATTATCAAAACTTAGAGGCCAAAGTAAGTGTTTCTTGTCAGGGAGCCAGACTTGGCTTTGCTTCCTGACTTTGGCACATGCGTCAGCTCCATCTGGGATTTCTAGCTCCCTAGTGACCTTCTGTTTTCAATAAGTATACAGACGAGCTGTCTATGGTTGTGTCACTTAAGTTGTTTACAAAGTTCCTCATCCCAAAATAAGGCCATTAAAATATTATCTAGACCTCCAGGCTATTGAGGAATTTAAAAAAAAACAAAACACGCTCTCTTATTTTGGAAGCAGGTTGGTAAGAACCAGGAATTCTGACTCCTAAAGCTGCACATGAGATCATTAGCTGGTGGGGGGAGGCTGGGAACTTCAATGTTTGTAAGGGAAGGGTGGGTTCTGTAAACTAAAAGCCAATTGTGAGGGCTATGTTTTAAAAAAATTTTCATTTGATTTTGGAAAGAGCCAAAGATCTCATTCTGACTTTTGCTGTTCTCTATAAAGTGTGAGTCTAGTTTAATGGAAGGTTAACTTTGTCTCCTTGATACCAGAGGTCATGATTACATTTCCTCTTCTAAGCAATTCTAAATCCAGAGCTGAGGCCTTTAAATTTACAATAGTGATGTAAGATTTTAACATGTACAAGACTTTGGGCCCCATTGTTTTCTCCTTGCTCTGGGGAAAAAAAGTAATCTGATGCTCTTGTTTCCATTTAGTCAGGGTCAGAAGATACACAACTTTGTGGAGCCAGACAGAGTCCAGGGTAGCATTCAAGAGGAGCATAAAGAAATAGGTGAATTATAGCTGGTGTATTATGTCTGCATAAAGACACCTTGTCAACTGGGAAGAACTTAATGGAACTAAGAAAGGAGTAATACCTGTTTGAGAGGGAAATGGTGGAAGATGAGGAAACCAGACGCCTCTCAGTTTGTCTAGGTCGGAGTTTGTTTTCCATACTTCCTCATTATACTCCAAGAACGTTCAGGACAATAACTGTATGAGAGGAGTGTAAGGATAAAATGAATGGCCATTTAATTTATGCAGATTCTGTTTTTAAGGAAAGAAAGTTGTTGCCTGAGTTATGTCTAGCAGAAACAATGTATAATAGGTATTCTGAAAGTGATTGAAGAAATGGCTCTTTTGAGGTGTTTTCAAAATTTTCTTCCTTGATTCTTTAAAGGAGAAGTAACTACAGTATGTTCTAAACATAAAACAACTTAAATTAGGAAAATATGAGAGAGTCTTCATGAGTCAATAATTGTTTAAAGAAATAGCAGCCTTCCCTGGTACTTGTTGTCTTGCTCCATTAGAATATCAACTTAGAGGTTTATTTAACTTTTTATATTTTTAGCACATATTTTTAGGCATTTAACTAATTGACTAGTAATAATTCATTTTTTTAAACTCTTACCTTCCATCTTAGAATCAATATTGTGTATTAGTTCTAAAGCAGAAGGACAATAAGGGCTAGGCATTGGGGGTTGTGTGAATTTGCCCAGGGTCACATAGCTCAGAAGGATAATAATTCATCTTATGAATTCTCTAAAATCTAAATTGCTCATTTAGATGAGCAATGAAATGATGTAGCCAAAATAAGCTATTCTGATTTTTTTTCTTAATGATGAAATTGAATCTCAAGAGAGGATAAATCAGGAAATAAGAACTGATTTTATTTAATGCCAAAAAAAAAATCCTGGTCTTTTATTATCAATCACAGTTTCAGACTAGAAGATATCTGAAAGACCTACCTGGTCCAACTTTTTCAGCACAGAGGAGGAAATTGACATTTGTCAGACCTCATTCCCAATTCCTGGACTTCTCAGGATAACATGATCTGTACTGTGGGCAAAGAGCCTTCTCTTTTGTAGAATTAATTATCTCTAGAATAGGTTAGGCAACTTTTGTCTGCCCTTCAGCAGCCTTACTACTTAATTTGTGGTGGTGTGGTTTTTTTTGGTGTCTTTTTTTTTTTTTTTTGATGAGCTCAGAAATCTTTCATCACTATGAATCTGTTTCAGAAGCCCTTGATCAAAAATTTAAAAAAAAGTCTTCCTAAAACTAAACCAAAAAAAAAAAAAAAAAAAAAAAGAAGCCCTTGATCAACAAATTATAGGAATGATTAGTTTGATGCATGTGAAAATGTTAGGGCTATTGCTTTTGAGTTCTTGATTGAGAATACATACCACAATTTGTTCAATCAAATGATCCAAACCAGGTTCTAAGAGGGGACAGTTGGTGGGCATTTGGTTGTTTTGAGTCAGGTTAGGTCTGTCATACAAGTGTCTTTTTCAAAAGGTATTTTGGCGTCCCTGCTTTCTTCTGCTTTAGTCCTCTCCTCATTAAATGACATTTATTTTTCTCCATCTTGTGTATCACATTCTTTGGATACCAGTGAAAGTAAGTGAAGCTGACCTTGATGGTCTTAGAATTTTAAAATTGTCTATAAAGCTAGAGATGTCAACATGGCTCTCACACATAATGTATACCTAAAGCCTTTAATGTAAAAATGTTTACTTTGAAAACTTTCCTTTGACTAGGTTCAGTTTCACAGGAATATCTACATACACCATAGCTAAGCAGATCACTACACCTGCTCATGCTTCCAGTGATAATATCACCATGTGCTGAATGTCCTCCTGGATGAAATTCTGCTTTGTTCTGAATATTACCCTAAATATTGCCTACTCAGTGAGGTTTATCTTTCACCTTCCTTCCCTTGAAAACTTTGGCTTACTCCTTCTAAAAGAGTTTTCCTGATTTTAATATTCATTAGTAGAAGTTTAGGGGTATCCACCACCCAACTTGCAATCTGAGTAAGATAAAAATTCATTTTGCCATCCTTTACATTTTTAGCATTTTTAGATTGGATTCCCTTACAAATTATCTGAGGTGTAGTGGATAAAAACACTGGGATTTGGAATTAGAAGATTTAGGGTTTACATCTTACCCTTTAGAGTTAGGATGAATTTCCTTTCATTTATGCATATTGAAATTAAAACCCAAGAAAAGCCTTAAATTCAGTGACTTTTCAAGGTCATAAAGGCTAGTAAAGGGCTTAGCCTGAATTCAAATCCAGTTTCTCTGGTGCCTGATATAATGCTTAGCTGTGGCTCAGTTTTCTGAAGCCAAAAAAGGGGATAAGTCTTTCCCCTTTGACAGGGATTTGTAGACTGTAAAGTGATAAATAATTATTAACTAAGACTGAACCTGCTCTCAAGGAGTTTATTATCTAATAGAGGAAGGAAATTTTTCTGTTTAATTTACCAAACAATTAAGTCCCTACTAATTGCATGAAGATGCTAGGTCCTTGGACTACAAAGGCAAAAATGAAAAATAGTTCCCATCCTCAAGTAGATTTCATTCTTTGGGAGGTTGAGGTAATTTGAAGTGAGAAAGAGCCATGACTTGGTAGGAGGATCCCAAAGAACTCCAAGTAAGCATGGATAGATGAGCTAAGTTTAAGAAAGAGATGAAGAGTAGCTAAACCACCGGTTGGTTAGTTCAGCTGCTGTATAGACGGTGTGAAGGGCTATGGTGCAGCCTCTCCAAAGCTTCTATGTGGTTTGTTGGCCGTTGTCTTGTGTCCAAGATTTGCTGAGCTCCCTGTTTGACGTGGGGAAATTCAGGGGTGTGTGTGTGTGTGTGGAGGGAGGGAGGGAGAGAGGAAGAAGAGAGGGAGAGAGAGAGAAGAGAGAGAGAGCAGTCTCTTGCAGAAGATAGGTTTTTTCCTGGCCAGGTTTTTTCCTGTACCACTGATCTCTTTCAAAGGAGTGACTTAGCTTCTTTGGGCCTCAGTTTCCCCATTTGTAAAATGAAAGAATTGGACTTGATAGCTCCTGAAGTCCCCTAAATCTCTAGATCCTGTGGTCTAGCTTGAATCAGCCTGTATTTTAAGAACTTCATGGACTTCGTGGAGTCATGTTAAAAGATTCTGTTTGTATGTTGTATAATAAATTTGCAGCCACTCAGGCACAGCATTTTTGGCCTTTGGGTCTGAGGCAGTTATTGAATAGGCCACTTAGACTAAGTATCTCAGAAAGCCTGGAAACAGTCTTTAATACTTTGTTTATTCATTCAAAAGCCTCAGTTGAGAGAGCAAAAACAGTATTAGAAAGTTAATGTTGCAGATGTTAGAGGAAAGAGGTTTTGGATGGCCAGAGGAAATGTTTAGCTAAAGTGATAACAGCTGGTTGGGATGAAAGACAATATTTATATACTGATAATAATGAAGGAGCACATTATTGTCTTACTTTGTTTGGATTACAAATGGGAAAAAAAACACCTTTGTTCTATGAACATACCATCTTGCAATCCTATACTGATTTGTGACAGAAGGAACTCTGAGGAAGGTGTCCTTGGTCATCGACTACCTTCATTTTGAATTAGAAGTAAAAGAGATGAATAATTCTTCGGAGTTTTATTTTGACATCTGGTTTTCTCTATGTTGGAAATTGAAGTCTGTTTAAGTCACTTGTATTTTTAAGGGAGAACGGAGGTATTACAAGGGATTTTATTACCTTATTTGAACCTCACAACAACCTGTGAAGGAAGTTTCCTCATTTATTTCCATTTTACAGAGAAGTAAACTGAGTCTGAATGGATAAATGATTTACCTTGGGTCACACACCCAGCAAATATCTTGGCATGTAGTTTTTTTATTCCTTTCTAAAGAGATAATATTCTTTCAGCAGTATTCCACACAGACACATACTCATTCACTAATTGCTTTTGTTAATACATTACCTTTATTTCTGAATATTACTCCTCCTCCCCTACCTTTTGAGCCACCTCTTGTAACAAAATAAAAACAACAGAAGGGAAAAAGTACTTGAGCAAAACCAGCCAATACTGTCCGACAGTGTGTGAAGTATGCCATACCTCTAGTCCTACATCATTTTTTAGCATTATTCATAATAATTATGCAGCATTCATCATGCACAGGGAAGAAAAGGACTTTATTTAGCTGAAGTATTAAGAGAATTCTTTTAAAATTCTAAAAATCCAGTTTTCTTGCAATTTACCAGGAAATAGATGAGATTTTGCTTGGTCTTTGGATTTGTCTGGGGATAGTAGATCATGGCTTGTCAGGGCTGCTGGCAACAATTCTATTATAGGTTCACTGCCTGTAATCCTGAGCCTAGGAGGCGAAATCATACAGCAATAAATCTCTATGTGAAAAAGATGTAATTTGGAAAAATGAGCATGGGTCTGAACACTGAGCTACTGATTTAACTGTGTGATCTTGGACAATTGACTTCAACTTTGTGACTTAAGTTTCAAAAGAGAAAGTTGCACTAGATAATCTCCAGTGTCCCCTCATAGCTCAGAAATTTTATTTATAACCTCTGGACCTCCAACAAGACCCCTCTGCATCTTGGCATAGAAATGGTCCTGGGTTCTTGAAAGCAATTCCAGGGAAGTTCGAGGTTTGGTCATTTCCAAAGACTTGAAGTATCCGTCTTGTGATGGATAGACTGTTAGCTATCTGAGCACTAAATTACTCAGCAAAATTGGGAAAAATCTCATCAGGTGGGCTTCCAAGTGATGTTTTTTTTTTTTTAAAGCCACAATAACTCATGAAGACTACTGAACTGCAGAAAGGTAATAATTAACATTGGTGAAGAGAGTGTCCACACTGATGAAATCATGAACCCTTGAAATACCAATGTGTGATTTGGGAAAGGTCATCTCCACTCCAGCCTCTAGCAAAACCTCCCCCATGTGCCAGCAAACATAGCACTTCTTTCTATGTCAGACTCATGAGATTCATATGGAAGATTAAAGGAGAACCAATAATCTCTGAGTGACCCAGGAATTTTTTTACTTTTATTTTTATTTTAATTTTCCCAGGATTTTCAAAATTTTGCTTTTATTTTAATTTTTAATTAATTTATTTTTACCGAGTACATGTAATAACAAACTTTCACCTAAGTTTTTCCAAAGTTATAGGATCCAAATTGTCTCCCTTTCCCTTCCTCCCAACCCTCCCAGAGCTGGCAAGCAATTCAGTCTATATTATACATATATTATCATGCAAAATATATTTCCATATTGTTCATTTTTGTAAGTGAATAATCTTATAAAACCAAACCCCCCAGGTTAGGGGGGGTTGGGAGAGAGGGAAAGAACATAAAACACGTAACTATGGGAAAATATTCAAAATTAAAATTAAAAATAAAATAAAATCCCTCCCAAATATATACTCAGATAAACAAGTGAAAACTTGTATGCTTTTATCTGCATTTCTACTCTGGAGGTGGATAGCATTCTTCATCCTAAGTCCCTCAGAATTGTCCTGGATCATTGCATTGCTTTTAGCAGCAAAGTCTGTCACATGGGATCACTCCATATTTCAGTTGCTGTATATAATGTTCTCCTGGTTCTGCTCATTTCACTCTGCATTAGATCATGGAAGCCTTTCCAGATCTTTCTGAAATCATCCTGTTCATCATTCCTTATAGCATATTAGTATTCCATCACCACCACATACCACAGTTTGTTCCGCCATTCCCCGATTGATAGACATCCCTTTAGTTTCCAATTCTTTACCACCACAAAAGGAGCTATAAACTTGTCTTAACATATCTGCAACTTCAGCTAGTCTAGTTTTCCCCCTTCAAGGAAGGTTCCCAAGATGACATGTTCTTGCCAAATCCTACCCATTATTGATTTCTTCAGGCTGAGTGAAATTGGAGCTTTAATAGGTTGGTACAGCATAGCCAGAGGCCACTTCTGACCTACACTGGCTCTGAGACCATGGGCAAGTCATTTACTTAGTTTCCTAGGCAACTTCCTAACTCCATCAATCACAGATGACACCCTAGATACAGCCACTCAAAGCCAGTACATCTGTTGACCTAGCCTGATTCTTTAAGAGAACAGGACGCCCCGCCATCATAGGCGATTGGTTCCCTAGTTTACCTGTACCCCTGGCACATCTCTTATTGTCTCCCTTATCTTGAAAAAGCCCTTGCTTGACCCTTCCATCCTTGATAACTATTATCCTGTATCTTGTTTGCCCTTTGAGTTTAAAAGGACATATCATGGAAGGAAAATTTTCCACCATGAGCTCCTCGCTCTGAAAGGACAGGTTTGAATCTGAAAAGATAGCATCCAAGGCAAGTGTATTCTCTGCCTTGATATAGATTGAAATCTGTTCACATTTCCTGATCTTGTATATTTTTTGCCATTGTTTTTTTGAAAATTCTCCCAGGGGGATCCACTCAATATTCTGGAAGTCGTCTTCTTTAATTGTACAGCTAGTTGGGAGCTAGGAGGACAATACTGTGGACTTTTATTTTTAGAGCTGGGGGAAGCTAGGTGGCACCTTGACTAGAGTGCTATGCCTGGAGTTGGGAGGACTTGGGTTCAAATGTAGCTTTGTGACCTTGGGCATTTGCCTAGCCCTTGCCTTTCTGTCTTAGATAAAAGGAAGAGCAAAAAAAAAAATTCAGAAATGGATGATGCTTGCTACAAGGACATTCATAAAGAGCTCAAAGTTGTTTCCCTCTCTCCCTTTTAAAAAATACTTCATAGAGTTTAATCTTTAAACTTTAAAAAAACTTTTAAAAGTTTAATTTTTTAAGTCACATTTATTTCTAAATATTCCCCTGTGAGGAAACTTATTGGTCTGGGTTTCTCCAGAACCTCCCCTAACAAATGGGTCCCAAGATTGGAATTCATATAAAGCGAGTAACCAATCTGAAAGGAAAATAAATTTCTTGGTGCATTAAGGTTGGAGTAACTTGAGGCCCCTCACTGCAGCCTGGCTTTATTCAGCTTCTCAGCCAATCAGCTACCTCCTGTCACGTTTAACCAGACCAATGGGGTATTGTTCTGCTGATTCCTGGCACTTCACTGGTTCCCCTCCTGACAGGCACACTGGTCTCAACTGAGCTCTGAGTTCACCAGCCCTGCTTTGGGATTCTGGCAGAAGCTGGAAAGCTATAAGATGTTGGAATTTCCATTTTCAAATCTGGAAAGTCCTCTTCTTTGTCAAGACTCATTCACCACTTCCTTTTAAAAAATCTCTCTCAGATTCTCCCAGGTGAAGAAAATGTTCTTTTCCTCCTCCAAATTTCTTTGAGTCATTTATCTAGTTTTGTCTTTTTACTATGTATCATATACCCTGTCCATGTCCCCAATGGATTATGTAAAGCTCTTCTTTTCTGATCACTTTCGCCAGTGCCATGGCCATGGCCATACATACATTTTTAGTATAAAAGTCACCAAATTGAAGACTATTGGAACTGGATGGGGCCTTAGAAATCATCTAGGCCAAAAACTCTTGATTTTACTACAAAGGAAGATAAAGTCTAGAAACATTCTTTGCAAACAAAATCAGTTTTTTCTTCCATAAATTTTCAGTATTTCTATTTTAAACGCCTTTTAAATGCTTATGTTGGGGGGGGGGTTGTTATCCAAATTGGCTAAAGTACAGATGGTTGGAGTTTTTACTGCTTTTTGGAAACAGAATAAATAATAACTCCACCTGGTGTTAACCCCCTACCCCATCAGTAGTTATCCCCATCCCCCAAATTCAGGACCAGCCATGTATCACTTCTGCTTTCTGTGCCCCATCTTCTGGGCTCACTCAGAAGCACTCCCTTCCCTTTTCTGGCATCAGGATTAAGTTCCTTATTGCCCTAAGAAATGATTGTCTTTATCTAAGGCTCTACTTGTTTTCCCCTAAGGCTCTACTTTCTAAACCTAAATAATGGCCACTTCATCTATTGTAATCTAAGCTTTTTGAGGGCAGGAACTGATTTTCTTTTAGTATTCAAGTCTCCTGGGCTGACTAATCACTGCTTGGTACTAAGAACTTGGTGAATGCTTTACTCTATTCCCAACAAATACTATCGAGTTGTTCTAGGGCTTATCTTTTGTTATCCTTGATCTGATTTATAGCATTTTATTCCTTGGAAAGAAAGAGAGCCTGTGTCTGAATCCAGCTTGTGTTTCTTGTTACCTTGGCAAGATGATCCATTTCTCTTAAGAATCGGTTCCTGTAAAATGGGTGCTTTGGCCCTGATGGTCTCTGAGGTTCCAAATCCTTGTTTCTAAGTGTTGTAGTACAGCAGAATTCAAACTTGGGTCTTCTGACTCCAAACCCAGCATGTATCCCTGGATACTCCCTCCACCAATCAGAGGTTCAACCAGTCAGAAAACAGTTGTTGGACAGAGCTGGGGTGGTGCCAGCAAATCAGAGGAGGGCAGCCCACCCTCATCTGCAGTCAGTGGCAGACTCTGAAGCCCACCCTGTTCTCTATTCTATAATCTTCATCCTTCTCACCACACCCCACGACCCCCCAGATCTGAATGGGGTGAGAGCCTGCAGCCCTTCCACCCCTGATGTCCCAGCAGAGGCGGTGGTGGGAAGGCTTGGACTTGTGAGGACCTCCTAGGACTTCTGTAGGCTGGTACTGTGCCTGCCCTGCTCCACACTGGGCTCACCCGTGGAGACTGCTCATTCCATCCACAAAGGGGAAACCACCCCTGCCATCTTAGATGAAGTAAGGGAGGAGATGCTAGAAGGGACTTAATGGTCTGGGGGAGGGTGCTTGGATTTTTTCACCCCTATTTACAATGTCAGAATTAACTTGTGGAAAATGTACTTGACATCTTGATCTAAAAAGTATCTTTTCCTTCACTAGTGCCTTGGATCCTTTAAAAGTGTAGCATGAACAGTGCAAGGTGAATCCTAGAGTTTATAAAAAAGTTCTCCTTCCTCTTTCCCTTGGCCAGCAGCCAGCTGTGCTTTTAATTTAACTATCTTCATTAGGAAAAACATTAGGGCCTTTTGTGATAATGATGAAGGAATTTTACTTTTCTACTGGAATTTTTTAGAGCAGAGAAATATTCAAGGGGAAAAATATGAGCAAATCTACTTTCCTCTTACATGGTGATAAGATTGAAGAAACATGGTTTCTAAATAGCAAGGTTAAAGCTTTTTTCTCTATGAAGTTGCAAGGAGCCTTTTAAGATTTGTTTGTTAAACATAATTCAGGCTCCCTCCCTCCTCCCGTCTGGAGTTTTGCTCCAGAATATGGAAGTATCCCTATGCCAATAGAACATTAGCCCATGGAAATCCCTAACCAGTTGAAAATGCTTCGCATGAGATGAGGGAGGATGTTCCTTTAAAAAAATCTTAAAAGGCTCCTTGTAAAAAAGAAATGGAAAGGGATACTGTAAGCTCATTTTGTTCTCTATGTGGGGTAAGAACTGATCTAGCAATTAAGTTGAACTTCATTATTAGTGCTTGTGGCTAGAAAAGACCCAGAGGGCCTTTTTCATACTGTCTTTTTTTTAACCCTTACCTTTTGTTTTAGGATGAATTCTTAGGACCCCAAATGTAGCAATCCTGGTTAAGCAACTTGCTTAAGGTCACCCAGCTAGGAATGTCTGAGGCCAGCTTTGAACCCAGGTCTTCTGGTGGTGTTCTGTCCATTGTGCTACTCAGTGGCCCTAAGACTGAGTCATCATCTGAGTCTGAGGACTTAGGACTACACTACTCCTGGGTGAATTGTGTACCATTTAGTGAATTTGGGAAGTGAATTCACAATTTAGTGAATTTGGGGAAAAAAAGAACTTTTTGACCCAAAAGAGAAAGATTGGAACCCTTGGGAGACCCTAGATATAGCCACTCAAACCCAGTACATTTGTTGACCTAGCCTGATTCTTTGAGGGAACAAGGCACCCCACCATCATAGGCTATTGCTTCTCTAGTTTACCTGTACCGTGTTTCAGAACTCTATGGAGGGGCAGCTGGGTAGCTCAGTGGATTGAGAGTCAGGCCTAGAGACAGGAGGTCCTAGGTTCAAATCCGGCTTCAAACACTTCCCAGCTGTGTGACCCTGGGCAAGTCACTTGACCCCCATTGCCCACCCTTACCACTCTTCCACCTAGGAGCCAATACACAGAAGTTAAGGGTTTAAAAATAAAATTAAAAAAAAAAAAAGAAAGAAAGAGAACTCTATGGAGCAGTGATAATGAACCATTTAGAGATTGAGGGCTGCGAGGGCTGGGGGGAGGGGTGGTGGTGGTGGTGGAACAAGGGTCATGCCCCTCCCCCCACTGAGTGTTGGGTATGCCCTGCCCCACCTTTGCCCCCCCCCCCCCAGGGGAGGGAGGAAGCTCCCATTGAGCTGCTAGGTGGAGGGATGGGTAAACTGAAGAATGTCCTCTGCAAGTGTAGAGCCAGGGAGGTGTGTGGCTCAAGAGCTCCGCTCCCCTCCAGCTCTGCTACCTGTGAGCTGCCTGCCTCACCCCATGTGCACTCCCATTAGCTGCTGAGCAGAGGGGTGGGGGTATGTGAAAAAAACATCAAGCACAGAGGGAGTGGCCTCCATGGCCCTGTGCCCACAGAGAGCTCTCTGCCTGCCATCTTTGGCACGTGTACCATGGGTTTGCCATGACTGTTATAGAGTGGTAGAATTTGGCAAAAGCCATGAAAGGTATTTAGTGGTTTTCTCAGAATGAGAGATTAGAGCTAGAAAACCCCTTAGAGATCATCCAGTATACCACCAGTTCCCATTTTACAGATGCAGACTTGGAGACCTTTGAAAGTTAAGTGACTTGTCTAAGATCACAGAGGAAATAAATAGCAGACCTAGAACTGAATGTAGGTTTTTTGACATTTCTCCAAAAAAGATTGCATAACTTTTAAGAATATACTTCTTTCTCCATTTTTCTCCTATTCTTGTTTAACCTGCCTTGTCAACATACTTTTATCTGTCCAGATAAAGTAATTAATTTTATGTTAGATTAATGGTAACTCTTTTACCTAAAAAGGGCATCCTCTTATTTTACACCTTATCTGCAGACTCATAGACTGCATAGAGGTGTTATATTTAAAAATAATAATGGCTGATATTAAGAGGAAAAGTAATATTTTAATTAAGGCCATGTTAGTAAAATAAAATAGACCACGTGCCTGGCTAAGATCCATTCAAACTGCCCGCCAGTCCCGTACCTTCTCCCATCTTTATACTACATAGCCAAAGAGACCGTCTCAAGGCTGACCTCCGAATTTAAGCTGTGCTTTACATTGGAGACATCACCATGTCCAAAGCCAGAAACCCACTGACTCATGTAAAATGTAGTTTCAAAGTCCCCCCCAAATGTCCACAGAAATTTAGTCATTTAAAAGCTCAAGTGAGCCCCAAATACTTCTAAATTAAACCCCCCAAAATTCTAAATAACACAGAGGATAGGCCAAGAACATCTATAAAAGTATTCTTTGTATTTTACTTTATATATCTATATACACATGTAGATATATAAACATATTATTATATGGTATAATATGAAGCATATATTGTTATATAACATAACAGTTTATATATTATATTATATATATATTATATTCATTTTGTGGAAGTTTAACTCTAACTCCATTTCATTTTGTCACCAGACAGCAACCTCTAATTAGTGCTATTCCTTGAATTCTTCCATATAGCAATTTATATGTTAAAATCTCATTTAAAACTAACATCTGCAGGAAATAGGGCATTCTGTGTAAACCTGGTTAACTCAAGGTATTTAAAACCAGGGGGGGAAAACCCAAGCTTTTCTTTGTGCTTCAGCCTTGTCAACAATCTTTTTAAATTATATCAGCCTATTGTTTGGCTTCTCTATGGGAAACATTATTGAATCTTCCATAGATCACCCTTAGGAACCAGACTTGATGACCCCACAGATCAGCAGCCTATAAACTATCCCTGCCTATTCCATAAGAGCCACCTTTCCCTCAAACTAGATGTGACTAACTTCTACCTTTCTGTTCTTCCTAATAATTGCCCTGTTTTCTTAACTAATTCTTTTATTTTTTTCATGAGTTAGGCCACAATTTTGAGATATTTTCCATTCTATTTACTAAAAGTAGAGGTAGAAATAAATATAAATGAATAAAATATATCTCATCTCCTTCTATAAATATCTGTGCATTGGGGTATATATGTACATGTTTCTCCTTATCTGTTTATATGTGTTTAATTAAAAAGTAATAACTCTTCCTTGTTAATGGAGGGTTCTGGCTAATGCCCATTTTGCAATATTTTTACCCCTAAGCATTCCCCATCACAATAATTAGAATTCCTTACTGCCTTCTGTTTTGGAAAAGCAATCACAGTTGTCATTTAATTCTCTTCTTTCTCCATTCAACTTAAGAGGCAATGAAGAGAGGGGCGAAATATCTTGGTTTGCCAAATATAAGCCATCCTCAGATTTGGAGCCACCTGCTCCTTTTAAAGTAGTCATTTTAAAATAAACTTTAAGCCCCCACTTAACTTTGGAACTCAGCCTGGCAGCCAGATAGCGGGTTGCCTGTTCAGGGCCCCTGACAAGACTTGTGCCTCAGCTCTCCCCTCCTCTGGTTTCCCAACCAAACTCGTGTTCACACCAGAATTGAGCCACATCTCCTTTCTGATTATGAAAATGTAAAGGAAATAGTGAAACTTAAATTCAAAGCATGAATGTATATGTAGAAATATTCTAGTAAGAGGATACAATAGAAACCATTTTAAAGAGTATTTTTGAAAATTTTATAAATGTGTATAATATATATAATATTGCTGATTCTAAAGGAGGAAATAAATAATTCCCCACCTTTCCATATTCCTCCAAAAAGAGAACTTGTTTGAAGAGAAAAATTCTTTACACTTCCTTCTTTGACACTTTCACTCATTCCAGGTTTCTTTTATGAACTTGATTCATTCTCTGTCTGAATCTTCTTAAGAGATATGAAATTTCTGAAAAGGATAGGAAATTTGGGGGAATGAGGATTTTTCTACTGTTTTTTTTACCCCTCCCTTTGGAAGTTATGTGAAAATAAAAGCACTTTTTAAAAAACTTCCTTTACACATCTCAGATTAACTTTGCTAGTTTGGGAACATAAAAAATTATTCTGGATGTCATATATGTTTTTATCATAATAATATGTTCATAATTCTTTTAGATTATAATTTTATATTTACTAATTACCTGTAGAGGTAGTCCTTGACATTGCTACTGAAGATTAGTATTAGAAATTATGAGTATCTCACACTTTCTGATGCTGGGAACACATTTTCTTTGGCTGCAACCACATAGCCTGATGTTTCTTCTATGGTCAGGAGTAGAAACTTCAAATTCGGATATGGTGGGAGAATTAGTGGGAGCTCATGTGGGGTACCAACTGATAGGTAGAAAGATTCTCATGAAGAGACATGTAGATACAAAGATGGAAGCTTTCAAAGGGATTAAATAGGGGTGAATAAAAGAAGCTGGTATTTTCTGGGAGGTACTAGTGTTAAGGTGAGGTTAAAATTCGGAGCTGTGGTGGTAAGTCTCTAAGTAGTTTGGACTATTGTGGTTGTTCTTGTCCTTGTGGGACAGATGGAAAGGACTTTGCAGGTTGGCATCTCTGGACATTTAGCTGATTGGGATTCAGTACAGTTATTTGGGAGATGCCAACCTGCAAAGTCTTCTCCATATGGAAGTGGAATTGGTTGGGTGGGTTATGGATCTCTAGCTGTGATAGGGAGAGCAGTGTCCTAAGTTTCAGAAATAGAAAGGAGTAAAAGTTTTAGTAATAGAAAGAAGTAAAAGAAATAAAAGAGATTCCCTAGCCAAGGCACGGAATGGCTAGTCATCAGAAAAGTGACTACCTGTACTTTAAACATTTTCTACTTTTATTAAAAATTAAAATATTTGCCTTCTGAGTTTCAAAGAATGATTTTTCTTGTTGTTTTGGTGTTAGGGGTAGAGGTTTTGGCATTTTTTGTTTTTTTGCAAGGGAAAAGGATCAGCCAATTTGTAAGATTTTATTGACTGCTCGATGAACTTGAGAACTAAAGAAACAGATCATTATACTAAAAGTTTATGGTGTTTTCTGGACTTATCTTCCACATGTAGTAGTAATACTACTACTAC
Organism: Gracilinanus agilis; assembly: GCF_016433145.1. Taxonomy (NCBI): domain Eukaryota; kingdom Metazoa; phylum Chordata; class Mammalia; order Didelphimorphia; family Didelphidae; genus Gracilinanus; species Gracilinanus agilis. The sequence goes on from NC_058130.1 coordinate 77,394,835, forward strand.
TACTAGTGGTACTAGTAGTATTAGTAGAAGAAGAATAGCTAACATTTATATAGTGATTATTATGTGCCAGGCACTGTGCTAAATGCTTTACACATATTATCTCATTTGATCCTTACAACAACTGTGGGAGGTATATGCTGCTATTATCCTCATTTTGCAGAAGAGGAAACTGAAGCAAACAGAAGTTAAGTGACTTGCTCTAGGTCACAACTGGTTAAGTGTGTCCAGCCATTAACAAGAATAAAGGAGAGAACCATGTGATTGGGATCTAATTTCTATCCCCTAAGCCTTTGTCTTGTTTTCTGAGCTTCCCTTCTCAGCATTTCTGCTTCTTCTGTTGTCTCACTTTTATCATCTTCCAAAAACTCAGGCTTTGCCTAAATAAGGCAAGACTTTCTACTCTTTTTCACTTGTTCATTTCTTTCAGGATTTGGATGGGAGTACTTCTAAATACAGAGATAAGTTTCCTTCTTATGTTAAAGAAGAGAAGCAGGAAGGGGAATTAGAACCTCTGTCTGTCATACCAAGGTCTTGGCCACTGCATTGCAGAAGGGATATTCTTGGCAGAATCCCAGACCTCATTCTTGCACTTAACATGAGCAGATGTTCTGTATTTTGCAGCTTTTGAAAGTAGCCCAGCAATATCAAATTCTACTTATTTTGTAATCCATTAAAATGCAGTAGCTGTATTCTCTCTCATCACTTACCTTTCTGCCTTTGAATCTGATCTTCTTAGATATTTTCTGTAATCTTAATTGGATGACAGAATTCTTCCTATTTCTTAGCAAATTTTATTACCAGTGATTTTGGGGGAGGGGGACTTTAAAATTAAAGTTGATAAATCTAATCCATTGTTCAAGAAATACCTAACCAGAATCAATTAATTCAGATACAGAATTGCTTATGATATTAGAATCTTGAAGAAGTGCTACATTTATGAATGGAATACCTAAAAATCATTGGGGGAAAAATTAGCATTTCCTTCTTCCTCTCACTTCTCTCCCTTCATATCTTTCATCTATCCACTCATTCTCTGTTTAAAACTAATTTCTTTCCTTTTCTCTTTCCATTGTGAATATGGTCCAGGAAGAAGGCATGATTAAAAACTGGAAAAAAACACCTACACCAATCATAATGAATCAATAAACAAATGCCCCCATCCTGGTAATGGACTGGGGGGGAAATACTTTGTGTTTGGGTTTTTTTTTTCTGCCTGCCCTATCACGCACAATGTGCCAACTTTCCCCAAACAAATATACTTGAGAATAGAGCACTGTGAATGTCTTTATAGAGTTCTATTCTTTCCATACTTGCTCGGGGTGAGAGTTCAGAGAAACAGCCAATCTCTTTGGAACCCTATCTCCTAGCTTTGTTGACGCATCCTCTCCTTGATCAACATCTATACAGATTTTTCAGCTTATGTTTCCATAGAGATGGAAGTACATCTAAAGAAAGTATCACATGTGAAAGTGATTAAATGTGAAAGTGATTAAAAGGCTCTTCTCAATTAAAAAAAAAACTCAAGCAAAAATGAGATTATCTGTCATAATCCTGTCCTTTCATTGGCCATCAACTGTGTTGTTGGCTCAAGAGAGTGTTTCAAGTACCTACTTCATATGACTGCTTAATAGTCATGTTATTTAGGGGAAAAACACATATAAGTCTTCCATATAGACATAAGTTTCATAGTTTAAATAGAATACAGCGATGGAAGGGATCTAGTCCAAATCCCTTTTTTCCAAAGAAGAAAGCTGAGATACTAAGAGATTGACATTTGACCAAGATGACTAGGTGGTAAACAAACTAGCATACAAAATCAATTTCTTCTCATTGCAAACCCTTTATTTTCTTTCTTTAAATTCTTTTTAAAAATTCTGAACTTAGATACTCGGAAAGAGCAAATTTCCACATATACAAAATACCTTCCCCCAAAAAAGTTGAATAAGAAACCATAGGTTTCTGTTTCATGCTGCTTGGTTTTTTAAAACAGTGTACATAATACGTCCCACACATTGTTTTCAAAACTATGCTGCTTGTCTTTGTTTCCTTATGTACTTCCTTTTGTTTTCTTCTGTGTATTTTTATAATTTTAAAATTGGACTTCTTTTTGGAGACATCCCTAATCCTTTCCTCAGAGTCTTCCCCTCCTCCAGATTAAAAACAAAAGTAAAAAGTTATGACTACTAAGGATAGTCAAGCAAAGTAAATCTACCAAATGGTCAAAATGAGTGGTCTCATTTTTAATAATAGTGTATTTTTCATACTCTTATCTAAACGTAGAATAGAACATACCAGTTTAAACTTGAGCTGTCTACTGAATAAAAATACACCCCGCAAGTTCTTTGAAACTTGACAATTCCTAAATGAGCCACTCTTATAATATTTCTGTAATTTCTATAGGCAGAGGGTGAGAAAAATGTCTACAGAGCCCAATTATAGCAGTGTTGGCACATTCGCTAAGTGAATTCATCTCTTCGATGTGTAGGTCAAATGTTGATAATTTTGATTGATCAAGGGGAACAAATCCTAGGGCTTTACTCTTTAGCCTCTAAAAAAATACATGAAAGGTTTCTGAGTAGATCAAATGTGAAGAAATTGAATTTTCTCTCATGTAATACCAGGCTCTTAATCTTGATTTTGACCAGATTTAGAATTTCATTTATATCCACTTATACTTCAGAAATCCATGCAAAAAAGCTCTTATTGTCATTAAATATTCCCCAAGCTAAGCCTGAAGTGTTGAGTGCCCTTGTGGTTTGTTTAGTGTGATGGGGCACTCACCCTTGGAGTTTTGATAAATTGGCTTAATAGACAATAGGAGGGTTTGTATTACTAAAGCTTTGCCTATTCAAGATATATCACTGAAAAATCCTGGTTAACCAGCTACGTGTGTGGTCCTCAACTCTCTTTGTCCTTGGTTAGAAATATAATATGACTTAGAAGAAAAGTAGATTACTTTTCTTTTTTCTTGTAGGGAATTATGTGATTGAAATATAGTCTTGGTTTTGTAAAGCTTTATCTTTTCCCCCCCTTCTGTGAAATGAAAATATCAAGCACAAAATCTCTCCCTAAACCTCCCAAATGCTTTATAAGCAACACTGATGGATGTCTGCCGTAATTAAGAGGTTAGCATAGGGCAACAGTAAAAAGCTTGGTTCAACTCTTTTTTTTACTCATGAGCTTTCATTTCAGTCCTGTTGGAATATGGTATAAAAAACAGTTGGCTTTCCTCTAGTTACCTCACTCATGGACTCTAGACAAGAGGTTTCTGACCCCAAATCTGTTTGAAAGTACCTTTAAAAGTACAAAGAGCCCCATCTTGAAGGTATATGAGACTTATCTTCCCATTAAGAAAAGAGTGTGTACACATGCCATCAACAACATTTTTTTATAGTCTGATGGTAAAACTTATTTAATATAATAATTGACAGTTGCTAAGCCCCAGCCATGGTGGGAACTTTCAGGGACAACCCGAGGAGTGTGGCTGAGAGAACCCTTTTCTACCCTGGTAGATTGTAAACTCTTTGAAGGCAGGGATTATCTTTTGCATCTCCAGTACCTGGCACACAACAGGCACTTAATAAATATTTATTGATTGATTTATATGTGTGTGTATGTATGCACACATATAATCTGGTGAAAAATCAGAGATGATGGGAGATACCTCCACATACTGATAAAAAATAAAGTAGCGGAGGCAGCTAGGTGACTCAGTGGATTGAGAGTCAGTCCTAGATGTAAGAGGGAAAATTTTAGGTATTTATAGATATATATATATATTTAAAGTGTGGCTGCCAGGAATCAACAATTCAGGTTGATTCCGTTTAAATATATATCTATAATACCTAAATTTTCCCTCTTACATAGAGATGAAAAGTCTTGGGTTCAAATATGACCTCAGACACTTCCTAGCTATGTGAACCGTGGGCAAGTTACTTAACCCCAATTGCCTCGCCCTTATGCATCTTTTAAAAGCCTTGGAACCAATATATAGCATTGATTCTAAGATATATATGTGTGTGTGTGTGTGTGTGTGTGTGTGTGTGTGTGTGTGTGTGTGTGTGTGTATGTGTATAAATAAAATATTTTAGTAGCAATCCCAATTCAATAATAAATAATAAATATCAGTTATGCATTATAATTATAATGTAATTAATAGATAATTTTTAAATTAATAATTGATTTCTCATATTAATAATATAATAATTTATAAAATATTTTCCCATGTATTACCTATAGTAGTGGCAAGAGAGCCTATAGGTCTTAATTGGGATTATAGATGTGTATTTTTCTGGCCTTTTTAGTTTCTTGGACTTGAACCATATTTTTTAGTGTACTTTTCACTATCTTCTTGGGTGAGTTATAGCTGAAAAAAACATGTGCTCACATTTTCAATGAAGAGTCAGCAAGGTGGTATAGTAGATAGAGCATAGGAATTAGAGTCAGAAAGACCTGAATTTGAATCCTCCCTCAGATACCAGCTCTGTCGATTTTTTTCCCTCCTTAGTGCCAGGCTCTGATTCTGGGCGGGCTCTAGAAGAGGGTCACATATTTTTTCTCTGACGTTCCTCATGTCAAGAGCCAGTGCTATATACAATACACTGTCCAGCCTTTCAACATGACCAGAGAGTGCATCAGTTCCCAGAAGCCTGAACTCCATCGCACTTTCCTCCGGCATTTCTGGGATGCCTGGTTCCCAGTTGAGTTGTTGCAAGTGGTCCCAAGTTAAGACTTACACAATGTAGTAGCATTAAATGTTCAGCAAGTCACTTTACCTCTGAAAAATGGGGGTCACAATACTCCCCTGGATTATTGCAAGGATCAAATAAATTAACAGACACAAAGCTCTTTGCAGGTCTTAAAGCACTGTAGAAATGCTGACTAATAATAATAATAATAATTATTATTTTTTAAGTCACCAATTATCAAAGTGTATTTTTACTTTGTTTGGAGGAACTTTCCCATTTTTCTTAGTTCTTTTTTTTCTACCTCTGACAAACATTACCACTTATGCAGTAGTTATCTTCATAATGGTCTTTTTGCATTTGCTTATCATGAGCACTGAAAGTTGAAATGACCAAGTGTTCTTTTTTCTTATCTTATTCTTATTATATATAGATCTTGGGCAAATATTTCTGCACTTGGACATTATAATATCTTTTGTGCTATTTTTTCCATAACTTTTTCAGACTCTTACCTTAGTGCTTTTCTCTCCTTTGTATCATCTTCCATTTTAATGTAAGTGATAGTTCATAGTACAATATCCTCTTATATACATTTAATATTTCACTATTTCAAAGAACTAGTGGTTTTGTTGTATTGGTATGGGTACTCTCACCCCCCTGTGTATAGTCAGCATCTGTTTTTTACCTTAAAGAGTCTTGGCAAATTTCTATGACTGAAAAATTCATCCTGCAATTTATTCTTTGGTAGTGAGATTTCCTGAATTTAGCCAGGCAGGTCCTTGTCTGGACCCATTATTTTGAAGGCTTTCCAGCTTGTTAATAAAAACAATGAGCATTTATTAAGCCTTTACTGTGTGCCCTAGAGATACAAAGAAAAGCAAAAATTCAGAGAGAAACAGGCAAACAATTGTTAATGTTCATCGTGTGTGTGTGTGTGTGTGTGTGTGTGTGTGTGTGTGTGTGTGTAATAAATTGGAATTAATCTCAGAAAAAAGATAGTAGCATTGAGAAAGACCTGGAGAGACCTGCAGAAGGTGGGCTCTGAGCCAAATCATGAAACAAACCAGGGAAGCCAGGAGGCAGAGATGAGAAGGAAGAGTATTCTGGGAATGGAAAACAGTAGCTATAAAGCCACAGAGTTGGGGGTGGAGTGTCCTATGTAAGAAAAAGCAAAAGTGTCCCATATCTTTAGCATTTACTTGACAGTCCATGTCCTTTTCAAATTCAACCTTTCATTCCATAGTGAATCTTAGTTGTGGTTTCATAGGCTAGTTTTTATTATGATTATTTATAATCGCTGAAAATTCCTTTGATCGTAGGGATGGAATCACTTATTTTCAAGTCTATTCATTGCCCTGAACCTAACATTGTGCTTTTGTGATTTTTATTGATTTATTGATTGATTGATTGATTGACAGAAAATATCAAATGAATGAGTGACTATTGAATTGAATGAATATTGATCAGTGATACATTTGAACCTATGATTTTGTTGATTGGGAATAATGAAAAAGATCAGTAAATGTATATAATTTGTCGTCTTAGATTGCCTGGGCAATCTCTGGTTAAGTGACTTACATTAGTTCACACTGAATGTTTCAGTCAAGGCTTGAACTAACATTTTCCTAAATCTGAGGCTAGCCAAATGATCTTTCCTAAGAAATGTAGACAGTATAGTTTAACATGTTGCCAGGAGATTCAGGAAATATGGGTACCCTCCTCATTAGAACTCAGGCCATTTCTTTTCAGAGACCCTGCCTCCTCTCATTTGCTGTCATTTACCTTCTCTTATGAATAGATTTCTTTTTTTTGGTGGGTGGGTGGGTGCCTTTTTTTTTTTTTAAGAAGAGAGAAACTCTATAAATTTTGTCCATCCATAATTTAGCAGCTTCATGCCACAGAATAAGATTTGGATTCAAAATCCTTGGCTAGTGAAGGCCATTCACAAGGAGATGCCAGTTAGATAAGCCAGAACATCAGCAAAGTCAAAAGCCAGTAGTTGCTTTATCGTCATCGGGGGGGGAAGGATTGGAATGGATATGCCAAAGCTGGGTCAGCAAACTGTGGAGTCAGCGGTTCTGGGAATCCAGGATAGATCAGGGTGAGTCATAATGTGTGGGCATTGCGGGCTTACTAAAATGTGCTCCTGCACAGTCCTCACTTCTTACACTGACCTTTATCTCTATGTGTTTTTATGCACATGACAAGACATCACAAGTGTTTTCCTCCTCCATATCAGTTCTGCAGAAAGCCTAGACCCAGTGGACCACGGCATGTTCTACTTCTTGAAGCCCAGAAGTGTCTCCCCATAGTAGCCACAAAATGGCAGGAGAGAGAGGAATTGCATAGTGGAAGACAGCTGGACACTGGACAGTCTCTTGATGGCATCTGTGCCCTGGTCTCCATCTCCCACTAGCCAATGGGCAGCGCACTGATGAGTCAGCCAGGATTTATTTCAGGCTACAGTCTGACATCTAGATCATTCTATGCAGTGACACCTAGGTTGGGGCCGCCACAGGCATTCCATTGGGTTTGGGTTGTACTTTCCAGTAATTCCAAAGCAAGTTGCCCTTTTTTGGGGTGTAGGGCAGGTGCAGAGACTGAGTCTCCCCATTGCACCCAGATTGGAAATGCAGCAGCCACTCATAGACTGATTCTGCTACTGATTGGCATGGAAGCTTTGACAAGTTGCTCTTTTTTTAGCAGCCTAGAACATCACTGTCTTGAGCCATCAGCTCAGAACTCCTGAACTCAAGAGATCCCACCAGCCTCAACCACCTAGCAGTGATTCCAATTCCCAGACAAGTAGCATTTAGATGAAATAGGGGAAGTTTCCATCGTCCCGGTATTCAACAAAAATAGGCAAGGGCAAGTGTGAAACACTTAGATTCCCTCTCAGGAGTCTCTTGTGAATTTTTTTCCTTTGGTGCTGGCTCTGATTCCAAGCAGGCTTTAGAAGAGGATCGCCCATTTTTCTTTGACCACCTTCCCATTAAGAACCAGAGCTATACACAATACACTGGCACATCTTCCAACATGACCAGAGAGAGCATCCGTTTCCAGCAGCTTGAACCACCGTAGGGTTTATCTCTTATCAGAACGTAGCAGTGGTCACTGCTCAGCCTTTTCCAAATGTAAGCTCTCTCCCCAGAGTTCATTTCAATTCTACAGGCATTGATTAAGCCCTGCCTGGTATGCCTAAAATGAGAGACTTAGGGAATACAGAGACACACATGAGTATAAAATCATCCTTCTTAAGGAGCTGATAGTCTACTGGGGGAAGGGGAAGAAGGAGGGAGAGGGAGAAAAAGTAGCATTTAGAGAGTAAAAAAAATACAGTATGATTTGAGGGGGAAAAACTAACAACTGGGAATTAGGAAAGACTTAAAGTAGGATAGGGGTCTTTAGCCTTTTTTATGTCATTGACCCCTTTGACAGTCTGGTGAAGCAGACTTCCTTCTCAGAATAATTAATTTGTTGCATTAAAATGTGCAGTTAACTCTGTCCTTACTTTCCCTCCTCCCTTTAAAGAAGGCATTGTTTAACCAAAAAAAAGAAAAATATATATGCATATATATATAATATATATGCATAAATTATCTTGCTTAATGTTTTTAAATACATGACTGCAAAGGAAACCAATTATGTTGAAATAATTATGTAATTTTTTTTTCCATAAAATTTACAGCCACTCTCCATAGATTGGGATGGTGGGGGATATCTGTAAACTCCACGTTAAAAACTTCCGAGGAGTTTCACTGTAAATTTCCTTGGAGGAAATTAAGGATTCTAAGAGACTGAGGTGAAGCGGGAAATACATTCTGGGCCTGGGGAGCAGCTCTTAGAAAGGCCCAGAAGAAAGAGATGGCATTCCAAGTTAAAGGAGTAATAAGTCTGCCAGTTTGGCTAGAACCTAAATATGCTGCAAGCATTTTGTCATAATGGAAAGAGCCTTAAATTTAGGAGAGGACAACCTTATTATAATACCAGCATTGCAAATCCCTCTATACTTAGTTTCCTTGTTTTGATCTCTAAAGTCCCCTCTGATTCTCAATCTGATCCCATGTTAAAGGAGGTTGGAAGGTAGAGGCTAAAAGCTGGAAAGGTGAAAGTCTTTAAATACCAATTTGATAGTTTGCATTTTTCCCTAAAGGCAATAGGGATCCACTGAAGATTCAAAAACTTTAAAAGCACTTAATTAAATGTTACCTGCTATTTAACCTTAGCTATCTCTCTCCTTGTATTTGCTGTTCATTTGGAAAAGCTCTTTTTAAAAAGTTAATCAGTTCACTTTTTTTCTCCTATGAAAGTCCCCCAAATAATAATTGTCACTATTTTTATTGAGCTTCCAGGTTTTAGAGTTTTTGTAAATATAGATCTCATTACTTTATTGGTCCTGATCATACAGATCTTTTTCAAACAAAGGAGACAAATTTTTGTTTAAACCGAAGGCATCATTTGACAAAAAGATACCTGTATATATAAAACTATATATGCTACTTATTTCTTTTTATCAGTTCAAGGTTTTTTGTTTGAGTTTTTTAAGGGAAAGGATCTCCTTTTTCTAATTCTAACTAATATATTAATAACATGTACCATTCATCTTGCAACTTTTCATCTAATGGCGTTTCATGGAATCTGAATTGGACATGCCAGATGTAGCCAGTTTACCAACAAAACAATGAATGAGCAGAGAGAAGTAGCTTTGTAGCTTTCTGTTCTTGAGAAGTGTTATTTCTAGCCCTCTAAGTCATGGTGGAATGGTAGCCATGGCAGCAGATTTTTTTGAGCCACTGTACATTAGGAGTGTTGATCTTTATATTAGTTTCGCCCCAAGCTGCTCCCTCCTCCTGAAAGGACTCCAATAAATTGAATGAGTTAACAGGCCCTTTTTTTTTTCTTTTTTCTTTTTTTTGCCTTGGAAGTTCACATTAACTTTCTTCCCTCCCACCCATCCCCCCATGCCTTTTGAAAGATCTTGGTTCCATCCAAGCATGACAATCAGGGTACTGTTAACAGTGAAAGTAGGGTTAAGAGTCAGGAGCAAGTTTTACATTTGTATTGAAGTTTACCATGATTTATATGAGTAAGCCAGTGGATTTCTTTTAATGGATCTAGATAGGATCAAGCTTTATTTTTACACTTTTGAAATTAAGTTCCCCCCCTTACTCTTTTCCATCCTTCTTTAAAAGATGTTTGTTTTAGGGGAAACAATTATAGCTAATTCTGCTCTTGGGTTCAGTAATAAAATAATTTACATTTATTGAGAGTTTTAAGGTTTACAAAGCACTTTGCATGCATTATCGAACCTTTGCAAGCTACTCTGTGAGGTAGGTCTTCTAGCTATTATTCTCCTCATTTTCTAGATAAAAAAAAAAATAGAAGCCAAGAAAGGTTTAAGGACTTTCCCAGGGTCTGGAAGCTAGGTAGGTGTTGTCTGAGGTGAGATTTGAACTCTGGTCGTCCTGACGCCAAATCTGCTCATTGGCCTCTAGTCCAATGGTTCCCAAACTTTTTTGACCTACCACCCCCTTTGCAGAAAAAATACTACTTAGCTCCCTGGAAATTAATTTTTTTAAAAAATTTAATAGTAATTAATAGGAAAGATAAATGCCCCTGTGGCCATCACCACCTCCCTAGATCGCTGCAGCACCCACCAGGGGGCGGTAGTGCCCACTTTGAGAATCACTGCTCTAGGCCCATGGTGGCGAACCTATGGCACACGTGCCCTCTCTGTGGGCACACATGTTGTCACACTCACCAGCACTGAGTTTGCCAGAGTTTATTACTAGAAAACCAAGGTCCCGGGCTGTTCCCCTCTCCCTCTCCACGTGCACCAGAGGACATTTCTGACTTCTTCTGCCCCTCTGCCCAGCTGCCTGATGGCAGTATTTCCTCCTACCCCTATCTGGGGTAAAGCACAGGGAGGGGAACAGTTTGGGCACTTGGTTTCTAAAAGGCTCATCAACTCTGCTTTAGGCAGTGCTACCTTGGCAAGTCACTGAACTTTAAGCTATGAACCAACTGACTTTATATATACATTATATTATATAGTTATATAAATACCTATATATTTAGTGATATAAATATATATTTTTGTTACATATAGTTATTTAGTTGTATATAAATAACTATGTAGTTATTTAATTAGTTATATAAATATATTTAGTTACATATATTTATGTAATTATATAAATCACTACATATAGTTAGTTATGTATATGAATTATATAAATATATATTTAGTTATATATAAAAATAGTTACATAAATATATTTAGTTGTATATAAATTACATATATAGATAGATACAAAATATAAATATAGATATACGTATAAATGTATATATTTAGTTACACATATAAATAACTATACCTATTTAGTTTAAAGTGAATGAGTTAAGTTTCTCTAGTCTCTCTGATTTTCAGTTTCCCCCTCTGTAAAATGAGGTAGAGGTTGACAATATTCATGTGAACAAAGAAAAGCCCCGGTTTTTCAGGCACTATAGAAATGTGCTTTTTCCCTGTGAAGAATTGAGACTTAAGTAATCTCAGAGACCTTTTAAGTTCTCAAAAGCCTTGTGTGCCGGCTTCAGGACAGTCACTATCTCAGAAGTGCTGATGATGGCAGCCTCTCTGGGATTGCATCATTTTTGATTCAAGAAACTTTAGAGGATATTTACGGAGGCTGTCCGTGAGCCGCCAGGCTCAGACCAGAGGAGAGTTTGGCCTTTTGCTTGCAAACCAGCACTGGGGAATCTTGTGGCCTCAGGACTCCCGGGCAATTGGAGGATGTGGGTAAGAACTGAGCAGTCAATCTCAGGTACTTATTCTTTTCCGAGTCGGGATCGTCTAAGCGTGCATTTAACGGAACTTCATGTTTTTTTGCCTGGTCTTCAAGGAGTTAATGCCAGGAGGTGGTGTATCCTTCCTTGTGCTACTGCACGGGCAAAAGGGCTTTCTGCTGTGAGGCTTGTGCTGCTGAGCTCTGATAGAATGTGACAGGCAGAGCTAGAAAAATCAGGCTGGAAGGAGCTTTTCTCAGCCGTGAGCCAATCATTTTTTGCTTGGAATGACTTGTTTCTACAGGCAGGAATTCCAGGAAACAAGGAGATAAGTAACACTACTGGGTACTGGACTCAAAGGGAGAATAATTAGTGTTAGTAGGTCTCACTCATCGAGAGTGGAGTCTGTCAGCATTTTTTGCAATTAATCCTTTTAGCTGTAGGTTGAAAATCTTATAAAATTAATCATCTTGGGAAAGAATTAACCTCTCCCTTTCCCCATCCCCACCCCTCATTTTTTTAGGAACCTGTGAATTTAATAGCATTTGTTAGAAAAGTTTATTGCTTACCATTGTCCAGTGGATAACTTTCAGATGACAGAGCGAATGGATTCTGTTGTTAGCTTTTTTTATTTAAAGGTAACAAATTTAATTTAAAAGCAGGTCCACTAAGTAAAACTGAAATATAACAAAAAAGCTATTGAACATTGTCTGCAAATGACATAATAGATCTTCCTTTCTACCCCACTTTATCCTACCAATTCTTTGAGAAGGCTACTACCTCTTCCTTCATAGGATAGTGGAAAAAATAATGGATGTGGAGTCAGAGGAGTTGGTGTGAAACCTGGCCCTTCCTATTTATTGGCCAGCTTTTTGACCTTGGACAAAATCATTTTACCTCTGAATTCTCATCCCTCAAAGGAGAACAAGTGAGCTCGATACTTATATTATTTCTTTTTTTTTTTAATCTCTTTTTTTCCCACTAAAATGTAAATAATACTATCTCCCTTCAACAGATTCTTTTGCTTTTCTTTTTTTCCCCCAAGACTTACTTCTCTTCCCCAACCCCTCATCTTGGTAGTTTTCTTTGTCTCCGTCAACCAGTCTCCTGCTTCCTTATAAAGCCTGCCCCACTGCCTTCCCACCCTAAGTAATATTCAGTTAAAAAACCGGAAACCTTCCTCATTATGTAACCTTTACTTGTAATCTTTATTTATAAGAAATCAAAATCATGTAGGAACAAGATGAGGTACACATTATTCCTGTCCTGTCTATTGTTGGAGTGGTTCCTAAAATGTTTTCTAAGATCCTGCTTAAGAAGAATTTGTTTCTTAATGCTTTTATTCATTTTAAATTTTATTTTATTAATTTATTTTTAACAGTTATTTTATCCATATGTGCTTTTGACCCCAGAATATTAAAAATGAAAGAACTGTAGCAAGATAGCAACTTGTCAATCAGCTGTCATTAATCAAACCTTTACTATTAGATACAAAGAGAAATGAAACAATCCTATATTCTCTTGGAGGGGGGGAATAATATACATTCATATGTACAAAATGAGTGTATAATAAACTAAGGAAGAGGGATATATAATATGAGAGAATGTATAACAAACTGGGCAATTGATCCTGGGGAGGAATCAGGAAAGTTTCCACATTTTGGATTTGGTGGTGTTTGTACAGTTTTGAGAAAATAAGGATTCCTAAGGTGTCTGTTGCAAGGGGAGTGTGTTCCCTTTTTCTCTAGAGCATTCTGATCTGAACTCTTTTTTTTTTTAAGAGAAATGGATGGGGCAGTTTTAATTGGTTTAGTTTAGTGGTTTGTAGCTAATTTTGCTTCCTCCCAGTTGGGCCTTACAGAGCAGGGGGGTGTCGGGGTGTCTTGTAGGTCTCTTCTCTCTCTCTTACTGGCTGATAAAGGCTTTGTCTCCATTCAAAGATAGCCTTTCCCTCCATTGCTTACATTTTGGGTTTAAAATATAAATGCCCTAGAGGGAGCCATGTAGTATTTCTTAGAGCAGATTCCAGTTCAGTTGCTATGTGACCTTAGTTTAGTCATCAGTCTCACTTTCCTCCCAGTTGATGAAGAAGAAAATCCTTTATAAATCTTGTGATGGTTGTAATCGAGGGAAAAAGAGTTCAGAGGCAGAATAGCTATGTCCAAGAGGCTGTTGGATTTTATTCATTATCAAAAATAGAGTAAAAAAGACCATACAATCAGGAATAACCTATCTGATGCAGGCCAACTCATGATCAGTTTTCTGTAAAATTAATGGGTTGTCGAGATCAGGAATTCTTAACTTTTTTTGTGGGTCTTTGGCGGTCAGAGGAAGCCAGTGGGCTCCTTTTCAGAAAAGTGTTCTGAAGTAATTGAAGGAAACTTTTGAGGAAAGTGAAAAGAAAGATCTAATTTTTTTTTCCCCATTGAAGTTTGTTGATCCCAGTTTGAGAACACTAAGACTTTTCAAGATTAAAACCACGATTCAGAGTTTCATATTATATATTATTGTTCATGTCCAGAAACTCATTTGTAAATATCCCAGCTTCTATATAAGAACTTTTCCCTACATTTTGTCAAAAAAAAATACAGCCTTTGCAATTAGATTGTTTCAACCTAAATGAATTCCTCCTTGTCATATTTTTCAAAGGAAAATGTGGTGTTTTTTTTCAAAAGCTGAAGCTCTAGATATACTACATTATTTATTGGTAGATTGATTGTATTTTATACTAAATGATTATTGAAATAATTAACTTCAAATTTTAGCATAAGTTAAAAAAAACTCTTTACCTTCCATTTTAGAATTAATACTGTGTATTGGTTCCAAGGCAGAAGAGTGGAAAGGGTTAGGAAATTTTAGGCAAGTGACTGACCCAGGGTCATCCAGCTAGGACATATCTGGGGCCAGATTTGTACCCAGGACCTCCCATTTCCAGGCCTTACGCTCCATCCACTGAGCTGCCTAGCTGCCCCTAGCATAAGCTTGAGAGCTGAAAGAACAGACTAATCTATTACTTCATTATATAGACAAGTAAACTGAGATCCAGGAAAATTGTAACTTGTCTGATATCACCAGAGCTGAGCTTCTAAACCAGTGGTTCCCAAACTTTTTTGGCCTACTGCCCCCTTTCCAGAAAAAATATTAGTGCTCCTGGAAATTATTATTTTTAAAATTTTAATAGCAATTAATAGGAAAGATAAATGCACCTGTGGCCATCACTGCTCCCCTGGATCGCTGAAGCACCCACCAGGGGGCAGTAGCACCCACTTTGGGAATGACTGTTTTAAACCAAGAACTCCATTATCCTAAACCAACACATTTTTTCCCCACCACACCCCACTCTCCATATTTCTGCTTTTTAGCTCATTTCTCTCCAACATGACTAGTATTGGCTTCCAATTTCCAAATTGACTCCCATCCGGCCACGTGGATCATGTAACAGACCAGCAATAGAAATTTCAGCAGCTGGGGGGATGGGGAGGGAAAGAACATGAAACATGTAAATATGGGGAAATATTCAAAATTAAAATTAAAATTAAAACAGAAATTTCAGCAGCCAACCTGTTGGGGTTAAGACTTGAGTCCTAATTCCAATTCCTTTCTCAGCTCTGAGCCTCTAGTTTCCTCAAGGAAAATGGGATTCAGGATCTTGACCCTACTTACCTGATGGCTTTCTTAGGAGGAATTTGTTTTGCTAAGCTCCACACAAATGCAAATTATTATTGTATAATTCTTTATTTCAAACCTGTCCATATTTTCTTGCAACAGCTTGCCCTAGGCCGGTGTGGACAATGGTTATTGTCACCATATCTGCTCTGCCCTTCCTTCCCGACTGTCATATTAATAAACTCCATGGTTTCTCTCTTAGTCCTGTTGTCTTCCTATGGATTTGGTTTTCTGCAAGCTCAGCACTTAAGAAGCCCTTTATTTCTTGATAAGATGCTTAGCTTGTAATTAGAGCCTGCTGCCACCAAGTGGACAGCCAGCCTTGGTTCCAGCGGCCCATCAACCTTATGATAGGATAAGTCATCCGGCGGCTTGTTGTCCTTGAAATAGAATTGACCTGGAAGTCAAGAATCACCACTTCTAGTCCCAGCTTTTTTTTGGATCCATAATGGGCAAATGACTTCTTTTTCTAAGTCATCTGTAAAATGGAAATGTTCCACTATATGGTCCCAAAGGCAATATACAGTTTAAAAACACCGAGACAAGAGTCTAAGAATCCATTTTCCATTCATCTTTAAATTTTTTTAAATGGAAAAAAGATTAAATTAAAGTTTAAAGGTTTTTTNAAATAGTTACATAAATATATTTAGTTGTATATAAATTACATATATAGATAGATACAAAATATAAATATAGATATACGTATAAATGTATATATTTAGTTACACATATAAATAACTATACCTATTTAGTTTAAAGTGAATGAGTTAAGTTTCTCTAGTCTCTCTGATTTTCAGTTTCCCCCTCTGTAAAATGAGGTAGAGGTTGACAATATTCATGTGAACAAAGAAAAGCCCCGGTTTTTCAGGCACTATAGAAATGTGCTTTTTCCCTGTGAAGAATTGAGACTTAAGTAATCTCAGAGACCTTTTAAGTTCTCAAAAGCCTTGTGTGCCGGCTTCAGGACAGTCACTATCTCAGAAGTGCTGATGATGGCAGCCTCTCTGGGATTGCATCATTTTTGATTCAAGAAACTTTAGAGGATATTTACGGAGGCTGTCCGCGAGCCGCCAGGCTCAGACCAGAGGAGAGTTTGGTACAGTGGCCTTTTGCTTGCAAACCAGCACTGGGGAATCTTGTGGCCTCAGGACTCCCGGGCAACTGGAGGATGTGGGTAAGAACTGAGCAGTCAATCTCAGGTACTTATTCTTTTCCGAGTCGGGATCGTCTAAGCGTGCATTTAACGGAACTTCATGTTTTTTTGCCTGGTCTTCAAGGAGTTAATGCCAGGAGGTGGTGTATCCTTCCTTGTGCTACTGCACGGGCAAAAGGGCTTTCTGCTGTGAGGCTTGTGCTGCTGAGCTCTGATAGAATGTGACAGGCAGAGCTAGAAAAATCAGGCTGGAAGGAGCTTTTCTCAGCCGTGAGCCAATCATTTTTTGCTTGGAATGACTTGTTTCTACAGGCAGGAATTCCAGGAAACAAGGAGATAAGTAACACTACTGGGTACTGGACTCAAAGGGAGAATAATTAGTGTTAGTAGGTCTCACTCATCGAGAGTGGAGTCTGTCAGCATTTTTTGCAATTAATCCTTTTAGCTGTAGGTTGAAAATCTTATAAAATTAATCATCTTGGGAAAGAATTAACCTCTCCCTTTCCCCATCCCCACCCCTCATTTTTTTAGGAACCTGTGAATTTAATAGCATTTGTTAGAAAAGTTTATTGCTTACCATTGTCCAGTGGATAACTTTCAGATGACAGAGCGAATGGATTCTGTTGTTAGCTTTTTTTATTTAAAGGTAACAAATTTAATTTAAAAGCAGGTCCACTAAGTAAAACTGAAATATAACAAAAAAGCTATTGAACATTGTCTGCAAATGACATAATAGATCTTCCTTTCTACCCCACTTTATCCTACCAATTCTTTGAGAAGGTACTACCTCTTCCTTCATAGGATAGTGGAAAAAATAATGGATGTGGAGTTAGAGGAGTTGGTGTGAAACCTGGCCCTTCCTATTTATTGGCCAGCTTTTTGACCTTGGACAAAATCATTTTACCTCTGAATTCTCATCCCTCAAAGGAGAAAAAGTGAACTCGATACTTATATTATTTCTTTTTTTTTAATCTCTTTTTTTCCCACTAAAATGTAAATAATACTATCTCCCTTCAACAGATTCTTTTGCTTTTCCTTTTTTCCCCCAAGACTTACTTCTCTTCCCCAACCCCTCATCTTGGTAGTTTTCTTTGTCTCCGTCAACCAGTCTCCTGCTTCCTTATAAAGCCTGCCCCACTGCCTTCCCACCCTAAGTAATATTCAGTTAAAAAACCGGAAACCTTCCTCATTATGTAACCTTTACTTGTAATCTTTATTTATAAGAAATCAAAATCATGTAGGAACAAGATGAGGTACACATTATTCCTGTCCTGTCTATTGTTGGAGTGGTTCCTAAAATGTTTTCTAAGATCCTGCTTAAGAAGAATTTGTTTCTTAATGCTTTTATTCATTTTAAATTTTATTTTATTAATTTATTTTTAACAGTTATTTTATCCATATGTGCTTTTGACCCCAGAATATTAAAAATGAAAGAACTGTAGCAAGATAGCAACTTGTCAATCAGCTGTCATTAATCAAACCTTTACTATTAGATACAAAGAGAAATGAAACAATCCTATATTCTCTTGGAGGGGGGAATAATATACATTCATATGTACAAAATGAGTGTATAATAAACTAAGGAAGAGGGATATATAATATGAGAGAATATATAACAAACTGGGCAATTGATCCTGGGGAGGAATCAGGAAAGTTTCCACATTTTGGATTTGGTGGTGTTTGTACAGTTTTGAGAAAATAAGGATTCCTAAGGTGACTGTTGCAAGGGGAGTGTGTTCCCTTTTTCTCTAGAGCATTCTGATCTGAACTCTTTTTTTTTTTTTTTAAGAGAAATGGATGGGGCAGTTTTAATTGGTTTAGTTTAGTGGTTTGTAGCTAATTTTGCTTCCTCCCAGTTGGGCCTTACAGAGCAGGGGGGTGTCGGGGTGTCTTGTAGGTCTCTTCTCTCTCTCTTACTGGCTGATAAAGGCTTTGTCTCCATTCAAAGATAGCCTTTCCCTCCATTGCTTACATTTTGGGTTTAAAATATAAATGCCCTAGAGGGAGCCATGTAGTATTTCTTAGAGCAGATTCCAGTTCAGTTGCTATGTGACCTTAGTTTAGTCATCAGTCTCACTTTCCTCCCAGTTGATGAAGAAGAAAATCCTTTATAAATCTTGTGATGGTTGTAATCGAGGGAAAAAGAGTTCAGAGGCAGAATAGCTATGTCCAAGAGGCTGTTGGATTTTATTCATTATCAAAAATAGAGTTAAAAAGACCATACAATCAGGAATAACCTATCTGATGCAGGCCAACTCATGATCAGTTTTCTGTAAAATTAATGGGTTGTCGAGACCAGGAATTCTTAACTTTTTTTGTGGGTCTTTGGTGGTCAGAGGAAGAGGAAGCCAGTGGGCTCCTTTTCAGAAAAGTGTTCTGAAGTAATTGAAGGAAACTTTTGAGGAAAGTGAAAAGAAAGATCTATTTTTTTTTCCCCATTGAAGTTTGTGGATCCCAGTTTGAGAACACTAAGACTTTTCAAGATTAAAACCATGATTCAGCGTTTCATATTGTATATTATTGTTCGTGTCCAGAAACTCATTTGTAAATATCCCAGCTTCTATATAAGAACTTTTCCCTACATTTTGTCCAAAAAAAATACAGCCTTTGCAATTAGATTGTTTCAACCTAAACGAATTCCTCCTTGTCATATTTTTCAAAGGAAAATGTGGTGTTTTTTTTTCATAAGGTGAAGCTCTAGATTACTACATTATTTATTGGCAGATTGATTGTATTTTATACTAAATGATTATTGAAATAATTAACTTCAAATTTTAGCATAAGTTTAAAAAAAAACTCTTTACCTTCCATTTTAGAATTAATACTGTGTATTGGTTCCAAGGCAGAAGAGTGGAAAGGGTTAGGAAATTTTAGGCAAGTGACTGACCCAAGGTCATCCAGCTAGGACATATCTGGGGCCAGATTTGTACCCAGGACCTCCCATTTCCAGGCCTTACGCTCCATCCACTGAGCTGCCTAGCTGCCCCTAGCATAAGCTTGAGAGCTGAAAGAACAGACTAATCTATTACTTCATTATATAGACAAGTAAACTGAGATCCAGGAAAATTGTAACTTGTCTGATATTACCAGAGCTGAGCTTCTAAACCAGTGGTTCCCAAACTTTTTTGGCCTACTGCCCCCTTTCCAGAAAAAATATTAGTGCTCCTGGAAATTATTATTTTTAAAATTTTAATAGCAATTAATAGGAAAGATAAGTGCACCTGTGGCCATCACCGCTCTCCTGGATCGCTGCAGCACCCACCAGGGGGCAGTAGCACCCACTTTGGGAATGACTGTTCTAAACCAAGAACTCCATTATCCTAAACCAACACATTTTTTCCCCACCACACCCCACTCTCCATATTTCTGCTTTTTAGCTCATTTCTCTCCAACATGACTAGTATTGGCTTCCAATTTCCAAATTGACTCCCATCCGGCCACGTGGATCATGTAACAGACCAGCAATAGAAATTTCAGCAGCTGGGGGGATGGGGAGGGAAAGAACATGAAACATGTAAATATGGGGAAATATTCAAAATTAAAATTAAAATTAAAACAGAAATTTCAGCAGCCAACCTGTTGGGGTTAAGACTTGAGTCCTAATTCCAATTCCTTTCTCAGCTCTGAGCCTCTAGTTTCCTCAAGGAAAATGGGATTCAGGATCTTGACCCTACTTACCTGATGGCTTTCTTAGGAGGAATTTGTTTTGCTAAGCTCCACACAAATGCAAATTATTATTGTATAATTCTTTATTTCAAACCTGTCCATATTTTCTTGCAACAGCTTGCCCTAGGCCGGTGTGGACAATGGTTATTGTCACCATATCTGCTCTGCCCTTCCTTCCCGACTCTCATATTAATAAACTCCATGGTTTCTCTCTTAGTCCTGTTGTCTTCCTATGGATTTGGTTTTCTGCAAGCTCAGCACTTAAGAAGCCCTTTATTTCTTGATAAGATGCTTAGCTTGTAATTAGAGCCTGCTGCCACCAAGTGGACAGCCAGCCTTGGTTCCGGCGGCCCATCAACCTTATGATAGGATAAGTCATCCGGCAGCTTGTTGTCCTTGAAATAGAATTGACCTGGAAGTCAAGAATCACCACTTCTAGTCCCAGCTTTTTTTTGGATCCATAATGGGCAAATGACTTCTTTTTCTAAGTCATCTGTAAAATGGAAATGTTCCACTATATGGTCCCAAAGGCAGTATACAGTTTAAAAACACCGAGACAAGAGTCTAAGAATCCATTTTCCATTCATCTTTAAATTTTTTTAAATGGAAAAAAGATTAAATTAAAGTTTAAAGTTTTTTTTTTTTCAAAATAAAAAATACAAAATCTTAATTAAAGTAACTAAGCCTGGGAGAATTCCACATTACTGTCTGTAACAGTCATTCAGAACAATAATATTTTAAGGATGGAACGCAAAAACACTTTGACACAATTAGAGGGACCCCCTGTGCCTTAATTGATCAACAGGCCCTCATTCAAACTGGTTTTATTCAAACTTTAGAAGAATGATACTTTCTTTTCACTCCGAATATTTTAACTTAGAGTTAAAAGTTCTTTCCAGGGTGTGTCTAGAGTTCCATTGCTCTTAGGTTTCAGGGCAGCAGGATGACAAAGCCCTTCCAGACAGCTTGTCCTATCTGCCAACAGCTTCCCTCCATCACAACCACAAGCAGTCTATTTATCCTCTTTGCCTCTGAGGACTAATTAAAGAAACAGCTTTCCCTTTCCTTTACTCTCCTCTATTTTTACTTTTCTTACTTATTCACTGAATGAAATAATTATCATTTACTATTTTTTTTATAAAATTTTTTAGTTTTAAAAAAAAACCTTCCCTTCTATCTTAAAATCAATATTATATATTGGTTCTCAAGTAGAAGAGGGGTAAGGGCTAGGCAATTGGAGGTTAAGTGACTTGCCCAGGGTCACCTGGCTAGGAAGTATCAAATGTGAATTCAGTTGAGTCCAGGACCTCCCATATCTCTAGGCTTGGCTCTCAATCAACTGCCCCTTCATTTATGTATTTTTAAAAAATTGTACTTTCACTATTTCATTTGTCCCACATGACACACAGAGGGTTAGGCACTGGACCTGGGATTTCATCCCAAGGCTAAGAAAGACTCCCTCTTACCACTGGTCACTTGCTTGCTTACTGACACCCATATCACTGAGAGGTCACAGTTTTTAAACTGGAAGGGACCTCAGGCCTTCTAATTCAATTCCTTCATTTTACAGATGAGGACATCGAGGCTCAGAGTGTTTAAATGAGTCACACAAGCCAATGTACATTAGAAGAGGTGAGACTATCGAACCCGTGTCTTCCTGGGTCCCAAGTCTAACTCTCTAAGTACTCTGCCTACAAATTATATAGCCTTAGGTTTAGTAAGTAAACTGAGACCCAAGAGTTTAAGCAGTCTGCCTCCAAGTCTTTCTGGTAATAAGCCACAGAAGCAATGCCCATGAAAATGACTCTGAAACAAATAAAATTTTGAAACACAGGATGATTCTAAATTTGTCCTCATGAAATCTTGCTTCTTATTTTTCAGTCAATATGATTCTTTTGCCCATCAGACAATCTCAAAAGAAAAAGAGTTCTTCCCATCCAACACAGCCCTGGTGGTCCCATGGAGAGAGGATTTAGAGTGAGATGGAGATAAAGACAGAGAGTCAGAGGACTTCTCTTAGGATCCTGGCTCTTCCTCATGTCCAAAACGAGAGCCTTAGACTAGGTGTCTGGAGGCCCCAGGCTGCCCCGAGTCTCTGGTCCAGAGGCACTGACCGGTCAGTGTGCATCTACGGATCCTCTCCCTGAGTCACCGGCAGAATTTACAATCTACTCCCAGATACAGATTGTTCCCTGAAAGAGCTTGTCATTATTTCACATCCATGTTTATACCAGGACATAACATTTAAACAGAACTGAACAAGGTTTTAAAACAGAAATTTAAAGCGCCTTCACTTTCAAGTAATAATTGAATAACTTCCAAGTAATAACCGAAGCTCTTCTGGAAGCAGGGGGTGGATGTCAGGAGCCACAAGTTTATTTCTTAGATAAATTGCTAGAGTCAGGGGTCATAAACAGAACAGAAGGGGCGAGTGAGCCCTAGGGAGGCCCACGAGGCAGTTTGTGGTTGCTTATAGACTCATTTTTTTCCTTTAGGGACCTCCGTTCCTGGCACTAATCACATCCCAGATCCCAAGTCTCCAAAAGCCTTTTTAATAGGAATTTTTTAAACCCATACCTTCTGTCTTAATATCAGTTCTAAGACAAAAGAGTGGCAAGAGCTGGTTCATCAGGGTTAAGTGACTTATTCAGGAGCACACAGCCAGGAACCATCTGAGATCAGATTTGAACCCAGGCTCTCCTGCCTCCAAGCCTGATATTTTGTCCAACTGTCCCCTCTAGCCACCCCCTTTTCATAGAATTTTAAGAAAGAAGCAAAAAATTACATTTGCAATTTCTCTGCTCTCAATCTGACTTTCCCGGGAACAATTTTTTTGTGGAATAAGAAAAGTGTTAGCCCAGGGAGAAATTGTAGACCAGGCTGTGCTTCAGCTTAGCTCCTAGACTTGTTTACTTCTGCCTTTGCTCACTGAAGGACTCCAGGGCCACAAATAGCTGCCTTTTCAGCCCCTGTGAACACAGCTTGTAGAGCAGGTTTTGACTAAAGGACATTCCCAGACAGTCACACTTGGATGGAGGTGCATGGTCTGGTGGCAGGTTTCCTAGTCTTAAGACTCGGGAGAGCTTGAGCCTAGTGACTCTTCTATGGAGTGGGTCCAAGTTCTAGCTTAAGCCTGGGCTAAGACTTCTGAAATATCCCACTTGTGTGACCTTGGGCAAGTCAACTTCCCGGACCTGTTCTCTTTCAAAGGACTCCCTTGTAATCTCTGCTGCCTTGGGAAGCTGAGACTGGCCATCTCTTGGCTGCAGAGAGCTATCCATTTTCTGTATGCATGTTCAGAATTTTAATGATGAGCTGCCAAGAACAGGCCAGCAAGTATCCAAAGGAGGAGTGAACCAGCTCAGGTTGGATATGGAGCAGGTCAAAGTTGCCATCCCCAAAGAGTGGTGAGATCAGGCTGGGGAGTAACCATTACGCTTCTGGCCTGAGTGAGATGGGGAGAGCTGACCTTTAAAAAATATGAGGAGATGAAATGAGAGTTGGGCTGGATTCACATTAGAAATTTAAAAAAAAAACTTTTTTTTTAAAATGGAATGAACCTTAGGTATATTCTGTGGGAAATTCAAGATCCAAAATTCAGTGGTTCTAAGTTTGATTAGCCAATAGGGTGAAATCTCAAGCTAAGTAGTAGAATGGGACATTTTAAGGGGTTGTTGTCTGCCTTCAATAGTAACACCAATGTTGTCAAAAGATATTTGTATATACTTCTATCTATCTGTCTTTATGTATATAATCATATTTATTATTTATATTTATATACATATTTTATTTATATTTATAACTTGAAGAGATCATTGATGAAGTCAGAAGGGCCTTTAGTGGTCATCTATCCCAATTTTTGAAGATTAGAAAATTTAATTCAGAAAGGAGAATTAATTTGTCCAGGACCACACAAGATAGTAAAAAAAATAACAGAACAGGGACTCAGAAACCTCAGATGTCTGAATCTCATGTGATTTCCTCCATCCCAAAAAACACCACTTTTTTTAATGTAGATGTCCATTTTAGACATGAGCTCTCACTTTTGTGAAAAGTGGGTGATATTATTCAGTTTATTGTATTTTCTTCCTTAGACATTTTGAAGCAGCCTGGATGCAAATTCCCTGACTTTTCTTTGCCTCATTTTCCCTGTCTTTAAAATGAGGTTCTTGCTCAAGAACTCTAATCAAAGCAGTGACCAACACCTCTCTAGAGAATGCAGAATGTTAATCACCTCTTGACAGAGAAGTGTTAGGCTCAGGTTACAGCAGAAGACATAGGATTTTGGACCTAGCCCTTGTGTGGATTTGTTTTTGCATGACTATGCTCATTTTTAACAAGGTTGTGTTTGTTTATTTGTCCTGTTTTTATTTTAAATGGGGGAGGAGAGCTGTAGGATAGTCTCTGGAGGCTGGCAGTAGAGATCCTCTGAGCTCTCCTCCCCACTCAAAAGGGGGAGGACCTTTGAAATATTTTCTAAAGTGCATAGAGAACTACAGAAGGAATTCAGCAAGAAGAACAGAGAAGCAGGACTATTTTCAAAATAATGGGTTGAATTTATTGTGCATTTTCCGAAGCAGGGAGAATGGAATGGAGATTTTGTGTGGAAATGCTTCTTTTTTTATGTTAAGAATAAAAAACAGTAATAAAGTATTTGGGCTCCCTGTTTCTAAAGTTTCTTCTACCTCTCTGTTTTTTTTTTAAACCCTTAACTTCTGTGTATTAGTTCCTTGGTGGAAGATTGGTAAGGGTAGGCAATGGGGGTCAAGTGACTTGCCCAGGGTCACACAGCTGGGAAGTGTCTGAGGCCGGATTTGAACCTAGGACCTCCCATCTCTAGGCCTGGCTCTCACTCCACTGAGCTACCCAGCTGCCCTAGCTCTGTTTTAAAAAGCATAAGTTTCTGAAAAAAAAAAAAAAGACAATGTCAGGGGAGTAGCTAGGTGGCACAGTGGATAGAACGTCAGCTCTGGGAATTGCTGTGTTATTCTGGATAAGTCATTTAACCCCATTTGCCTCACCCTTGCATTAAGGGTTAAAACAAAACAAAAGAGTATCAGGAGGTCTGGGTTCTGTGTGTTTTCTGGCTGTTGAGAAAATTGCTGAACTTTTCTAGGCTTCTCTCTCTTCCTCCGTAAAATGAGTGAGTTAATCTTGACGATTTCTGGAGTCTTCTCTTTTTATAATTCTTTGATCCTGAAACAGCTCGTGTGCTGTAGAAGTTCTGGCCAAATTACTTCCTAATAATTGGCCTTTTTCCCTTTTTTCCACTGGTATCTTTTGTGGTATAACCCCTGGTAGTATTTGCTTGGGACTGCCATGTCTGAGTAGGTTATAACCCCAGAAGCTTGAAGAGCCAGTTTTCAAGCACCTCCAAGTATTTACCCAAAACTTCTGAGGGGGTGAGTAACCCTTTGGCATTTTACCCAAAGCAATACTGAGGAGGGGAACAGAACCGTTTAGCCATTTACCTTTGGGCAATTACCCAAAACTGTTCTGAGGCGATGAGTAACCCCCATTGGGTCCCTGGCTGCCCTAAGAAACTTGACCCAACGGTCTGGCATCCGGAGGGCATCCCAACACAGAAAAGTCTGTCACAGGCCAAGGGACTTGGAGGGGAGGTCAGAGTCCTAAGGAAGTGGACCAGGAGTTCCTAGATCGTAACTCTTTGGCCAGGGATGTCCCATCTGACTGAATGGATCTCTCGGGACCCAGCACAGCGCACATAGTAGGCATCCAGTTAATATTTGTGGAATTGAGTCAGAGGGACTTGAGAAGGAACACAGATGAGTTGTACCGTCTCTGCTTTCAGTGTGCCCAGTGTGAGTGCAAGGGTGATTACGACTGCATTTACTTACGAGACAGTCTTATTGATAGTAACATCATAAAGTAGACTGGCTACAATTGTGGGTGACTTTAAAATATGGCTTTTCCCTGCCTGCCTTCCTGAGAGAAATAGCACAGTGCTTGGAGCCAGAGATAGTTAGAATTCATTTTGCCTTTGACTTTTAACCCCAGGTTCTCCTCTTTTATACTTGACTCCTCTTAGTCCCAGTTTTCTCATCAGAAAAATGGAAGGGCGATGATATCTGTCATTCAGCCTGCCTCAGAAGGCTGAGGGAAGGAGTACTCTTGTAAATGTAAGCATTTCTTATTTATACTTAGAAAGCTTTCCCTTTATTCATTTCAAAATAATAGTGATGAATCTCTTGTCACTGAAATATTCTTCAGAGCATCCATCATCCACTTTAAACTTAAATATTTTGGTATAGTGGAAAGAGGACTGAATTTGGACTTGAGTTCAAATCTTAATTTTATTTTTTAAGAAAAATTTTTGTCGTCATGCACAACACAACCATATCGGTCATTGTTGTAAGGGCAAAATCATACATAACCAAAAGCCCAAAATAAAACCGTAAATACACTGAAGAGAGGGACAAGTCCAATAGTTTTTTCTCTGGAGGTGGATAGCATTGCCCGTCATTAGTCTTTCAGGATTATCCCAGCTACGTGTATTGCTGAGAGTAGATGCCCTTGGGCCTCAGTTTCCTTGGTTGTAAAATGAAAGGTTTTGCTTCAGTGCCTTCCAAGGTCTGTTCTGTTTAGAAGTCTCTGGCCCACTCATCCAACGTCATAAACAGAACTACTTTGCCACGTGGCCACACGAGCTGAATAAAATATCAGACCCATCTCCCAAATTATGTCCAAGCAATTCACTTTATAAACTTAATTTCTGAACAGCTCTCCTCCGTCGTGAAAACGGGTCACATTTCTGTATGCTTACAAAATGCTTTCATTGCATATTCTTAGAGGCAGGTTTTACAAGTATTATACCAATTTTATAGATATGAAACCTAGAGAGGTTAAAAGATTTGCCAAGGGACAGACAGACATACACATACTCACATAGGTCAGGTTGGCAGAGCTGTGACTTGATCCCAGACTTTTTAGTACAAGACCAATATTCTTTAAAACTATAATAATCTACGGTAATAGAAGTAGAGCCTCTGGATGTACATTTTTCCTTTCTCCACTGGTATCTTTTGCGGAGATAACCACTTTTATTTGCTTGAAACTGCCATGTCTGTATAGATTGTAATTCCAGAATTTAGAAGAGCCAGTTTTTTAAGCACTTCAGAGTCATTCTTGGATGATACATTTGGTTAATTTTGCTGAAACCTTCCCCACCACACCTCGGTTTTTTAAAAAACCTTTATTAGAAGACATGGCTTTCTGAGATAATAATGTTATAGATTTAAAACTGGGAGGGAGGGGAAGAAGATGAGTTATATTGGAAAATGTAGATGATGTAAAAAAGAAACGAAAGTTATCTTGGAAAATAAATAATTTTAAAAACTCACCATAGCATAAAATATGATCATTAAAATTATTGGAGATCCTCTGAGAGCCAGCCAACAAGCCTTTTTATAAAGCACCTTGTTTTGCTAATGACCAAGGCCACATTTGAACCCAGGACCTCCAATTTTTAGGTCTAGCTCTTAATCCACTGAGCCATCTAGCTGCCCCCATTCTTTTGCATTTTAATGAATTTTAGGGGGGAATCTGGATTTTTTCATAGTCCCAGAACTTCATTATATCTTATAGCCTTTTTATCCTCCTCTCTTCCCTCTCAAGGTTTATAAACATGAGGGAATTTTAATTGTGATGAGATCTGATACTTATTGGTTGTCTGCTTCTTACTAGTAATTTTTGCATGAAAAGAAAAGCAAGATAATTTGTGTATATTTGTGGAAACCTGCCCAGGCATCAGGAACCAGCACCTCACTCAGTGCCTCACACACAGTAGGTCCCTTCTGAGTTAATGAATGCCTATTGAATTGAATCTCAGTCCAGGCTCTGACTTGGGAAGTTTTGCCGGGGAGTTCTAGTCTTGCCTCCCTGAACTGACCCCACCACCCCATCTCTCATTCCTTCTAAATCTTCCTCTCAGCTCCCCTGCCCCCCCAATCTGAAGACAATAGTGGCTTCCATTAAAAGAGGTTCCAGAAGTTTCACCAGTAAAGAGTTAGGAGGAGGAAAAAGAAATGAAGCAAATAGGGTGTGGGGTGTGAGAGGCTAAGACTCGATGGGGAGAAGATGACCAGCCATTCGTCCCTGGGTCGTGGCAGTGGCATGAGCCTAGAGGCTGGAGCAGGACCCCCAGTCATTTCTGAAGCCGGGTGTATCCTGATCCCTTGTCTCAGATGAGCCATCAAAGGGTCGGATATCCCTCCAAAAATGTGAACACATTCCAGCCCCAGGGGCTTGCCCACCACCCCCTTATTCTCAACTTGTAGCCGGGCTCACATCCTTGGCTCACACCAGGGCCCTGTGGCTCTTGGCTACTGGATATCAGTCATTTGAGACTGGGAGAGTAAGTTTGCAGACAGTGACGAATGCCTGATATTTCTGAAAGGCAGTCGTGCCCATCTCTTCTGTTGAGGACACCCGACTAACTTGTGTAGGAGGGCAAGTGTAGGATCAGGGTGCATTCTTTCCTCTCATCCAAGCCCAAGCTGGCTGTTTATTTATTTATTTTTGTTTTAAGAAAAAAGGCACCCATCAAACATTTGGAGCATTGCAATCATCAACCAAGTTTGCATCGCTGCAGCAACTGGGGCCGGAATTTATCCAGCCTCCCTGATTGTCCTTCCCCAGCAGGAATAGCGCGAAGTGACCGAGACACTGAATAAAACACTATCCCTTTTATGTTCTAAATGTACTGCCCTTCTTCTGCCATCAATGTGCCCTCATTATTCCATGGGACGGGGTGAAAAGGAGCATCTGATGGGTGTTTGCAGAATCTCCCTCCAAAATAACTCGAGTTCCTTCTTCCTTATCTCTCCTCGGGCACAGAGCAGCCTCCCCATCTGCACCACCCTGTCAGATGCCTTCTCTGGCACAGATTCTAAAAATGAGACCATTCAAGAGGATGACATCTTGAGCAGCCTAAAGTGTTTGCAAATGTGCAAATGATAATCTTGGGGAAGAGAACCCAGGCGATGCGCGTCTGCACTTACTTTAAACAAATGTCACAGTCGATGGAAACCGAACCAAACAGGACTGTAATTTCCAACCACATGCCTGAACTTGAGTGCTTGGCCATCCTCCTTCCTCAGAGAAACGTGGGGCATGGATCCAGCCCTGATGAGTGAGAAAGAAGAATGTGGAGGGAGGAGAAAAGAGGGAAGAATATTCCTGATGTGGGTCATCACTGAGGGGACCCATGATTTTGTAGACTACGTAGATGAGTGGTTAGGATGGGCCAGGGAAAGAAGGGCGTGTTTGGGTATTTTCATGCAAAAGTTTTTATGTTGGGAAGTGATAGGAAAGTTAGCCACCTGCCTTCCAGGCCACAAGTGGACTTTTTTCTGTTGTGGACAAGGACGATGTCCACTCTGAGTGGTGACGGGACCTGACGGCGACTGAAGTGGACCAGAAGTTGTTCCCTAGCATTACTCCAGGAAGACTTACGGCTCATGAGCTTGATATGGTCATGGTGGCTTTCCCAGTTGGGTGAAGAACAATGATGGTGGAAGGTTCTCTTTGCCATAGCATCTGTAGCTGAGACAAATATTGCAAATTCCAGTTTAGAGTGAAATAAATGCTTCAGTGAGTTGCTTTATCCTACTAAAGTCCGACAGATTACTGCCATCACCGAGAACTGCCAATTTCTGTCATGCTGTAAAACTCTTGAAATTAGTGTTGTGGTAAAGAGCATTGCAGCAATATTACTGTTTTTTCCATGGCATTCCTGGAGCATTCACATATTGTTTTGTTGCTCAGTACTTTCAAAATTTTATGTAGGCTAATATGTCATCACCTCCCCAGATAATTCCAGTGTTTTGGCCCTAAAGGGCCATTTTTAAACTAAAAAGAGCCCTGTTTCAGACACCCTACATATGGTCCTAATCTTGTAAAGAGTAATCATTACTTCCCTCCCCTTCCTCCATCTCCTCACTTCCAACAGCTAACAAGCAAAATTTTTTTTTAAAAAGAATGTTCTGTGGTTCTTATTAGTGTCTGAAACTAGAAAGTAGCAACTCAAGGGATCTTATAAATCCCAAAACAAAGCAGGTGAGAAGAACCCCTAGGAATGTCCTCAGGAGGGTTCTAGCCATCTCAGAACAGTTTTTTCCAAAATGGCCCCTTTCTTGAATAAATGTTATTGAGTTTTGTTTTTGTTTGTAATATAAGATCATAAAATCTCAGACATAAGGAACCGTAAGCTTTTACCTCTCTCTGTTCATTTCTTCCCCCATAATCTTTTCTGTTCCCTGCCTACTTTTTTTAAAAACCTTTACCTTCTGTCTTAGAATTAATAGTATATATTGGTTCTAAGGTGGGAGAGTGGTAAGAGATGGGTAATGAGGGCTAAGTGACTAAGGTCAGGACCTCTCATCTTCAGGTCTGACTTGCTATCCACCAAGCCACCTAGTTGCTCTCTGTCTAGTTGATTTACAATAGATTATATCTATGTAAGAAAATATGGAAGTTTTTTTGGTCTATCGGAACAGTACCATGCTTTGCTCTTTATATGTCCTCCCTCATTAAGACTGGTCCCTGAAAGATAGCGACAATAAGCCTTGTTAGATGCTTTAGTTCTAATTATATTCTGTGTGGAAGTAAGTATTGACTTACAGAAACATTCTTTTATTGCTATTTCTGGAACTTATCTCTTTTAGGGAGAATTTTCAAGAACTTTTTTTAAAATAATGCTTATCCAGTTATTATTTTTAAAATGAAGTCAGGAGATTTTAAAATAACTCATATGTGACTTTTAAAATAATTTCTAAAAATTGTGACTATTTTGATAATTGATTCAAGTTAAGTGATATAGACCCTTAAATTTCCATACCATAATGGGAATACCTCTTAGAGTTGCAAAAATATAAATTGTTTTATTTATGTGTATCATACTTATATTAATATATTATTTATATTATAATTATGTAATACATGATATAATATCATTTTATTATATTATTGCATTATATTATTTATATGTGTGTATGTGTGCATATATATATGTTTATTTATGTGAATTATAAGAAAACCATGGGCAGAAAAAAATTAACAAGGGGAAAGATGTTTGTAGACAATATAATGCTATAGGTATATTTGAAGCATATATTTTATATTCTAGTTAACAAAGCTCTTTGAGGGCAGGAACAATTTGTTCTTTGTGTCCTTTGAATCTAATTCATAGTAAATGTTTGGTTTGATTTGATTTATTCTATACTGTTGTGTAATAGAAAGAACACCAGAATTGGGAGTAGGAAGGTGTGGATTCTATTCCTGCCTCTCCTTTTAACTTATCCTACTTCATTTCTCTGGCCTTCAATTTTCTCATCTCCAAACAAAAGATTGGATTAGTTACTACTCATTGTTACTGAATTTCAGGACATAGAAACATCTATTAAGGACCCCTTCAACATTAGCCTTCTATGAACTACTCTTGTGTTTATAGCTGCTACTAGGAATATGGCAGATTTTGCAAGTAGACGATCATTTCATTGCATCCTCAATGTTTGGCACACATAATAGACTTTTAATAAGTATTTGTTAATTGATTGATTGCATTTGGTGATATATTAGCTTGGCATTTATTTCTGGACAACCTTAATAAAGACCTCTTAATGAAGAAAATAGAGATATAGGAAGGATGAAAGAAGATATGAAGTAAAAAAAACATGATATTTTAAAAAGCATTGTATCCTCCCTGTTCCTATTCATTCTGCTGGGTCCTTTTATTCTCCTTGCTTTGAGATATATCCCTGAATAATGATTTATAGCTTCTCTCCTTCCTTCTTTCCACCCTCCATCCCCCTTGAAGACCTCCACCACTGCCTCCCAAGATATCCCATTTCATTCCTGGATATCTCTGACTGTTAAGTTTTTCCTTTTCTTGAACCAAATTCTCCCTCCACTGCAGCTTCTATCTCTGCCTTGCTACTAGTTGTGCTCTTTCTGACTAAGCAAGACTAATCTTAAGAACTCTTCTTGATAATGGCCTTTCAGATTTTTCAAGATAGTTACCTCATAATATTCTTTTTTGATGTACCCTAACACCCCACACACCCCCATTCCCATTCCCCTGCTTCTCTTTTCCAGTTGCCTTTTTGATATATCCCCAGTTCTTTTTAACTGATTCACTTGTGGCATATTGTTCAGTTTCCTCAGCAAGCTGATGGCTCTTTCAGACATGCTGAAGTCTTTCTTAACCAAAATATGGTTCCCAGCACTAAATACAGTTATTTAGATGTGGTATAACAAGGGCAGAGTCCAGCAAGGTTATCATCTCCCCTATGCTGCATAATTTATGCTTCCTTTATGTTTGTATTATTTCTATTCTTTCTGTCTGTCTCTTTCTCTTTTACTCTGTTGCCTCTCTTTTTCCTTCTCTCCCTTCTCCCTCTCCTTCTTTCTTTATTTCTTCTCTATCTGTTCTCTCTCCCTCTCTCTTTATCTTTCCCCTCTTTTTTCACCTCTTCTCTCCCTCTCTTATTTCCTCCCTCCCCTACCTCTCTGTCTCTGTCTCTCTGTCTCTCTCTTTCTCTCACTGTGTGTGTACCTGTCTCTCCTTCTCTCTTCCCCCTCTCCCTCTTCTCTGGCTCTGTCTCCCTCTCTCTCCTCTGTTTCTCATTCTCTGTCTCTGTCTCTGTCTGTCTGTCTGTCTCTTCCCTCTCCTCTCTCCTCTCTCTCCTTCACTCCCTCACTCCCTTGCTCCCCCCATTAACTTTTTGGTTAGAGATGGAAGACTTTGTATCATGCCATACTTGAAAGTGGATACGTTGACATTCTTATCTCCTAGCTCTTATGTTCCATTGTCAATTCTTTGAGTTTTCAGTACACAAAATTCCGCAGGTTATCCCAGAACTATGGTATTCCTTCTCCCATCCTGCACTTGTGCAATTAATTTCTTTAAAGGGCTGAACTTTATACTTACTGTTCCCTATTAAATTTCATCTTACTAAAGGCAAACCCTTATTCTATCCTGTTTTAGTCTTTTTTTATATCCTAACTTTGTCACCCAGCCCCGTTGAGTCACCTTTTCCTTTTGATTTTCTCCAGGTCATCCTAGTCACCTATAATGAATGTGGTGGAGAGAATTCCACTTGTCTCCTGTGATATTCTGTCTTCTGTGGCAGATCTGTACTCTTTCCCCAACCAGGAGAAAACTTCCTCTGTAGCTCTTTCAGGTTTTCCATAGCAGATTATCCCTTCTCCCTCTTGTTTCTGCCTTTGCCGACCCACTCCAGGGGGGAAGTGCAACCTAAAGTGCCAAAACTGACCCTGTTTCAAGGGAGGGAGGGAGGAAGGAGGAATTTCACTACAGCAAATATTGCACAATATCTTAATAATGTCATTTTTAAGTAGTTTTCTCATTAGTATACTCTGTGCTAATCCACTTCACTCAAGGCCTGCATTTTTTCCTGTGATGTTTACTTGGCTTCTTGTAGTAACAAATCATGGAGGAGAGGAGAGGAGGGTCAAAAACCACATTCCCAGAAGTAGGTGGCATTTATTTTATAGACACCATATGCTTTTTTAATTTTTTTTTTTTTAATTTTTTAAACCCTTAACTTCTGTGTATTGACTTATAGGTGGAAGAGTGGTAAGGGTAGGCAATGGGGGTCAAGTGACTTGCCCAGGGTCACACAGCTGGGAAGTGTCTGAGGCCGGATCTGAACCTAGGACCTCCCGTCTCTAGGCCCGGCTCTCAATCCACTGAGCTACCCAGCTGCCCCCCATATGCTTTTTAAAAAAAAAATTTTACCTTCTTTCTTAGAATCAATGGCAGAAGAAAAGATATGGAGTAGGCAATGGGAGTTAAGTGACTTGCCCAGAGTCACAGCTGGGAAGTATCTGAAGCCAGATTTGAATCCAGAACTTTTCATCTTTAGGCCTGATCTCAAGCCACCGAGCCACCTAGTCCCCTAGACACCATACATGAAGCTGAAAGTAGATGGACAGGCCTGGAGAGGCAGGATTCTTTTGTCATATGCTACCTTGAAAAATGGATATTTTCACATTACTATCATGATATTTACCCAGTTTAAGTGATTATTCTTTATTTTGCATTTATTATTTATTTATATGTGCTGCATTTTAATTTATATAATTAAGCACCTCCTTTGTTCCAAGCACTATGCCTGCCCTCGAGAAGACAGCAGATCTACATACAAGTACATAATATACAGATATATAAATAATACCAAATATATAAATAATCCATATTATTCTATATTATATTTATATAATCTATATTTATATACAAACATAATTTCAGGTGGGAGATATTAGAAGCTGTTGAGATCAGGAAAAAAATTATATAGGACATGTTATCTGAGTTGACCTTTGAAGGAAGGTAGGAATTGCAGAGGGGCAACAAGGTGGCACAGTAGACAAAGCACCAACCCTAGAATCAGGAGGACCTGAATTCAAATTCAACCTTAGACATTTACTAGCTGTGTGACCCTGAGAAAATCACTTAACCTTGTTTGCCTCAGTTTCCTTGTCTATAAAATGAACCAGAGAAGAAAATGGCCCAAACTATTCTAGTATCTTTGCCAAGAAAACCCCAAATGGGGTCATAAAGAGTCAGACACAACCAATCTACTCGACAATAGCAACAAAACAGATTCTAGGAAGTGGAATAAATGCTATCCAAGCGTGAGGGACAAATGTAGGCAAGTTGAACAATTCCTTATAATACCTTGTTTAAGGCATGAAACATACTTAAATGGTTTCAAAATAGTATTTATATCGAGTAGATTCCATTTTAGATTGAATTCATCATATTTTAAGTGCAAACAATTTATAGAAACAAGAACCCTTTGTTTTACCATATTAGACCAAAGGGACTTTGGAGATCATTTCCTCCAACTCCCTTATTTTACAAAGGAGGGGATGTTTCTTATTCAGGTTCACAAACCTAATAAAGGGGGACAGCAGCAGTATTTGAATCCAGACCACCCAATAATCTTTCAACTGCTTTTCTCTGTCCTAAGTGACAAGATTATTTTTCTTATTTTTCCCATTCTGCATTATTGCAAATAATGTTTTTATTCACATTGTTCTTTTTGCATGTCAGACCAGGGAGGGGTATTACATTTCCCTTTGTGTTCTCCCCATTCCCAAGCATCTGGTCTAATATTCTACATACACATTCCAGATAATTTGAAATGAATATAGTTTAAGCCCCTCAATTTGTAAATGAAAAAAATAAAAAGGATTACTTGAATTTTCCAAAGTTGTATACCTAGACTAGGACTCAAATTCTGGTGTCTTATCCAAGCACATGTTTTCTGGGGGGCTTTGTTTGTTTGTTTGTTTGTTTTTTTCTATGATATCAGAGTACCCTCCCATTAAATAAAAAGTAGAATCTCTCATAACAGTGGTCCATAACTTCCATTAAATAATTTTGTAAGCACACACACAGAATAACTTGGAACAAAAGACATCTAGCTTTTTAGTAACTCCTTGTTAGTTTTAGAAATGTATATCTTCATATACCCTTAAAACAGACACTAAAGAAGTATTGACCTGTCCTGTTCCTTTTCAGTCATAGATTTGAGAAATTCCAGAGCTAGGGGTACAGGAAATCAGTCTGGTGTTTACACATAACTCTGCTCAGAGCAAAGGCCTGGAAATACCCTATTTTCTATTTTTGAAATGTGATTACCAGTGAGCTTTTCCAAAGCTCCACAGTTAAGGTCAAATAGTTCTTTTGAATTCAGGGATGCACTTGTCTAAAGCTGTTAACCCTAGCAGAGCAGAATGAAGTATATATAAATGTCAGTAGCAGGTTTCTTGAATATTTCATAAAACACTGGTTTAACTCACACTCAGGTCTGATAACTTTGCATGGGAACCTAGTCCAGTCAGAAGTACTGATGCATCAAAGTTCTTGTCATCCATGCAAAGCCACTTTGGAGTGATTGCTAAAGAGAGGTAGCCCAAGTAAGCGAAGCCCTTTTTGGAATGGTGACGTTTCTTCCTCTGGCTGTCATTGTTCATGAATTCCCTCCATTAAATCAGAAAATATGTGTATATAGAAAGGAAGAACTAATAACAGGAAACCTCAGAACAATGGAACATTCATTCCCTTATCACTTGAGTGCTTTTATGGCAAAGTACAATACTCAGACATTCTGAGGTAGCTAAGCATTCTTACCCCCAGCCACGCTGAATAGAATGACCTACCATGCTCTTGGCATTCTTAGTCTTTTTTGTTTTTTGTTGTTATAGCTATTTTTTTAACAATTCATTTTCATTCTTACTGGTGAAAAGGAAATTGGCTACCCACGAGGATTTGGAGGTTTGTTCCCCCCTCCCACCCAACTCAAATAAATGAGACTTTTCTCAGTATTTCTATTTTCACCACAAAGTACCTCTTAGGGTATTGAATGAAAGTCACACTCTCTTTTTTTCCTCCAAAGTTTAATTACCTAAAATTCAGTAGACCACTTGGCTCAGCCCTTCTTTCTCAATAATATTGTCATCTCCTTTCTCCTATTCCCATCGCCACCATTGTAGTTCCAAACATCATCTTTCACTTTTATGATTATAATAGCCTCCTCACTGGACACCACGCTTTCTAGCCTTTTCTCCTCTCCAAGCTTCCTTCTGCACTATCTCCAAAGAGAACATCTTTCCTAATGAGCAGATTTCTCTCATTACCCACCATTCTCCATCACACACTTTGTGCCTCAGCCTAACTGGGCATTTCTCTGTTCCTTGGGCTCTTCTACTTTCATATTTCTGATATCACTTCATAATAAATAATAAAATTCTATTCTTTTCTGCTTTAATATTTTTGTATTTACATTCCTTGTGTATTCAAATCAGCTCCCCCTCCCCCCATAGAAATCCAGTATTTGCTTCAGGTTTGCTCTCCTCCTTACTGCCCCTGCCTTCAAGAAAGAGATGATCTCTTCAGTTTTGTTCTGCCACTCTCCTGGGAATTTTTAAAAAATTCGTGAACATTTCTCCAGAAGCCATCAGTGTTTTGCACACAGTAGTTATTTAATAAATACTTGTCAAATTAAACATTTACTTGAATAGCTGCCACTGTAGCTATAAAAATATTGCTAGGGGGGCTGGAGATACAAAGAAATCTAAAGACAGCTTTTGCCCTTGGTGGTTTGGGGAGGAAGCTATGATATTTACGTTAAATGGCAAATAAAAATATAGGTAGTCCTAAGTAGACTTAGGTCTTTGTGTTTGCGCTCTTGCTTTCTCTCTCTTTAAATAATATGTATAATACATATATTATATATGTAATCATAAGTAGATACCTTTGTATTTGTGCTTGCTCTCTCTCTCTCTCCCTCTCTCTCCCTTCCTCCCCCCCTGCTCTTTGTGTCTCAATCTTCTGTCTGTCTTCCTTTCTCTCTCTCTCTCTCTCTCTCTCTCTCTCTCTCTCTCTCTCTCTCTCCCTCTCCCTCCCTCTCCCTTCCTCCCC